>NC_066887.1:11011850-11323819 GCF_022985175.1 Labeo rohita | reverse complement strand
TACTTTATCTCTGTCAGCTTGGATTGTAGTAAATCCTTCAATGTCCACATTATGATTTTCATTTAGCCACGTTTCCGTAAAACAGATGAGATTGCTACTCCCAAACTCCTCCTCTCATTTAATTTGAGTAATTTCATCCATCTTATTATTGAGAGACCTCACATTAGACAGCGTGATCACCAGGAGTGGATGGCGGCGTCCGCGCTTCCGCGGTCTGTTGCAAATTCCTCCCCTCGAACCTCTCTTCTTAATTCTTGACTTCCTTCTTTTATGCAGACACAAACTTGAAGGAATCTCCATCTCCACCGCATCGCAGAGATAACAAAAATTCTCTTGATTAAGTCTGGCTCGACGCGTGTAGCGCCAATCGATCTTCAAAGGCTTCGTCTGCCAGCACTACTCCAACCAACACTGCAATGGCACAAACCGGGAGCGCATTCATACTGCTTCTTATTTATATAAAAACAACAAACAACGAATTAAACAACAACTTAAAAACGAGTAAAACATGAAATGCCACAAGACAATAGCAGACACAAGGTCAACAGCAGGCCACTCCCCCGGAAGCAGGCAAATTAATCAATAACATTTTTATCTTAGACAAATGGACCAGTATCATTAGTCTTGTACAGAGACTGATACGGATCTTTTCATGTACTAATCTTTGATATTTTTCTTATTTCAGACACAATTTCACTGCAGACACAGAAGCTGTGTTATTGCTGTGTGGCAGAACACGATTTGGACCTGGACAATCTGCCTGAGGATCACAAAAAAGAATAAACATCGGCTCTAAAGGAAGCTAAGCCAAAGAAGCCGGACAAGTACACACACCCTGTGCCTCTGATCCCTGAGACCTGTGTCAGTCCAGTGAACCATTTAGTTAAAGGCTGTTAATACATCGTTTTCTGGAAATCAGGTTTACCTTCTTGTTTTATTCAGAAATGTTTACTTTATTTGTCCTTTTAAGGGTTTCTTCTGCTGCTCATCACAGCAGTCTTATATAGGGATGGGCGATATGGGCTTCCTGATATTTCTGGTATTTATTGCAATAACGATATCAGGGACAATAATTCAGGGAATCCTGTTTCTTTAGAGAAAAGTATTATCTTTCCTATTTTTACCCAAAATAGGGTGTTGTGAGCATTATTAAGTACACATGTAATGTAATGACTGTTTAATTCACACTGGAAGCTGGAGGGCGCCCTTGCGCAGAAACTCCACATATGTATGGCAGGAGAGGGGTATAAATGCAGCCTGGAGATCTCCAAATGGGGGCGGGAACTCCAAAACGGGGTGGGCGCTCCAAAATAGGGTGTGGCTTCCTCCCTTTGACAGACAGGCACATGACATGCACGTGCAATTTTTCCCCCCAAATCCACTTCAGCGCAAACTCCGCCCCACAGCTGATTGTAAAGATTTTATTGGTTGAGTCAATCACAGGATTGATTTGCTACACTATGCTACACAACTTCCAACCCCTAAACCTACCCTACACCTTACCCTAACCAGTGAAACTGACTGCACAGCGGGAATGGTGCTGAATAGCGTGGCAGATAAACAATTAATAGGATTATGCGATATGAGATCGTCAGGCCGTTCTGTAACCCCCCAATTTCAAGCCCCGGGACACCCCTGTTTCTTGATAGAGTAAAGCCTTTTCCCTGCACTTCACTTTGGAGGTCTCCAGTCTGCAGTTATATATACTTGCATTGCAGAGGTAATACTACTAAAGACGTTCCATGACAAAAAAATGTTAAATGATGAAACTTGAAGACAATAAACATATGATTGCACAAAATATATGGTTTATCTGTGTTCATCAAGCAATTATGGATATTTTTTATAAGGAAATTGTATTTATAATGCAATGCTCATTGACATAGCCTGTATCACTGTATATAATACTATCATTCTGTAATATGAAACCACGTCTGGTCACAAAAATAAGTTATTTCAAACACTTGACTACGTTATTAAGTTAATTTGGAGAAAAAGCATGGCAATAAATGATATTTTTGTTGGACAACAGGTTTGTACACAGGCTCACACACATGCAAAACTGTATCGCACACATGCTACTGTAGTACATTTATTCAGACCGATTTTTTTGTGCACTGTACATCCCTAATCAAACCAATTTCGGATTGTAGAAGGGCCATTCCACCGAATGGGTGCCATTTGCTTACAAAACTCTTCCAAAAAAATAAAATAATTTCATAGCTTTTTTTCAAATCAAATCTAGTAATACACATTTTTAACTATTTAAAATCTGAATTGGTCCATCTCAGGTAACTTTATTTAATTTTCTACAGAATTTTAAAGCAGAAGATGGATGGATTTTTCTCAGTTCTGTTACCAAAACTCTTATGTCTTTTTAAAAGCATGTTTAAAAATATGTCAACAAATTCCTTAATTTTCCCCTCAGGGATGTGTATTTTTCTAAAGTACACAAAGGTGACTCAAACCTCAAGCTTATCTTTTTTTTGTGATGCAATTTATTAAACGATGGAACAAATGATGGACCAAACTCAATTAAAAAAAATAGTTCTTTAACTTTTTTTTTTTTTAAAGAAAAATTATAGTAACAGGAATGAAACTGGGTAACAGGAATGAATATCCATTATATTAGTATATAGGTTTGACTGCACATATGAGGTGCTAATGCTCACAGTGATATAGTAAAGAGTGTTAAACACTGACTAGTGAGCTGACCTCACTGATAAAAAAGGCCAAATCATGTTATTGTTAGGGTTATGTTTAGGGGTAGAGGACGGGTAATTAGATAAGATATAAATAATGAAAAACAATATATAAAATATTAAATTAAAAATGATGTTAAAAATAATAAACTGAACAAATAATGCCTTTTTAGTTTTTCTGTGATATTGTTTTCTTACAGTGCAGGTCACACTCAAATGCCATTCCATGTTTGGATCTAATACATAATTGCCATAGGACAAAAATTGCAGGTACATTTTTTGTCATAATATAAAAAAACATCCATAAGCTTTCTCTGGACAAAAACTTTGTCTTAGTGTGGATAAAAGGCTGAAACATTGAGAAAAAGATGCATTTTAAAATTTATTTAGATTAATATGGATGTAGCCTAATATTTACATTAATAAATCACTCATTCCTGTTACTAGTACTCAGTTACTATAGATGAGTATAGGATATATGAGTATATGAGTAACAGGACTGAAAGTAACAGGATTGAGATTTTAGGATGAAATTAGCAAATACTACTAATATTATGAGGAATTATATTGATTCATTAAAGATTTGTAATTTTAAAATAAACAAATAGCATCTAAGAAATAATTTAGGTAACAGGAGAGTATATTTATAATGACGCTCCCTGCCACAGTTACAATATCATCAAATATACAGAAAAGAAAAGAAGACCACATGCTTTCGGTCATTTCATTGCCTTCAGAAGAATATTTAAGTTACAACTCTAGTTGGAAAAATGACTTCATTACTCAGTGGGCCTTATATAAAGATTTCTTTCTTTTATCTAGTGTGTCCTTATAGTCCAAAGCACAGCGTATGTTTTGTTAGATGTCCAGACCAGAAAAATGTAGATCTGTTGTTTTTAGATTTGCTTTTGGTCTTAGTGAATAACATGTTTCCATTTTGTTTATTTCATTTAAATGACTTTTAATGCTGGATGGTTTTCCAAATGGTTGTGTTTTAGTCACCAAATCAAAATGTTTAAACATTGATAATGTTCTATGATAAATATTTAATTTATTTTTCCTTGTTTCATAAGTACTGTATGGTTATTGTATGTGCCTTAAAGCAGTGATTTTATATGGCCAAATGGTCAATATTTTGTGCAGAACAATCAGATATCCTATATACAGTCTTTTGAAGCATATGCTCTTCTTAATGTTCTTCGATTCCATTATTTTTTATGCTCATGTAAGGCTGTGTGTAACTTTGTTGGTTTCTTTTATCTATTCCATAAATGCAGAATTGTAGACACTAAATGACAACAAACTTAAGACAAAAAGTAACCTTTTTTCATTTTACTGATCAAGGGCAAGCATCACTCTTAGGATCATACTGATGGTCCAGTACTTTTGTGCTATGCACATGAGTGAAACCTCAAATTATGCAACTTGAATATTATAAAGCCAGCATCCTGGAAAAGAAGAGCACAACCTAGCAACTGAATAGCAACACATTTAATACCCAGAACCACCAGAACAGTCTGATAACCATATGTTGGTGACCTTCCAGCAGGCAAACATAGAGTGATTTATTAGAGAAGACCACTAGAGGGCGACACAGGACTACAACTAATTTATTATTATAGCATGACGTGACGATCAGAAGAAAACATTGTAAATTGGATTTAATAAATTAATCTGGATTTGGATTCGTATGAACTTTTCCAGTAAGGGTCAATATTTACCCTCTGGAATTGATTTCCAGGGTCATTTTGTACATTTTATAATCACCTTATTATATTCACAATTCTATGTTGTCTTTAAATGTACCCAGTTTTCCTTTATATTTTAAACTGCTGTCAATAGCAATAGACTGTTTAAATTTGTATCTAAATTAAAGCCTATATAACAAAAAAGAGGGCTGCAATATTATGACAAAAATCATTGTTGCTGGTTATAGTGTAATAATGATCATTATCGATATAGAAAACAATATTAAGAAGGTTTTTATTTTGTGTCTGCCTTTTGGGCACATCACATTCTGGCTTCGTCTAGTCTAACGCAAGTTATGCAAAATTAGCTGTTTCTATTAACCATGTTTCAGGTACTGCATTTATTCATTTATAGTTATTTAAAATAGAGCGTCTTTAATTAGTAGCCTATATGAAACATGGTCTCTGACTAGTTGTGTCTCCTGTGGTGTTTTAGTAACTCTAGCTTTTCTTTTTTTTTTATTTTAGTAAACTGAACATTTTATTCTGCTATATTTAATAACTGACAATGATTTGTAATAATTTCAGATAACAACGCTTGAGGGTGAGGGCATATATCACACTAACACTAATGAAATACGTTAGTGAGGTACACAAAGAAGTCAAAGATACATCTTTTGTCCCAAGACAACTAGTCACATTTCAATTCTCTGTGTGTGTGTGCTTCCAGGTACGGGCCATGGATAGGTGGTGCTCCCTGGATCAAGACAAACTGGGTGGTGTCTATGTGTCAGAGCAGCAGAGGGAGTTGAGTTCCCCTGATTAACCTCATTAACACTGTAAGTAGCCACTGGGCTTTACCTTCATCGACGAGAACTACAGTCTACATTTACTCAATCTTGATAGTCACAAAGCACAAGTTGTCAGCCTTTAATTTTGCGGTAATAAATGCTATTAACAAAACATCCTTGTTCTTTTTGACTTGAAGGCCACCACTTATCCAACACAATATTTAAAGGCCTTGTGTATTAGGTATCCCATATGGCAAATAATATATTTGTGGCTAAAATATATTTAAAATATATGCTATATATACAGGTGCATCTCAATAAATTAGAATGTCATGGAAAAGTTCATTTATTTCAGTAATTCAACTCAAATTGTGAAACTCGTTTATTAAAGAAATTCAGTGCACACAGACTGAAGTAGTTTAAGTCTTTGGTTCTTTTAATTGTGGTGATTTTGGCTCACATTTAACAAAAACCCATCAATTCACTATCTCAACAAATTAGATTATGGTGACATGCCAATCAGCTAATCAACTCAAAATACCTGTAAAGGTTTCCTGAGCCTTCAAAACAGTCTCTCAGTTTGGTTCACTAGGCTACACTATCATTGGGAAGACTGCTGATCTGACAGTTGTCCAGGAGACAATCACTGACACCCTTCACAAAGAGGGTAAGCCACAAACATTCATTGGCAAAAAGCTGGCTGTTCACAGAGTGCTGTATCCAAGCATGTTAACAGAAAATTAAGTGGAAGGAAAAAGTGTGTAAGAAAAAGATGCACAACCAACCGAGAGAACCACAGCCTTGAGAGGCTTGTCAAGCAAAATCGATTTAACTCGTGAACTTCACAAGGAGTGGACTGAGGCTGGGGTCAAGGCATCAAGAGCCACCACACAGAGACGTGTCAAGGAATTTGGCTACAATTGTTGTATTCCTCTTGTTAAGCCACTCCTGAACCACAGACAACGTCAGAGGCGTCTTACCTGGGCTAAGGAGAAGAAGAAATGGACTGTTGCCCAGTGGTTCAAAGTCCTCTTTTCAGATGAGAGCAAGTTTTGTATTTCATTTGGAAACCAAGGTCCTAGAGTCTGGAGGAAGGGTGGAGCCCAAGCTGCTTGAAGTCCAGTGTTAAGTTTCCACAGTCTGTGATGATTTGGGGTGCAATGTCATCTGCTGGTGTTGGTCACTGTGTTTTTTGAAAACCACTGCACCCGTTTACCAAGAAATTTTAGAGCACTTCATGCTTCCTTCTGCTGACCAGCTTTTTAAAGATGCTGATTTTTAGGCACAAAAGCTTGTGTAACACTAGCTCTGGGATGCGCGTCCACAACGCTATGTTCCACAGAATTACATAGAAAGGCCACGCACGACGTAGGCGGAACTACAGACACAGTGTTTACAAAGTGAATGTGCAAAGACTAACGAAGTGCAAGTAAGTCAGACGCTATTTATAAACAAAAAGGTACAACGATGTTGAATGATTTTGAAATTTTTCGCCATACTCTACCTTTTTGAGCTGGAGTATACAGACGATGAACGTAGACAGAGAGAGGAGACTGCTGACCCCATTCAAACGAAACATGGTGGTGCATGTGTGGAAAATGCCAACCCATTGCCAATGGAGGAGGAATCTCAATGCTGTCAAGAATGGACCATATCTATTCCACTGTCAGAAAGAATCAGCAAGTCAGGTGTCAGGAGTCGCGCATGACCTTTTGACATGATTCTGTAGTACGTAGCGTCGTGGACGCGCATCCCAGAGCCTGTGCTACGCAAGCTTTTGTGCTTAAAAAGTATACAAATGTTTATCTCACTCCTGCATGACGTCTGCCTCATTGTGGGGAACATGATTGGCTCGGGCATCTTTGTTTCCTCCATCAGTGTTCTTGAGAAAACAGGATCTTATGGTCTGTCTATGGTGGTTTGGGTTATTGGAGGAATCATCTCTGTTTTTGGCGCCACTATTCGCAAGTCAGGAGGAGTTACGCCTACATCCATTTCTGGCTTTTATTCGTCTGTGGACCTCAATGATGATCGTGAGACCAGCCTGCCAGGGAGTCAGTGCACTTACTTTTGCTAATTACCTAGTGAAACCGTTCTTTCCTACCTGCCCAGCACCACATGAGGCAGTACAGCTCATTGCAGCTCTCACTATAGGTGCTCTTGCACTCATGCATGAATGGAGAGATTGCTTTGATAAACACACATGTAACAGCACTTGAGACTTGTGTATATAGTGGCATAATAAAGGCCGGCTTTCTCTGAGATTTACTACTGTTTACTGTTCACAAGCACGGTGTGTATAAGATTACTCTGTAAAATCGCCAATAGCATGAACAAAAAAAGTCTCTTGAATGAAAACTGTGCAACCCAGTGTCACAAAAACACTTGTATATATGTAATATAATTTATTATTCAAGTATGAAGTGTTGGATTATTTCGATCATGATTTCTCTCTTTTTTTCTAAATAAAAATCTGAAAATATATTCCTGTTTTTTGTTATTGTCTATTTAAATTCTGTTTACAAACTCACCACACAACACTAATGGCCAATAACTGTACTTTCTTGAAAGCCATTTGTTTTCCGAAAAATAAAATGACACCTTGCACTTGAAAATTGCACATTATGTTAGAATTTTACAGTCAAATAAACAAAATATGTGAAAAATACCTATTTTACCCTTAGGGTTAAATTATATTTTTACTTTAATGATGAGGGTTATATTGTGTACATGCAGCTCAAAAAAGTTAGACTTAATTTATTTTATTTTCCAGGGTGTAATGTGACAAAAGGTAAAGGTTTTCACAGGGTATGATGATTTTCTACAGGCACTGTATATATAATGTATATATAAGCAATATCACACGAGTAGACACGAGATATGACTGTATATTGGCACAGCTGTGATTCTGCCATAGACACGAGGCCGCAGAACTTCCTTCTGCCACGGATTCAAATCTAAAGTTGACAGTTTAACAGCTGAACCCAAGCCTACGTTACTAATTTGACAATGTCGCTTTAGAACTAGTAAAGAAGGAACACTGAGTTGCTTCAGTGAAATTGTATTATTGTATTAAAAGTTCACTGTATTATGTAGAGTATTATAAGAGAGAGGGGTCCTACATTTTGGACTGACACGGCAATTATTTTAAGATTTTCTCCTAAATTAACAAGTTGTGAGCTACTTTTAGTCTTAAGATGTTTTGTGAATAGGATCCCAGATAGTTCACGCTAGATTTCCTTTGCTGGTGGATGCTGGTCCTTGACCAGCAACATGACCAGCATAAACCAGCAAAGGACCAGCAAAAACCAGCAAAGGACCAGCATAAACCAGCTAAGGACTAGCTAAAACCAACATCAAAACATACCTAACCAGCATATGCTGTTTTTTTCACCAGGGTAGGAGCGCTCGAAACGTTTGTGCTGAGGACATCTACTGGTTGAAGTTGTCTAAATACAACAAAAACCACTCGTTTCTCTTGTCTCATTTTTGTTAGTTCATCTGGGCACCTGCGGTACCTGCACAGCTCTGGTTTCTGCTGTAGGGTTTTTTTTTATTTTGAAACTTTCTCATATGTGCTACACCCAGGTTCTGTTTGCCTTTTAGGGGTTTTGTTGCATAAATACATAATTTTGGTGATTTGTAATGAAAGTCTCATTCACTGTGAGACAGACGCATTTCAACCAGTTCAGACACTCTCACGCCACACCTTGTATTTCGATAACTTGTCCCGCTATCTAATGTTAAAGGGGTCACCTATGATTCTTTAGAGTCTTGATAAAATAAAATTCTCAATGGTAGTGTAAAAAGTATCCTTTTTACCTTGTCAAAATCAGCTCTGCAGAAATCAGCTGTTACAACCTCTGGCTCAAAGGGAAGCTTGGAAGCTAGCATGTTATTAGGAAAGACGATTGCAAAGTTTCACAAAACCCTTATACTTACTTCTGCTGTAAGTGAAGCAGAATCACGATTCATTCGCACGAACATAGACGAATATATGTAGATTGGGAGGCGCATTCCCTTCACAAACAAACGTAATCCGCTGCGTTTGCAGCGACTTAGATGTCGGGAGTAAATGATGACCACTATGTTCATTATTACGTCCAACAACAAAACATCTAAATCGCTTAGGAGCCATTCTTGTCTACGTCCCTGCTCCAGCATCGAAACAATGGCAATTGGACTGTTACAGCTCATTCAGGGCGGGTCTAAGGTAAGACGCCAGTGTCAATCAAATTATCGTGGGAGCGGCCTCTGTTGGTGTGACGTCACACAGACAAGAAGCTGAGAATGGCTTGAGTTGAAAAAGGGGATATTATTTTTACAGATTAATTAAAAACCATTGGGTTGACTTTTGTCATTATAGAGTAGATGTGTACACACTACCAACACACATTTATGTGCAAACAAAATGTAAAAGTGAAATTTGCATCCGATGACCCCTTTAATGGATGAGGCGCAGGCTTGCAGAGAGAAGTTCTCTGCTGAGCTCATAGCTGTCTTAAGAGTTAAATGCCACCTACCAGCAAATATCAGAAATGAGAATTTGTTGTTTTCAGGTAAATTATGTGATCCCGCTACAATCACATTTGCCACAACATGGACACGCACACACAGGTCAAGGCAAGCGGTGGAATTGTTGTGGGACTGCCGCTTTTGTGCAGTTTAGGCGCGCTGCGGTCTCTGAGCCAAATCGGAGCGAACAAAATAAATGCAGAAGGTAACTCATTATTTTTTGTTGTTGCTGTTGTTTTTTGTTGTTGTTGTTTTTCATTTTATGATTCTTGGACGAAATCGCTTGCCTGTGATCACACAGCTGATGTTGGGGAATATAGCCAATTTCGTGCTGAACAGCGTTAACTAAGGAAACTAAGGAAAGAATTACTATCTTAAAAATAAAGGTACTTTAAAAGTTCTTTACAGCAGAAGAACTATTTTTGGTTCCACAAAGAAGCATTCAAAGGTTCTTTAAAGAACCATTTCTTTCTTACCTTTTTTATAATCTGAAGAACATTCTTTTGCCACAAAGAACCTTTTGTGAAACAGAAAGGTTCTTCAGATGTTAAAGGTTCTTTATGGAACCATTTAGACAAAAAAGGTTCTTCTATAGCATCGTGAAGCACCTTTATTTTTAAGAGTTTAGCTAATTGGTAAATCTGGTAAAAGACAGACAGTTTCATTCAAATATATATATATTTTTTATATATTGAAAAAAATACATTAAATGTATCAACATTGTTTATATAGTTACCCTATAGTTACCATGTTTAAATTGTAATAAGTAGTGTAACTATTTCAACTGCTGCAAAAGTAATGTAACTGATTACATTTGATTACTTTTCTAAATTTCTAACTAATGTTTTCAACTGTTAATGCTTTTGAAACTTTTAAAGCAGGCAGAGTTAACCTTACAGAAGCACTCAACACTAATTACTGTCAGACTTTCAAAATCCTTCATCACTTGAATTAAGATTATGATAATTTAGTATTAAAGCACAGCTACCACAAAATCAGCAACTCTTTTTACTTTGAGATCATTTTGAGGTTAAATACAGATTTAAAATCATAACATCATAACGATATCGTTTAATAGAAAGGACACTATTTTTAAAATCAAATCCTTGCATAGAAACACTGGCATATAACAAAGCCTTGGAAAAAAAAAAACAACAACAGTTAAATCTTAAAAAATAAAGCAGGTACATAAATCCAAATTGGAAATAAATCAGTTATTAAATAATCATGTGTCCTATTTTGTGTACTAAACTTCTGAAACATTTGGTGACTCATATTTTAGAGCAGTCAATGCAATTTGAGAGAGAAATCAATTAAATATGTGTGTGTGAAAATATTCAGATGTAACCCACTTTGTAATTGTTAACATTTTCATAAGTAATTGTAATTTAACTATACATTGTTTCTCTCAGTAACTGTAACAGATTTACTGTATTAAGATAGTTACAGTAACAGATAGTTACTGTATTAAGTTTAAGGTACTCTACCACTGTCAACAAGGCATCAATATGTGCAACAAACACTTGCAATACAAAATGTCATTCATAAGCTGATACTGTATATGTACTCTCTCTCTCACACACACACACACACAAACAGCTTGACATATGCTCAGGGCAAGTTCTGCAATCCTACTGTATGTGTAGGCTTACAGTATGTACATTTAGCACTACTGTTCATTAGCTCATTTGGGGCCAAATTTCTTTTTATTTTTGATACATTTTTTGATTTTTTAAATGTATACATTTATTTTAATTTTATGAATTTGACTTAAATAAAATTTACCAGTTTTTATAGTTATTATAGATATATATATTTTTTTATATAAATGCATCGATTCACTTGAGAAGGCCATTATTAACCCCCCAGAGCCATGTGGAGTACTTTTTCTGATGGATGGATGCATTTTATTGGACTTCAAAATCTCAACAGCCATTCACTGCCATTATACAGCTTGGAAGAGACAGGACATTTTTTAATATAACTCAAATTGTATTCGTCAGAAAGAAGAAAGTCATATATACCTATGATGCTAGAGGGTGAGTGAATCATGGGTTAATTTTCATTTTTGGCTGAACTATCCCTTTAAGTGTGTTTTTTTAAGGTGAGTTTCAGTTACCTGTGGGAGCAGGCTAATGTTTGTTTTTTCATATTTATTTTTACTAAATTAATTAAATTGACAGCACTATTCATTATTTATAACATGTAAAGTGTTAACCATGATTTAAGAAACTTTAATGGTTTGATCTAGTACTGTCATGGTAAATCATAAAAAACGTCAGCCTCAAGTTTTTAAAGCAGGCAAATTAATTAATGCCAGTTTTATCATTAAGAGGTTAAGTAAGCCGAGGCTTCTCTGACTGTTTCGTATATACCATTAGTCTTATACACAGATTGATACACAGATTTTCACGTACTGATCTTTGATTCCTTTTCTTTTTTTCAGACACAATTTCATTGCAGACACAGAAGCTGCGTTATTGCTGCGTGGCAGAACCCGACTTCAAAGTAAGCTAAACCAAAGAAGCCAGTTTACCCAGACTTCTTTGAGAATAAGCCAAAACTCAAGTCTGAACCGCACGTCTGCACCTTCCAGTCTGAGCGTGCATAGAATGGAGCAATGGGTAAAGATGTAGATTAGGATTGAAATAGTCAACTGAGTAAACAACTGAACACACAAGTACACACACCCTGTGCCTCTGATCCCTCAGACCTGTGACTGTGTTTTGAAGTTCATCAAGTTCAGTACAGTGGACTATTCAGTTTAAGGCTGTTGTGAATGTGACAGGTGTTTTCAGGAAATCTGGTTTATCTTCTTGTTTTATTCAGAAATGTTTGTTTTATTCATCCTTTTGTGAGCTTCTGCTGTTCATCACAGCAGTCTTATATGACACTCTCTATAGGAGAAGATCAACGTTTGTTAGGCCTGTCAACTAAAACATGGCAAGTTCTAGATGCATTTTTGCTGGTTAATACATTTTGCTTACTGAGATAAGGATTATTTCATAGGTATTCCAGACTTGAAAGCCATTTCTTTTTCTTTCTTTTTTTAAAGTTGTAACTCCAGGTGGGAAAAGTACTTTGTAGATTTATTTCCTTTATTTAGTGTGTCCTTATAAACAAAAGCAGTCTGAACAGTATGAAATTGCATAAATGTTTTTGGGAGCACAGTCACTATGTGCAGAAATGTGTTTACCGTACATGGACAGTAATGTTTTGTATGATCGTTG
Source organism: Labeo rohita (assembly GCF_022985175.1). Classification (NCBI taxonomy): domain Eukaryota; kingdom Metazoa; phylum Chordata; class Actinopteri; order Cypriniformes; family Cyprinidae; genus Labeo; species Labeo rohita. The sequence goes on along the minus strand of NC_066887.1, from coordinate 11,310,893 downwards.
ACATGCACAGACATCACTTTAAAAACTTCAGTCGGCGCCGATAGCCTTTGTGGGCAGCGTGTGCTCCAGGCGTCCCGTGTTCGAATCCCAGCTCTATTTATTCTGTAGATGCAAAATTGTAGATACTAAATGACAATAAATATAATACAAAAATAAACATTTGGTCATTTTACTGATTTTCTTTTGTGTGTGTGTGTGTGTGTGTGTGTGTGTAAATCTAAATCAAGCATCATTCTAACATACTTAGAATCATACTTATGATCCAGTAAATTAATGCTACACACATCAATTATGCAACTATGAGTTGCATAAATGAAACAATCAGTTATGCAACTCATAAAGGCAACATCCTGGAAAAAAGAGCCCAACCTAGCAACTGAATAGCAATACACCAAAAAGCAGAACCACCAAAACAGTCTGACAACCAAGTGTTATTTTTTTAACAGGCCAACACAGAGTGATGTATTGGAGAAGACCACTAGAGGGCGACACAGGACTACAACGACTTTAGCATCCTTTTCAGCATCCTTCAGTATCATATGACGATCAGAAGAAATAAACGGGTTTGAATGATTTGGTAAATTGGATTGAATTGAATTTCACTGGATTTGGATTAGTGTGTTTCAGGGTCAGAAATTAACTTTTCCATTATAGGTAAATTAAAAATTGATTTTCAGGGGCATTTTTAACATTTGTGAGGGCAATTTTTTTTTATAATCATGACATTATAATCATCATACTATATTGTCTTTAATGTCAAATACTACTGTCAAATAATTTACCTAATTACTTTAATAAATATTTTAAACTGTTCTTATTGACAATAGACTGTTTATATTTGCAAAAAAAAAAAAAAAAAGGAATTTCAGCGCTGACTAATCTAAACGCCTCTGATTGGCCAATGCAATCTTAAATTCATCAGAAGGTTATAAGGCTCAACGCTGCACTAAACAGCGCGTAAAAGCAAGTTTAAGCGAATCTAAATGTAATTTTGCGAATTGACACGTTTCATTCATTTCATTTTTGTGTTTCATTTTAATCGTGACAGCCGTAATACATTTTTTAATTGTGCAGGGGCATTTTTTGCCCCTTTCTCTTGAATTTCTGGGGCACTTTTGGTCATTTTGGTGGCATTTTTGCCACAAGCCCTCATTAATTTCCGACCTTGGTGTGTTTTACATGAAAGCCTCTCATGTTTCTGTTTACTATGTTTCAGGTACTGCATTCATTAATTTATAGTTATTTAAGTCTAGTTATCAACTAGTCTTTGACTAGTTGTGTCTCCTGTGGTGTTAACCCTGGTGAAAAAAACAGCATAAACCAGCAAAGGACCAGCTTAAACTAGCATCAAAACATACCTAACCAGCATCCCAGCAACAAAACATAACCAGCACATGCTGTTTTTTTCACCATGGGAACTGTAGTTTTTCTTTGTTTTTTAAATCTTATTTTAGTCATTCAAATTATAGTTAAAAAAACATTTATAATTTTAGTTTAGATTTTGTAAATTGAACATTTCCATCTAATATTTATATTTGATTCTGCTATATTTAATTACAGACAATGATTTGTAATAATTTTAGTTTCAGCTAATAAAAATAACACTTGAGGGTGAGGGGATATGTAAGATCACACAGACACAAATGAAATGCATTAGTGAAATACACCTTTCAGGTACACAAAGGAGTCAAAGATATAGCGCATGTTCCCTGTCTGGTATCCAATCCCATCTTTTGTCCGAAGACAACTAGAGTCACGTTTCAGTTCTCTCTCTGTGTGTGTGTGTCCAGATACCGGCCATGGATAGGTGGTGCTCCCTGGATCAAGACAAGCTGAGTGGCGTCTATGTGTCAGTGCGGCAGAGGGAGTTGAGTTCCCCTGACTCATGCATAAAATATAGATCTCAGGCAACGCAAACAGACTTGTTGAGACGAGAGATACGCAGCCAGAGAGAGGAAAGAATCCACTTTGAAAACTGGACAAAGACCCTCAAAGGGTCTGATGTTTGCTTTGGATATGAGCTCATGTTTAGGGGACAAGAGGAGAAGTTTGGGCTGATGCTGGTCGATGACGTCCTGTGGGCAAGATTTGGCGCACAGCCATGGAACTGTCGCGAAAGCTGCACTGGATCCGCGACCGGCCCTGGAGGGCCCGGGCCCGTCACAGGAAGTTCAACAGTGAGTGTGATATGTTCATGTGTGTGTGTGAAAGAACATGCTGGAAGGGAATGAATACATGTTTTCTCAGTATAGATGGTCTATACTTATACACTTTAAAAAACAAAGGTTCTTTATGACATCTATGGTTCCATAAGAATATTTAACCTCAGTGAAGCCTTTCCATCGATCATAAGGTTCTTAAGATTTAGAAATGTTCTTTACACAAAGGTTCTTTGTGGAACCAAAATGGTTCTTATTTGGAATTTCTGCAAAAACCCTCTTTTGGAAGCTTTAAGAGTGTAAATGTCTTCTGGAACTGAAGTGTTTTATTATACGACGTCCTGACGTTTTCTATCATTCAAGTGAGTCTGAAATTTCCCCCATATGTATTTTGTATGCGTCTGTGTTCACATTTGTGTGTGAAAAAAAGGAGGGAGAGCATGAAGGGAGTGTGAAGGTACACAGTGTCCACCATGACTCGTCTTCTACTCGCGTTCTGCTCAGAGATAAACACCATGGGTGTCCGGGATCGAGTGTTGGTCACGCTCTGACTCACGCTGGGCTCTGATTGGCTGAAGGCCAGTGCTGCTGATTGGTGATGTGTTCTTCAGATTAATGGCAGACTTGTGTAGCCAGCGATTCACTCAGATGTGAAATAACAAGGAGTTTAAGTGTCGTAGTTTTAGTTCACTTCTAACCCATAGTGTTGAGTTACAACACAAGTGGCCATCCAATCGAAATGTTACCCTAGCTCACAGATTTTGGACTACAAGAGGTCAAGGTTTGGATGGTCAGCTTAAGCAGTTAGTTTCTATTGGTAGATATGATAATTACACCATTATGCAGGCAAAAAAACATATTTAGGGGGCAACTAAAACCTGTAACTGAACAAAAGTAGTCATTCACTTTTTTGCTTTTTCTTTTTAACTTGAAGGCCGCAAATTATCTAACACAATAGTTGAAATGGCAAATAATATATATATATTTTTTGTGGTCAAAATATATTTGAAATATATATTGGGCACAGTGAAGCTCAATAAAATCTATTTTTGAAATAATATAATAATAATAATAATAATAATAAAAATATTCATACATATACCAAAATATATTTCTAAATGTTCCGTTATGTAAAAAAATAAATAATCTTGGAATCAAATCAAAATGTATTTTTAAAAAATATATTTCTACATTTAAAATATTTTCCCTAAAATATACAAAACATATATTTTAACTGTATAAATATATTTTCAAAAATTGCCAAAAATATATTAGTAGAAAATACATTTTGAAACATATTTTGGCAAATATATATATATATTTTTTTGGCCATTTTTGTATATTTTACAATATATTTAAAATATATTTAAAAATATATTATTTGGTGTATGGGAAAATATTTGTTCTAGTATGTTCTGCTATATTTAAGACAAAGCTACTGTTTTTTTTAACCATATATATATATATATATATATATATAACAATTATTAACTATTATGAAAACAATATTTGGTAAAGGGAAAAAATGTAAATATTGTAAATTTATTTATTTATGTTATTTTACTGAAGTTACATTATATTAACATAGCTATAATTAAAATAATTATAGCCCCTGTGAAGTTTGCTAAGGCATTCTAACGGGCCCCAACCCCCTGTTTGAGGTCTTAAACCTCGTCATGGCTTGATATAAATTACATACCACCTTTTTAATGTCCTTTTTATATGTTGGGTAACAACATCATTCCTTTTTTTCCATTCCATTTTCATGTTTCTGCATTGTATTGATGGATCTAATAAAGAGAAAGAGTAGAAAAAGCTGTATTCATAATTTAAAGTTTGAAAGGATTCAACGCCTTGGGAATATTTTCTACTACATATTACATTATGGTTGGTTTTTGGTTGACATTTACATATTTGAATTTTTGCAATTTGGTGTCTGTATGTTGTGCTCTTAAGCAGTTTTGTCTCTGTGTGTCTGAGAGAAAAAGAGAGCTCAAGACATGTGATAACTAAAGATAGCCAAGCGCTCGACAGCACATGTGTGCATTAGGCTGAGTTGAGTGACAGAGGTTTCGAAGAGAGCAGTAAATTGATGCAGTTTAGTCTGCCCTTAGAAACTGTCAAAGTGCTTGTATAAACAGCCAAGTACAGCACATGCAAATATGGGCAACTTAGAAATGCCTTAATGTGTTTTATTGTGACATTTAAGCTTAAGGATAATAATTATGGCATAATTGTGTGTCCTGAGCTGTGTGTGATTTAACTGCAGGGGACGCTCTCCTGCTTCTCTCCGGTTAGCCACAGATTACCCATACTAAACCGAGCAGTCTTGGCTTGGGCTTTAGATGAGCACAATCCTGTAAAATTAATCAGATGTTTATTAAATAGGACATGATGCTGATTTGCTGTTACTTTGGTCTGTATCTCACCACCCCCATGTCAAAATGAGTACAGCGCTAACCATGTTTGCATTAGCACCAAGGAAAGCACAGAGAAACAGAAGCAGAGATGAAATCCTGTTTTACGTGTGACAGAAAAGATTTAGTTCAGGCTCATCAGCCGAATGCCCCGTGACAACAGAGGGAACTCGTGTCCTCAGAATCCCTTTGGATAGCTAATTACCACCAGCCATTTTTTAGCTGCAGCTAAGGTGCAAATCCTTCCTCTACAACCCTGAACATAACAGTTACAGCTGCTGCTGCTCTGGGAATGTTGACCATGTGCCATGAATTCCGCCTCAGTCACTCCCAGATTGGTATTAATTTCCGCCTGTTTCTCATTTGGGGAGCGTCTGATCTGTGCAATTCCATTTATGCCTATTTCACAGATGCTGTCTCAGAAAATGAGAGGATGCACTCTGAATTCTGAAGAGTTATTTTAGGCCTTAAACATACTTCACACAGTATGAAAGTAGTCTGTGTGAGCACAGATGCTACTAGCTTTGCTAGCTCATTTTCCTGTGGTGAGTCAGTGCACATTGCAGCATAGCTAAAATCACTGTAAAATTTCTTTTTATGGACAGTCATAGTGGAACAATAGTTAGCTAAAGTCTGAATAGTTTAGCAACATTTTTTGAATTTCAAGGTAACTTTGTGGCCCCTTGAGTCCTGAATTCCATTTCGTAAACAGTCTCTCATGTCACATGAAACACTTTGGGGAAACTACTGTGAATTTAACGGTAAAAAATGCAACAAATGCTTAACGGTAAATTCCCCCTACTATATATAGTGAAAAACTGTACTGGACATTGTATGTAATTTTACAGTAGTATACCGTTATCGGAAGTAAAAAAAGAATGTACAATTTACAGTGAATAACTGTAAATTGACATTTCCAGAATTCCCTGCGTTACCTTTCAAATTTGATGTTTTTTTTTTTCTTATCAGTTTTGAACATTAGAGTTGTATGTTACATCTAATGTTGTTAAATTAATGTTTATTACATTATTTCAGTTTCATGTGTGTTACCATGATGGTGTTTAGTGTTTGTGTGAATGACACTGTGCACCTTCTTATATGTTGATATTTACAAGCTGCTTGTGATGTGCTTTGATTCATCATGTGACTTTCTCATCACCCCCTGCTTTTGGTGGTTATCAGTGTACTACAAAGGTACAAAACAGATTTCAGTATTTCAGTAGGTTGGTATTTTAACATTATATCAGTTAATGAAATTATGGTATTTAAATGTAAATTTAAGTTAAAACTGTAAAATTTGTTGCTACCATTTACCGTACATTTTATGGATTTGTTTTTACAATATACTTTCGAAGTGCTGCAGTTAAACCTTTGAAATTTGTTTCAAAACAGTGGTTCATTTAAATGATTTCAGTAAATTTGTTACGTCACAACTGTTTTGAGACGTTTTGAAATTTCAAAGGTTTTCTGTAAAATGTGCTAAAAAACATTTTTTCTTTACATTTTTGAAAAGATTTGGGTACAAACTACAACATTTTCAAAATGATCTCTGTTTACACGGATCTGGGAAAATTACTAGAAACAGTGTATTATGCACGTCAGGCCAGTAGTTGGCATAGGAGTGGGCGATATACCGCTAGACATGATTAACTGATAGAAATTTGTCAAATGGTTGAGGTTTTGGACTTTCATCTCTTTGGGGCAGTCGCGGCCTAATGGTTAGAGGAGTCGGACTTGTAACCCGAAGGTTACGGGTTCGAGTTGGGAGTGAATTTCTTCCACCTTCAATACCATGACAGAGGTGAGACCCTTGAGCAAAACACCAAACCCCCAACTGCACCCTGGGCGCCGCAGCATTGGCTGCCCACTGCTCCAGGTGTGTGTTCACTACTGTGTGTGCACACTTAGATGCGTTAAATGCAGAGCACAAATTCTGAGTATGGGTCACTATACTTAAGCATTGCAATTTAAAAACAAGTGATTTTAAACTGTTGAAATGCAATGAAAGAAAACTCATTTGGTCTCAATTTCTGAGAGAGGTGCGCGCATGTGAAGATGGTTCTCATAGAGCACAGAGTATTGAACCAAGTTATTTTTGCAGCTATATGGGCCTTGAACGGTTAAATACACACATTTGTATGTGTCAAAATGCCCGTCTTTGCAAGTATTCTCGTAAACACAGTAATTTAGGTCTTAAGTGACAGCAAACAGCTGAGAAAGAAAACACATGTGTAACAGTTTATTGGATCCAGACAGCTCTTAAAGTAACAGCAGTCTGATATTCCTGCTGTCTGTCATTCATGTTAATCAAACAACAAAAGTCACACAAAAATCATGTGTTTTATATAATGTTAAAAGTGAATGTAATTTTGAATATAATTATGGATAATTTAGTCCTGCCTCAGATCTTGAAAATAAATTAAAGGACACATAAACATTAAAACTGTGAACTCAATGTGAACCAACAAGAGTATTCCATGACAAAGATTGGATCAGTCACTCAATATGCATTTTTATCATTTTAAAATAGGCTAATATTTATGATTAGATTATGTACTTATCCAGTATGTTGTGAGTGCAGTGCGCTCTTTGGAGAATCTGGCTTTTGGAGAGAGTATGTTTGGTTGAACTGAGCAAAACTAGAGATTTTTTTTCTACTCGTTACAATGCTGTAAGCAATTTCTTTTGTTTTGATAACTTCTTCTGTTTTACTAACTTCACCCACATGTACTTTCTCCAACACCCAGATCTCCCAAAGACATGCCAGCCAGCTGATGTTGGCAATCCCAGTGTGCAAATTGATTCATAAGCAGACAGCATTCATTTTTTGTGGAAAAACAGAACACAAAAATGAGAGTGTGTAGCATTTGCATTCACATACTTTAGTAGAATATGCTATGGGCATAAAAGCTGGTGATATTGAAGTGCTTGTCAACAGTTTTTGACAACTGGGTGGGAGCTCACACTTGTGCTCAGTTCAGTTTCTTTGGTTGTGTCTTAAAATAATTGATTCCACTGTGCGTCTGTATCTCTTTTGTGTCTGAGAAGAGGCTGAAGGCTCGCCGTGGACTGTGATAAAAAGATAATCTGTGTGAATTGAACCCCACTCCCACCCGTATTAAAACTAATTGTTAGGAACGCCCCGCCGTTTTTTGAAGGATGAAACGCACGTATGCATGCACACAGAGCTTTGGGGGGGCTTATTTCATTTCAAAGACTGCTTTCATCTTTGTGAAGAGTGGATCTGGGTAGTCTGGACCATTATTTCCAGACTCACATATAGACATGTTGAAGAGGTGTTTGTACCAGCAAGACAAAAGGTAGCGCGGTGCGGGGAGCGAGGGCTCTGTCCTCTCCACATGAGGGGCTTGAAGGTGTCTGAGGGGTGGGGAGAGACCCCAGAGCTCCAGACTGTATCACAGCCTGTGGTGTCTCTGGGGCAAGAGCTGTCTGCTGTCTGACTTTACCTGCAGAGATGGTCTTTGAAGAGAACAAAAAATACATTGGAGGAGAAACAGAAAAAGGATAATGGATGAAACACCAGCAGAGCGTCTGATTATATGGAATTCATTGTTGCCAGAGGTAAAATGAGGGTTGGTTGCCTTCAATTTCCTCAAGGCGCTTGCTGAAGATTTGGATAAAGGGGCAGTATTGATCCACGCTTGAGGGAAAGACAAGTCTTTGTGAGGTGTAAAGCCGTCTGACAAGACACCCTGAGTGCATCCTCAAAGTGATGCCTGATTACAGTGATTTATCGGATCTGCTCGACATTGATTTTCACCCTGGTTGACCCCTGAGACTTTTCAAGGTCTTGATCAGTCTTTTAGATAAGTGAGGCAGACATGCTTGGTGATGACTTCCTCTAGTGTCAATATGTAGGCCTGTGTTAGAGGCAGTTATCAGCAAATGGACAGTAAATTAAAGCTTCTGGTTAAATTTGGATTTTTTTGCTGAATAAAAGTATTCATTTATTTTGGAGTTTTCAATTCAATTCAAATTTATTTGTATAGTGCTTTTCACGATAGATATAGTTGCAAAGCAACTTTATAGCAAATTAAAGTTTTTGCAGTATATTTAGTAGTAGCTTAGTAGTGGTGACTATGTCAGTTTGGTAGTTAAAAAATGTTAATAATATAATAAAATAAAATAAAATAAATGTAATAAAATATTAGTAATTCACAGCATCTGCCAGCAGGGGCTTGCTGAGCCATGTTAATCGCCCAAACAAAACAGAATTGCATTGACAGATATCCACCTCCAATGGGACTGTGGTAATCGAGGTCAACTAGTATTTAACCTCAAAACATTCACAGTGACAAACTGTGATTATTTACCGCTTTTAAGCTTTCGTAATGAAATAATTTCTCTCTCTGATTCTTTTAGCAATTACATCTGTTTCATCAGAGTGGCTGTGACAAGTCACTGAAGAAATTTCGATGCCAAAAATAGTCCTCTTTCTCCTTTGATAACCCGGTTCACTTCTGAAGAGTCTAAAACAGAGAATGTTATTCTTAGAGTCCTATTTGACACAACTGTCTGTCTACAATCAAACAGATTAGTGCTCTGATCAGAGCCTGAAGAGCATTTCCACCCACAGAAACACTCCAGAGACTGCAGTGTGTCCACCCACTGGAGCTCTTGGTTGCATGGACAATGTTTCAATAGCTTATCCTGTAGTTAATCCTTAGCTGCTGGACAAGAATTACGTTTTATGTTTTGTTAATGCTTTGTACGATTAGGGTTTGGTTATCTGTTTCTGACTAGGTGGGAGATTTATAGTGTCGGATGATATTTCAAAAGTGTCACACAACCAATTCCTGATAATTTACTCACCCCTGATGTCATACAAGATGTTCATGTCTTTCTTTCTTTAGAGTGAAGAGAATCCACATGCGAGAGAAGAGATTTGTGCTTGCGCATTTTGATGCGCCCCCGCATTACAATAATGTGCTCTAGACATTTATCATTAAATTAACGCCATAAAACCACCTCAAAGGAACTATTAAAATAAGAAGAAAGTCGCCTGAAGGCTGCATTGAATTTTTTTTTTTTTTTTGGTTAAAATGAATGGAGAGCATTGTGTTTTTCCGTGTGCGCTCGACCATTTCCGTCAGTGGCTCTAGATCACTTGATGAGCTTTCTTTAAAAGGCAAAAGAACACATGGACGTTTTCTTTATACGATCATTTAAAACCAACAGACTGATGAAAATGCGGGACATTTTCTCAATATGCAATGTGCGGGACAAGGGGTGAAAATGCTGTGCGGTACAACGCAAAGCGGGACAGGTGGTAACCCTAGATTACATAATGCATGATGTTGCAGATGCACATCACAGAGCCTGTGCAAAAAGAGAATTTGTGGTTTAAAAAAAAAAATTCAAAAAATGGGCAATCGTTTCTCTAGATATGACACTTTTCCTTCGGCTGAGATCATGTAAAGCCCTTTGAAGCAGCATTAAAACTGCAGTTTAGACCTTCAAACCGTCCAAACTGCAAAAATTGTAAAAAAAAAATTTTATTCTGGAAGTGCACTAATCCTTTAACTACATGCACACCTATTTCAGGAAGGTCCATTCAAGCAGCCTAGCGTACTGCCACATGGCAGCCGACAGTTTAACACCAGCTCGCCAACAATGACTGTTACTTAATATTGCCATTTGAGAGGCCTGACAATGAGGCACAAGAACCCCCCTAGAGAGAAGACGACTGAACATTAAACATGCCGCAATGGAGTCTGTGGTGTTGCTAAGTGTCATTGTTGTCATAATATTCAAGGTGTCAGGTTTGAATATTTCAGTCACCACACAGTAAGGTTAGATTGCACTTAGGAGGGTGATTCTCTAAAGCCTGTCACTTGCAGAGGAAACAACATTTTGCAACGTCAAGATTGCACTTGGCCACAAACATTTTAGTCTTCATGAGGAAATGAAGAAACCTTCCTGTTTCTGTGTACTGTAACGTAGGCCTATTTTTGGTAGTTTTGCAATGTAAAAGGAAGCACTACATAGTATTATATAACAGTTCGTTACATTTCTCGAATTTGATTGGCTGAGCAATGTTCCACGTTTCACTGTTTGTGTCACTGTTTCATTTTGTGTATGAACCCTTTTCATAGACTGTGAAGATGTCTTCACAATTATTAAAGGAGAAGTTCACTTGCAGAACAAAAATTCACAGATAATGTACTGTGAAGGGGGTGACCCTTGTCATCCAAGATGTTAATGCCTTTCTTTCTTCGCTTGTAAAGAAATTATGTTTTTTGAGGAAAATGTTTCAGGATTTCACTCCATATAATGGATATGTATGGTGCCCCTGAGTTTGAACATCCAAAATGTAGTTTAAATGCAACTTCAAAAGGGCTCTAACTGATCCCAGCCAAGGAAGAAGGGTCTTATCTATCGAAACGATTGGTTAAAAAAAAAGACAATTTATATACTTTTTAACTGCAAATGCTTGTCTTGGTCTAGTTCTGCATGAACTGTGTATATTCCTGTTTATGACAGTTAGGGTATGTCGAAAAAACTCCCATCTCATTTTCTCCTCCAACTTCAAAATCGCCCTAAATTGCTGGAGAAATACAGACTCCGTCCCAGTGTTTACAAAGTGAACACACAAAGATGATCAAACGCCCTTTACAAAAAAAGGTAAAACAGTGAAGTGTTTTATAGTTTAATTTTTATAATCATTCATTTACATGTATAATGTTATCCTTTTGGACTTGCACGTCAGAAAACTACGCTGTAGTTTTAAGTGTTTCTAATACAATGGCTGAGACAGTGACCCAATATTTGACATCTTTCTCTCTTCTGACGAAAAAAAAAATCATTGTCTCGACCTTTTGGCAAGTCATAGAAACAATTTACAAATAATTTACTCACCCACTTCTTCAGTCGTAAAGAAATTATGTTTTTTGAGGAAAACATTTCAGCATTTTTTTTGTTAGAGGTGTTTGATCATCTTTGCTTGTTCACTTTGCAAAGACTGGGTCGGTACTTCTGCAGTGATGTAGAATGATTTTGAAATGATTTTTGAAATTGAGGGAGAAAATTTGGAGTTTTTCGACATACCCTAACTGTCTTGAGCCAGAATACACGGAGTTCATGGAGAGAAAGGCAAGACGAGCGTTTGAGATTAAAATTCTGGGGTTTTTTTTAATGAAAATAACCGATCGTTTCACTAGATAAGACTCTTCTTCCTCGGCTGGGATTGTCTACAACCACATTTGGGATCGTTTGAAGCCGCATTTAAACTGCATTTTTGGAAATTCAAAATCGGAGCACCATATCAGTCCATTATATGTAGAAAAATGCTGAAATATTTTCCTCAAAAAATATAATTTCTTTACGACTGAAGAAAGAAAGACATGAACATCTTGGATGACAAGGGGTGAGTAAATTATATGTGAATCTTTGTTTTGGAAGTGGACTTCTTTAAGTTGACATTTTTGCTTAATCTTGAGGACTCATTTCTGAGGGCAGCATCATTAAACTGAAATCTCATATTGTTTTGAAAACCTATTGTTTTGTTTTATTTTCTGCTTTTGGCTCCCTTTCTTTTCTACATTTATTGTTTTACTATGAGCTTTGGAGGCAGAGCAGCATCTTCCCACTTCATGGCAACACGCCTCTCTGGATCTAATACAGGATCCTTAATATGGAGGTTAAGCACCTCAGAGAGATTTAGGTTACAGAGATGTGATTCATTCACACTCCTTTTGCAGTTTAGTTTCCTTTTTTATTTGCACCATCTTCCACCCTCTTGCTGTGTGGCTCTAATTGGGTTGTTCTCAAAGGAAAGTTATTACATGAGGCCTTTAGACATCCAGTGATGTTACTGATAGTTACCCAAGACCGTAATGACCACATGGCCCTGATGTTATGAAACAATAGGGGCCATTCAAGCATGCTGATGCAGGTAAGGGCCATCAAACAGGGTCACAGCTCCATCAACCACAGCGGTCCTCTCAGGATTGAACAAACTCACAGTCTTTGATCACAATGTCAGTAATCCTGAATGGCCCCTGCTGGAAAGGAATTTATGTGCCTACGTGCAGCATGAGTGCACCAGGTTCAACAACATTTAAGAAACACAGCAGGGCAAAAAAACGGTCCTTTACCTTGTTTATTGCTTCCTTGTTCAATTTTTCTTATGCTAGACTGACCTTTGTGTGTAATGACATATTCTAGTTGTTTTCATGAACACTATAATTTAATTTAAGGTACAATATGTACAATTTTTTTCACTAGAACAGTGTTATATATTTTGTTGACGCCCTCAATTTCCAGTTTTATTTTGTAAAAAACATGGAAACACCAAAGACGCTTTAATACAGTTGAAGTCAAAACTTTACATAGGCCTACACCTTGCAGAATCTGCAAAATGTTAATTATTGTACCAAAATAGGAGGGATCATACAAAATGCATGTTATTTTTTATCTAGTACAGACTTGAATAAGATATTTCACATAAAAGATGTTTACATATAGTCCACAAGAAAAAAATAATAGCTGAACTCATAAAAATGACCCCGTTCAAAAGTTTGATTCTTAATACTGTGTTGTAAATTCTGTGGTTTCTCAGCATGTTTGTGTATTTGAACCATTTCCAACAATGACTGTATGATTTTGAGATCCATCTTTTTACACTGAGGACAACTGAGGGGCTCATATGCAACTATAACAGAAGACTCAAATGTTCACTGATGCTTCAGAAGGAAAAAACAATGCATTAAGTGCTGAGGGGTGAAAACTTTTGAACAGAATGAAGATGTGTACATTTTTCTTATATTGCCTAAATATTTTTTTTTTTTCAAGTACTGCCCTTCAGAAGCTATAGAAGATATTTACATGTTTGCAAGAAGACATAAGTTAAATTTACCCTGATCTTTAAATTCAAAAAGCTTTCAAATCCCGTAAATGTAAAATTTTGATTTACGCCGTTTTTGAAAACACGTCTGATGAATATTTATCAGTGTTAACCTTATTAGCCAGACAACAGATAGCAGAATGCTGTGTCTTTACCAGTTTCGTTTTGTCTCCAAAAAGCTGACGATCACAAATGAGTCATTCAGTCCTAAAGAAACCAGCAGCAGCCCGCAGGAATGATTACAAAACAACTCTGACACATGTGAAGCCCATACATCATGCACCAATAGGGTGATGATGCCTCATTTAACATTATGTTGTATTACAAAAGTAGCTTCCCAACAGGTACACATTACTGGAACAGACGGGACAACAACATTGTGCAATCTTAAATGAGAGGTCCCGGGGTTCTCAAGAGCTCTCTAGTTTGTGAGGCCTGGGGGTTTGGGGTTCGTGTTGATGGATTCTGGGATGTTACCATGGCTCATCGCTTTTTTAAAAGCAGGATGTGGGCCCGCTGAGGAATGCCAAGATCCCTGGGTTGGCTAGGCTGAATGAGCAGAGGGTGACAGCCTCGCCAGGCATGCTGGGAAAGAACATTCTCATGTAGATAAACTGGAAAAGAGCTCCTTGTCTGGAGTTCTGGAACTCCATATGGGAATCTCACACTCAGTGCTAGGATGGAAAACTAAGAGCCCAGGACCAAGCAGTTCTCAGCATGTTCAAGAATAAGGATGATTTCACTGAAATATAATGAATAAATAAATAATGAATACATAAATACTGAAATCACGTTAGTGGGGTTTTGATGTGATTGATTGATTGATTTTTCTCTATTTTTGTAATCTGACCAACAGCAAACCAATCACTTATATTTATATTTAAAACATTTAAATATGAAACTAATTAAATATGAAATTAGTATAATGAATTATACTTTTATTTACTTACTTAAATTGAATTAAATTAAATTAAATTTTATTTATTTATTTCGGTAATCTTATCAATGGCAAACAAATCACCAATATTTATATTTAAATATTAAATTACATTTGTTTGTTTGTTTGTTTGTTTTGGTATTCTCCCAATAGCAAAACAATCACTAATTTATATTTAAAAATTCATGTCTTTCATTAAATATTGATTAATTGAGTGAGTGAGTGAGTGAGTGAGTGAGTGATTATTTATTCATTTATTTATTTATTCATTCATTTATTCATTTGGAAACCAACACTAATATTATATACAAATATTAATATTCAAATATTAATTTAAATTAAACAGTTTACTTTTGTAAACTCACAAATAGTAAACCAATCGCCAATCACTAATGTTTATATTTTAAATATTAAATCACTTTTATTTATTTACTTCTTTTTAATTAAATTAAATTAAATTAAATGTAATTTGTTATTTATTTATTCATATATTAATTAATTAATGTATTTATTTTTTCAATAGCAAACCAGACACTAATATTTATATACAAACACACTTTAAATATTAATTCATTCATTCATTCATTCATTCATTCAGTAAGAAACCAAACAGTAATATTTATATACAAATATTAATATTAATTGTAATTACATTATTTGCTTTTGTAATCTCACCAATAGCAAACGATTACCAATCACTAATACTCATATTTTAAATGTTAAATTACTTTTATTTATTTACTTTATTATTATTACTTTATTTACTTAAAAAAAAAAAAAAAAACTATTTATTTTGGTAATCTTACCAATAGCAAACACCAATATTTATATTTAAATATTAAATTATTAATTAGTTTGTTGTTTGTTGTTTTGGTCATTTCACCAAATAGCAAAGCAATCACTAATTTCCATTTAAATATTAATGTTTTTTTTATTAAATATGATTTTTATTTATTTTGTTAGTTGAAAGTAACAGTATTGTTACCAACTAGCATTTAAATTATATTAAATAATTAATAATTATTACAAATATTTAAATAAACAAACAAATAAATAAATAAATAAAATGTGTAATTTAATATGAAGAATAGTTATTTTAGATACATAGTTTGCTATAGTTTTTGTTCAGCTGTTGTACTTAGTTTGCTCAACAGAAAAGGCCCATTCACAATTTTTTTTACCACCCTTTCTTTCTCTCTCTCTTACATACACAAAATACTATACTAACCATATTATCAGCCATACAATACCACTAACACTGTTCCCATTTGTCATGGCATATGGTCCGGCATTACCAGATCATATTACTAATAAGTCTAATGGAGATCTTATTGGTTTGACTGACATTACTTCACTTTTGCTGTAATTTTACCCCATGTGCACCATTTCACCTTTTTTTTTAAATCTATCCCTGTATTGCTTGGGTTTCAGGAAGTGGTAAATGTATGAACTTTTGGCACAACTAAGGCATGACCAACATTGCTCTTAAGCCGCATCCACATGCTAGAGTTATCTGGAAGGTGTGGCTCTTTTCCTTCCCTCTTTATTTCTCTCTCCTTCCACCCCCTGTTGCAAACACATCCCTTCTCTCTGGTCACCTGTTTGTGTGGGAACGGATGTGATGCAAACCACAGAAGCTTCCCCACCCATAGCCTGTCCTGCTCACAAAGATTATGTTATATTGTTGCATAAATGTCCCTTTAATTATCCACCTCCCATAACGTTTAGAAGTAATGAATTTAAGTGCAACAAATTGCTGATTTCATGAGAGTACTTTAAATAAGAAGATTGTATAAATTGCATCGTCAGTACTGAATAGTGATGGCAGGGCGTTGACGGCTTAACACACACGATTATCTCTAAACAACATCAAACTAAATAGGAGTTCACTTTTTGCTAGTTACTTGTTAGTATTACCATTTTTTTTACGTTTTAACTATGGTAATAATTTAGTACCATACCCTATAGCAACGTGAAATAAACATTAGACACCAATAATGTGTTATCAACCACTTCAAAGAAAACATAACAGGATTTTTTTTAATTATGCATTCAGTTTCATAAAATGAACTGAGTTTTTGACTCTTTTTGCATTTGTCCTTTAAAAGCCCCTGGGGATATGAAAAATAGTTTAGCGGTAAAAAACAGAAGTTATATTGAAACTGGCACAGGGCGTGGTTCAGTAAAACTGTTTGTCACATTGCTCGTGCCCTCTTTCTCATGCCTTCTGAGTAAGCAGTGGGGCTTTGCAAAGTGGCTTTGGGTCGCTGAGAGGTTAAACTCAGAAATAAAACAACACTCCTTCCCTTATGGTTGCACTGGTGACCCTGACCTGAAACTGTCTTGAAGAGCTTCTGGGAAGGCAAACTATACTGTTATTTTGAACAAACAACTGTAAGCTGTTCTTGATCACGAGGGTGGCTTATTTAATTTACGTTCCCTGACATACTTCCAACATCTCCTCAAATAAACAGACTCAGCAAGCATTAAAAGCAGACTAGCCATATTCTTAAACCACTTTTATGTGCATTGAATCAGCATTAGTAAGACCTCGACTTGTCACTGTAAGAACAGCATCATTAATCGCCTTTTATTGCAGTATGTTTCTTAATGTCTCTCTAACAAAGCAGCAATTCTTAGTAGATGTTAACATTGAGAAGAAATGAACAAAGTGGCACAAATAAGAGAATTTCCTCTGCTTACTTAAACATCCTTCCTTGTTTTATCATCTCTTTGAGTCTTAGTACAGCCTGTGCCAACTAAAAGAGGTTACACATTCTTGCATAAGTAAAGCACATTGTTGTTATAATTGACGTGAATTAAGATTATTCATATCAGCCCTCATGCAGTTCTTGGCACTGTTCAAGAAACTGTTCACCAAATCAAGAATAAGAGCCAGAATCCTTTTATCTGACTGATTTAAAAATGACATATAGATGAACTCTGGAAACACATTAGGAAAGTTAAAGGTGGTGTGAGTACTTTAAGATAAAGTAATGTGAATTTATTGGCACTCTAATGTTCTTATAAAATAAATGCAGCAGAAGAAATTGATTTCAGATCCTCTGTTAAACTGTTTAAGAAACTATTAATATTTGCGGAGATTGTGTGCAGATTACTACTGTTCTTCCCAAAGGCTTTTGTTTGGTATTTTTCATAGAGTGTGTTTCTTGTTTTTACCTAGGGCAGTCTGTGGTGCGTGGGATGTGCTGATAACAGCAGGTGTGTGTGTGTATGTGTGTGTCGGTATGATAGCTGCTCATTCTCAGCGGTATGACTAACAGCTAACATAATTACAGCAGGACAGACTGTTGATGAGGCTGTATTACCATAAAAGATTTCATTTTTATATCACAAACAAGGAAAATAAATACAAGGCAAGTGGATTTAGTACTTTTCGTTTTATGTTCAGTAGCTTAGATATGCTTTAAAGCAGGGGTGCTCAACCCTGTTCCTGGAGATCGACCTTCCTGCAGAGTTCAGCTCCAACCCTGAACCAACTAATGAGGATCTGAAGGAGCATTTGATAATTACAGACACACTGTAAAAAATAAAAAACACAATTTGTCGAGTCAGCTTAAAATAATTTGTTACCCTGCTGCCTTAAAATTTTAAGTCCAGTCAACTAAAATAAGTTTATTCGACTTGAAATGTTAAGTTGTACTAAGTAACAACTTAGATATTTGTGTTTGCTAAACTTAACAGATGGCTAAGTAACCCAGCTGCCTTAATTTTAAGTTGATTCAACTCAAATATCTAAGTTGTCACTTAGTATAATTTAACATTTTAAGTTGAATAAACTTTTTTTGAGTTGACTGAACTTAAAATTTTAAGGCAGTTATTTTCAGTTGATTCAACAAATTGTTTTTTACAGTGCAGGTGTGTTTGATCAGGGTTGGAGCTAAACTCTGAAGGAAGGTAGATCTCCAGGAACAGGGCTGGGCACCGATGCTTTAAAGGGATAGTTCACCCAAAAATTAAAATTCTGTCATTAATTATTCACCCTCATGTTACTCCAAACCCGTAAAACCTTTGTTCATCTTAGGAACACAAATTAAGATATTTTTGATGAAGTCTGAGAGCTTTCTGACCCTTTCTGATGTTCACCGGCTGAGAACCGTAGTAAGGACATTGGTAAAACAGTCCATGTGACTTCAGTGTTGGACGTTAGAGAAGAAACTGAGATGGGAGTTTTTCGACATATACTAACTGTATTGAACCGGAATGCAAAGTGTTCACGCAGAGCTAGACAAGACAAGCATTTGAGTTTTGAAAGTATATACTATAAATATATACGTTACTCTAGATATGGCCCTTAGTCCTCAGATGGGTTCATTTAGAACTCTTTGAAGCTGCATTGAAACTGCATTTTGGAAGTTCAAACTCACGGCCACCATAGAAGTCCACTATATAGAGATAATTCCTGAAATGTTTTTCTCAAATAACAAGTGAAGAAAGATAGACACAAACATCTTGGATGACAATGGGGTGAGTACATTATCTGTAATCCGGGACATTGTATGTAAATAAGGTGTACGTTTTGAAAGGGTTTCGTGCCAGTGGCAGCTTTTTGTACCTTTTTTCAGAGAGGGTATTGCAAAAAGAGTTTTATGGTACCTCTCCAATATGATAAACTGCATGAGAAGGATTTTACCAGAGATTTTGCATTTGATTCGATGTTCACATTGCATTAGTTGTAGACAGGCTTATTGTGTGTGGTCTGGTCTAGAGAGTGGTTCCTCCTGGCTACCTCAGGGGTCTTATTACTCTCTTGTCCTTCATTATTCATGCGCACAGACCTGAAAGGTACCACCAGGCGACTGTAGGCCAGGGGCGAGTCAGTCTATCTGCAACCAAACACAATACACACATCTATCTTGCTCGCATAGCTGTACAATCAGGGAGATTTGTGGGGATATCAGATGCTAGTGTTAAACTAGGCCCACGTTTTAATCTGTTTACATGAATAAACTTACCACATGAAGAATACTAGACTTGACCCATCTCATTAAGATTCATTATTATAAGAAATGTGTTTACAGGAGTCATATGGTGCTTCGAAGCTTTGAAGCTTTTTACCGAAGAATAGGTTTTATTTGCACATAAGGCAAGCTGCTGAGCCAGACTGAGTGGGACGCCCATTTACTACTCATAACTAGCCCAAAAGTAGCCCAATAGCATTTCGAGGGAAAACCACATACTTGGCAACACCGGACATGAAGCGGTACAGGAAGGCCTTATATGGACATGATTTGGCACATTTCATAGAAATGAATATGTAGCTGTGGACATGTGCCTCATCATTTGAAATAAATCAGATTCATCAACATTTCCAGGAAGGTAGGAATAATGCTTCGTTCAGGCCATTTCGTAATTACCATAATTTCTATGATAACACGTGACATTCTACTTGGAGCCATTCATATCCTCAGAATTATGTGTTTTTATGGCATCATTATCAATGCCTAAATGAATCTGCAGTGGTCACATGGTACAAGTAGGAGCTCTCAGAAAATTAAAAAATTTTTGTTGCCAAGTCCGTGGGTTTCCAGTGGAATTGGGCTACTTTAACAAATAAGAAGGGCATTTTTTGTTGCTGCGGGTTGCTGCAGGCTGAAGTGCCCCAATCATGTGCATTTTACCAGAGAAACCCCATCACAAAATGTGTATTTTACCCCCCGAAATGCGAATATTGGGCTGATTTTGAGTAGCTGTTGGGCGGTTTTGTTGTGAAAACCTGGCAACCCTGATTTACAAGTTGTAATTGCGGGTTCTACAAGGATGTGAACGCATTTTACAAGTTGAAATCACATGATTATATTAGGGCTGTTAAGGTCCTTGCACACTTAGTCCAAAATTGCGGGGTTTTTTTCGTATTCGTCATCCTAAAAATTCGTCCTGCACAGAAACCTGGCACATTGAGTCTGATGCATATTAATTAATCTGTTGCGAAAAAAATCACAAAACAATACAAAATGTAAAACTTCAAACAGTGAGTCTGAAATTGTTGTCCAAAATTTTTGCACGTTAAAAAATATCACATTTACACACTGCCTCTGAAACCTTTGCTCATCATTTAAAAAATCAAACCATGTTTAATTTTCGGTGTTTTTTCGCATCCATAGCAAGCATTTTGAGAGGTGTTTGGACAATTCAGAGCCAACGTGATTTTCTGTGCATGACGGATTTTGACAGATATGGAAAAATATATACAAAAATTATGGTGTGCAAGGACCTTTAGGCTGATGCCAAACAACAGGTTTTTTGTGTGACATGATTTTCTGGTTCAGTTTTCTTTCAGTTAATTAGTTTATACCAGGTTAGTTGGTAAGTATGTGGTAGGCCTAATGAAAATTCTATATTTAATTACTTCGAAAAGAAAAGCATTTTACATATGTGGGTAGTTTTAAGAGTTAATTTGCTAGGTGTTCGCTAGTAATGGCTTTCGTATTCAAAATAAGGTTTTGCTGATATAATTTATTTGACGTCTTACCATCCATCAGGTGAGAAGCGTATGTCTGTCATAATTTGATGTATCCTTCATGTACATAGCACCAGCTGCTCAGAGTGAGTTACATTTCACAGTTTAATACTGTTCAAATTCCAAACTTTGGTTTGAATAATACAAATAATAATAATAGCGATTCTTGCCTTATAGCAAACACCATAAATATGAAAGGATGGAGCAATCATATCAAAATGTTTCCTGGAAACGTGACGAGTGTGGGTGGATCTATTTTGGTTCCTCTATTTAGGACATGTTTTTAAAAGAGTCCTGAAGTGAATAATTGCTGTTATACGACTGTGAGTGTGTGAGCTGACCCCTCCGTTAATGAGATTGTCATTGGGTCGGTTCCGCAGAGCTTTCATAGGAAGCACACCAAAATTAAAGAGAAAGACTTAAATCCGCCGCAGCCTAGTTACTATTTCAGAAAGACTTTAGATGTGAAGAACATGATAGGAACTTTCAAACACATACCAAATTGTAAGTGATTCACCTTATGCACCTTAACCCTACTATAGCATACTATATCATATTCGATACATCAGTTTATAAGGCCTCTAAATGATTAACATGATCACGACTTGTTCAAAAACCAGTTGTTCACAATCTGCTACATGCATTTTGCAACATTACATAGCTAGTAATATTTCAAGGTGAATACCACACAGGGTTTGGCTCTCAAGATGCTTCGGCCTGACCTCCGGTCAACACATTTGGCATATTTACCACACGCACACACTATCTCTCTCATTCTGACACTCACACAGGAGATTATGAAATCATCCTGTTGATGAAACTTGGCCTGGATGGTGTGGGCTCCCACACACACTCACACTCGCCTTGTTGCAGTGAGTAGAAGCTCAGAGCGGTCCACTGCCTCTCGCCTCTCTGCTCAGGCTCAAGCTGACAGAGGGCTTCACATTCGCCTGGGGGGGAGAGAGACGGTCCGAACGTTGATTTAATTTTACAGTATAGTTACTGCTCAGACGCTTAAGCGAAAGAGAGGATAAGACGGAATGGCCTTTCCTGACATCACGGAGGATGACCTACATGAACTGATGCATGAGGAGGCACAGGACGTCTTTGGTGATGACGGTAGGGTCATGCTGGGACGGGGTGGAAAGTTTAGGCCGTGGTTGAGAGTGAATCCTGTGGAGATGTAGTTTTTATGTGTCATATCGTAACATAATAGCAACGGTGTTGAGTGGGCGTTGTTGTATAACTCCTGGTTGTGTTGAAGTATAACAGTAGATCTGTTTGATAACTCGGATGAGGGTGTAGCTGTAAAGCTGAAACATCGCAGATGTTTGGCATTTTAGAAGGTAGTGCATGATCAGACATGTTCCTGTCAGTGATATCTGCTGTTTGATATGCCTAAGTGGAGAAACAGGATGCTTGTTGATCTTCTGGAGGGCAGAAATTTACCCTGTTTATGAAATTTGCATAAATTAACATACTGTAAGCATTTTGTGGATATTGCAAACATACTGAAGAGCATTTACTGTATGGTTAATGACGAAATGGCTCTGGAGCAGCACAAACAGAATGTAATAAGATATAATGACTTCTTTTTCTGTAATTGGAGTTTCAAGCAGATGAATGTAACGTAAATTTCTTTCCTAGTGCATGAGCATTAGAAACGTTGCCAATAAGGAACACAACTGCTATGGTTTGTGTTTAAGTGAGGAGAAAACTGTAATATTGTGAAATATTATTACAATTTAAAATAACTGTTTTGATGGTGAGGCTGAATTTTACTCCTGTTGATCTTTCAGAAATCATTGATTTGGTGCTTAAGAAACATTACTTACTATTCCCAATGTTGAAAAGAGTTGTGCTGCTTAATATTTCTGTGGAAATCACAAATACAAGTTCAAAAGAACAACATTTATTTGAAATGGAAATATTTTGTAGCAATGTAAATGTCTTTACTGTCACTTTTGATCAATTTAATGCATCCTTAATGAATAGAAGTATTAATTTCTTTAAAAATACTGATCTTTTGAAAGGTACACTCTTAAAAATAAAGGTGCTTTAAAGTGTTCTTCACCGCAATGCCATAAAGAACCATTTTTGGTTCCGCAAAGAACCATTCAGTCAAAGGTTCTTTAAAGAACCATCTCTTTCTTACCTTTTTATAATCTGAAGAAAATAAACTTTTGTGAAACCACAAAGAAACGTTTGTGAAACAGAAAGGTTCTTCAGATGTTAAATTTTCTTTATGGAACCATTTAGACAAAAAGGTTCTTCTATGGCATTGTGAAACACCTTTATTTTTAGGAAGTATTGGGAGAATTTAAAATCATTTGGGGTTTTGGACAACATTGCCAGTATCATTCCTGTTTTGTTGCTTATTTGCTGTTTGAAGGGTTTGCATTGACATCAAAGACTGTGAAATATCAAACTTGTTAGCTCATTGAACATAACTTCTTTGGTAAAAATGTCCTTTTAAAGTTTCTATTCTGCCAGATGTCCAGCGATATGCTGTCTTAGACACGTTGTCATCTCCATCAAGCACTGAAGAACTGAATGTTCAGATTTAACTGCTGTTTCCACAGAAACTCTGTTACCTGCAGCCTCTATGAGAATGAACGTGTGTCTGTGTATGAGAAAGAATAATATAAATGTGATTTATTTCACTCAAGTCACTGACTGTAAATTATAACTGAGATCTTTTCCCTGAAGGGTTTAAACTGTAGGAACAGCATGACTGAATTTGGATTGGGTAGAAATGTGTTGCTATGTATCTATTTATAGACTGTGATTGTGTGAATGTGTTGGACATTTCCCATCTCTTTCACTTGCTCTTAAAGATCAGTGTTTATAAAGGCTGAAGCATGTGTTAAAAACAGATAGATGGAGTAGGTAGATATACTGTTTATAGATATTTAAAGATAATATGCATAGATTTTTTTGCATTATTGTGTTGCAGGAAGTCACCACATATACATTTTTGATGTTTGAGATGTTAAAATTAACATAATAAAACGGATCGTTCTGGTCCTTGATTCTGATTGGTTGAGCCGCGTTCTAAGCCGTTGTAAATTACTCTACAAACATACACCTTTGTTTACTTCTGTGTGTTGCTCGGCAGCCACTTTGTTGCAACCACAACTGTTTCTGAGAAACTACATTGTTTTTGTTTATATCATTACACTTTATTTGCTCTGTTTTATTTTGTGAAACCTTACTATGGAACTTACTATGGAATAACTAACCCTAACCCTAACCTGTTATAAATTCACTGTAAATCCACGGCTTCTTGGGACTTACTGCTTTATTGAAATTAACCAAAAAGATCCTTCATGCATCATGCACCCATGTTGTAGGGGACGTTCCTGACTTGTTGTCCAACTAAACTGGTTTAATAAACTGGACATAATGTTAAAATACTAAAATGAAGCAATAAGCCCCAAGAAGCCATAGTTTACAGTGAATTTATAACAGCTAAGGGTCATTGTTAGGCACAATGCGAAGCGAATTCCTTAAAACTCTTTAGCTGTTATAAATTAACTGTAAACCACGGCTTCACGGGGCTTATTGCTTTTATAAAACATAGCAAGGTTTCACAAAATGAAACAGAGCAAATAAAGTGTAATGATATAAATAAAAACAGTATTCTTCCACCAAACAATGTAGTTCCTCAGAAACAGTTGTGGATGCAACAAAGTGGTTGCCAAGCAACACACAAAAGTAAACAAAGGTGTATGTTTGTAGAGTAATTTACAACGGCTTAGAACACGGCTCAACCAATCAGAAGAGTTTGTTTCTTCATCAGAGCAGATTTGAAGAAATTTAACATTACAGCACTTACTTCTGGCCAGAAATACAAGTTAAAATTCCCTGTTGTCCTCTCACATCAATATCCACCCTCATATTTGGACTATATTTAGGATTGATTTTGACTTTTTTCGTTTGTGAATGGTGCTTGATCTGTGCATATTTCTCTCCTGATTCAGATGAGACAACTTTTTCACTGGAGAAAGCAATATTATAAATAGAAGACTTCAAATGGAAGCTAAATGATGAACAAACAAGCAGCTTTTCACTGCACAAGATATTAATTGAAGGACTGGAGTCATGTGTATTGCGGATTATTGCTATGTTTTTTGTCAGCTGTTTGAACACTCATTCTGATGGCACCCATTCACTGCATAGGATCCATTGGCAAGTGATGTAATGATAAATGTCTCCAAATCTGTTCCAGATTTACATCTTGGATGACCTGAGGGTGATCTGTGGATTGAACAGACCAAATTTAAATATGAATATTTCTACCACAAGCACTTTTATTTCCAATAATCATGCAACTTATGTATTTCTTCAATAAAACCCAAAGTCCCTTGTGTCTCTTCCAGTTCACTATGCTAAGGCCATTCATCTTGCAACCTAGCTTGAAATTTCCCCAAAAACTTTTACAGTTCAGCTATTATTTTTTTCCTTTAACCTAATTCGGTCAAAAAGGGTTTGAGCATGGGCAACTTCATGGAAACAAAATACGCACTTTTGTTTTTTTGCACGTGCTTCATGAGTTATTCAAAGAGGGTTTTCATGTGGCCGCCTGCAGCTCCTTGAATAGAGAGTGAAGTCTGTTCTCTGGTGCTGAAGCAATAGAGTATGAGCACTGCTGAGAATAACCTCAGAATACCTGGGTCACGGTGACTACTGCAGTCTTGGTGGATTTCTTTTGCTCACATTATTTCCTCATATATAAATATCTTGTCAGCCTAACCTAGTGACTAATCAAAATAAGTGCCATCTAAGGCAGTTACAACTACTGGGCACATAATTAATGTTTTACCACCTACTTAATAATGTGTCACCCCTACTTTTCAGATTGTTCCTTGTCTCCTTTTTTCATCAATATGCAATTACAGTTGGTATTATGACTATATTGATTTTGCAGTATTACATTTAATGTCTTCCTTAACTGTTTCCAAAGCATAAAAGTAATTAGTTGAGGCTTATGTATTTTCATTTAAAGGTCTTTGCAACTTTATGATTGGCTAAGTGAGGTGGCAAAAAGCTGCTGTGTTTGTAAGAACATTATTTTTGCTGGATTTAATCTTGTTTTCTGTCAATCAAATCAAGTCTGTGCAAAATCAGCGTCAGATTTCAAGCCATTTGTACACCCCTGATCTATAGCACTCAGGTTGGGGAAACCGTATCCCCTCAGGGGCTTCGTCAAAGCTTGCTGTGGTGGCATTTGATTTCAGCCCTGAGCTGCTCCATGTATTGATTCATGCGGGACGGTGGTGCCGCTAGGAGAGATTTACGGGTGTAGTCTGGCTTTAACTGAGCCGTTGGTAGAGATGTTATCTGCGGAACTGGCACTGTGATCTCCACACTATGCGCTCAGTCATCATAACTCTGCACGGCATGTCCAAGGCTGCCAATGAATAGCTATGATGTCAGTGTCTGTGTCAGCAAAGCAGGATTTGTAGGAGCAATTGTAGCCCTAAACAGCTGTATGACAAGCATCAACTGATGTCTTATCGTTATCAGAGGCTGATTTAGTGTATAAGTGAGTGATGTAGCACAGATCCTTTCACAGCTGTTTGATTCACCACATAAGATACTTTTAACAGTAACCACATGAAAGCAGTTACCACAGATTATAAAACTGATTATTGGACTGATTATAAGATTATAAAACTGCTCTGTTGGAAATCTGACTGGATGAGTCTTGTTCAAAGTTGTATTGGGTTCCAGTTAGATTATCTGACGATATTATTGCTTGAAGAATTTGTTTATTATTATTAGTATCATAATCATCCTCACCATGTAATAATAAAATATAATAATATAATACATATTATTATTGTTGTTATTAATACATTTAATTATTTATTGCAGATCTTTTAAAATATAGTATATTTTATAATAGTTTATTGCAGATCTTTTGTAATATTTCTGTCGCAACTGTTTTATAAAAGCAGCCACTTAATTTGTTATAGTCATTTTTCTTCTTCTTAATCAGTGTTTTTATCTTATCTTCCCAGTAAAATAAAATCAAATAATAAAATTTTAACTAACAAAAATTAAACGTAAAACTTCACTGCTTTTGTTAGATTGTGCTTAAAAGAAAAATGGTAAGAAAAAGAACAATGTTGTTGATACAATAACAAAGTTGCTTAAAAAGTTGATTAGTATCTTATGTAATTTTACTTTATAAAGGTCTACTGTGAAATCAAAACTGACATTTTTTTTTTTTTTTATTAAATATTGCAATGTTTATTATAAATGATTTATCCATGCATATTATTAATTTATTAAACTCCCCTGCCTTTGTAATCTTTAATTAAAATTTTCCTCCATCTTGTAACAACATCTCTTCTTTTCTCTGATGAGGTGTTTACTGGTGGACAAGTGGGACAGCCTGTCACTCTAGCAACAACAAATGATCCAACAATCCAATCCATTCCCTATACATTTTTTATTGTTCAAGAAGCTGTTTCACTCAGTCACAACAGGGAAGAAAAGACAATCACAAATTCTGTTTCATTCCAAATTCAAGAATGTATCTGACTGCAAGACAAAAATAATAGTTAAGAAAAATGTAGAATTTCACTGTTTTGGGGAAAGTTACTTTTAAAACTCCTGCATTACAATATTGCATTACTCCTTAAAAAGTAACTAATTGCGTTACTTTGTTACTTTTTATGGAAGGGAATACATTATGTTGTTTTTGTGTTACTTTTCGTCATCTGGGCTGAGCTTGTTTGTTTGTTTTTAATATAAAAGTTCTATTTTTGGCAGATGTAAAAGCCCTTTTACACCAAAAGTGAAATGAAGAAGCCACAGGCTTAAAAGCACAATATGTCATTTTTCACTGCTAGGGTGCTTATTCAAAACAAACAAGACACAAAGGCGTAGTTTGATGATACCGTGGTTGACTGTGGAATCATGGGAGTTGTTGTCTTTATCCACACAGCCAATGCATTCTGACGGGATTCGGGCAGAAATCATGTGCAGAAATCAAGACTTATTAAGGTCACTGTAGTATGCATATGTAGGAAAAAACAGAGCTGTTTAATCATACCAGATACAGTTGAGTGTGTTGAAGTGTTGTTATAATGCTACTCTGTGCGTTCATCACCTGTCTAATAAAATGCATAACATATTAAAGCGTCTTTGGGAATGCATGTACACACTGTTGATTTTTGCTCAGATTTTTTTGTATAACTGTTTACATTTTTGTTTTAAATGTGGCCAATATCAGATTTTCAGTGTGAACAGATCATGGTTCTGAACTGACCCGTATATGCAAAGAATTAATTAATTAAAAAAAAAAAAAAAAAAACGAACAGGGTTGCCAGATTTTCACAACAAAATCCACCCAACTGCTTCTCAAAACTAGTACAAAACTAGCCCAGTTGCATTCTGGAGGGTAAATATAGCACTAGTGGGGTCTCTTCAACCCATGGAATTTAAAAAACAACCTGCGGCAACAATGAAAAAGTATCCCAATTCCACGGAAATATTGTGCACTTGGCAACACTTGTGCAGGGAAGTATCACAAAGGACATAAAGTAAGCTATTATGCGTTTATTTACAGCGTGATCTGCTACAGAAACCAGCAAAATTATGTGTAGGCAATATAAAAAAAACACAAGGATGTGATGAAAGAGAGCAGAGTTTTGAAACTTTTTATAGCATCAAATAACTGCCTAAAGGTAACCCTTTCAGAAAAACACTTGAACATACAGTATTTCACAAAAGTGAGTAAACCCCTCACATTCCAGCAACATTTTTAGTATATCATCTTAAGGAACAATACTGTAGAAATGAAACTTGGATATATTTTAGAGTAGTCAATGTGCAGCTTGTATAGCAGTGTATATTTACTGTCCCATAAACTCAACATACAGCCATTATTGTCAAAATAGCTGGCAACAAAAGTGAGTACACCCTAAGTGATAACAGCACTATGTCATTTAATCACGCAAAGCCACAATTTTAACGGCTCTAATACAAGTTATACAACTTTGTATGGTCCTGTCAAGCAGACAAACATGAACATGATGAATAGGACATATTCATCATGTTCATATTTGTCTGCTTGACAGGACCATACAAAGTTGTATATCTTGTATTAGAGCAGTTAAAATTTGGTGCTTTGAGTACAATTCTCTCATACTGACCACTGGATGTTCAACAAGGCACCTCATGGCAAAGAACTCTCTGAAGGTGTGAGAATTAGAATTGCTCTCCACAAAGATGGCCTAGACTATAAGAGGTTCAGTAACAACCTGAAACTGAGTTACAGTACTGTGGCCAGGGTCATACAGAGGTTTTCCAAGACGGGTTCCATTCGGAATAGGCCTCGCAAGGGTCGATCAATGAAGTCTAGTGCTCCTTCTGTGGGTCAGGTGCAGAACCTGGCTTCAAAAAACAGATGCATGAGTGCTGCCAGCATTGCTTCAGAGGTTGCAGAAGTAGAAGGTCTGCTTGTCAGTGCTCAGACCATACGCTGCACACTGCAACAAGTCGGTTTGCATTGGCGTCATCTGAAAAGGAAGTCTCTTCTGAAGCTGGCTTACAGGAAAGCCCACAAACAGTTTGCTGAAGACAACCTGTCCGAGAGCACAAATTACTGGAACCATGTCCTATGGTCTGATGAGACTAAGATAAACTTGTTTGGCTCAGATGGTGTCCAGCATGTGTGGTGATGCCCTGGTGAGGCGTACCAAGAAAATTGTGTCTTTCCTACAGTCAAGCATGGTGGCGGTAGCATCATGGTCTGGGGCTGCATGAGTGCTGCTGGTACTGGGGAGCTGCGGTTCATTGAGGGAAACATGGATTCCATTATGTACTGTTCTGAAGCAAAACATGATGCCTTCCCTTCAGAAACTGGGCCAAACGGCAGTTTTCCAACATGATAATGACCCCAAACACACCATCAAAATGACAATTGCCTTGCTGAGGAAAGTGCAGGTGAAGGTGATCTGACCTGAACTCTATTGAGCACCTATGGGGCATAATCGAGCGGAAGGTTGAGAAGCACCATGTGTCTAACATCCAGCAGCTCCATGATGTCATTATAGAGGATTTGAAGAGGATCCCAGCAACAACCTGTGCAGCTCTGGTGAATTCCATGCCCAGAATGATTAAGGCAGTGATCAATGGTGCTAACACAAAATATTGACACTCTGGACACAGTTTTGATAAGTTCACTTAGGGTGTACTCACTTTTGTTGCCAGCTGTTTTGACAGTAATGGCTATGTGTTGAGTTATTTTTAGGGGACAGTAAATTTACACTGCTATACAAGCTGCACATTGACTACTCTATAATATATCCAAGGTTCATTTTCTATAGTATTGTCCCTTGAGAAGATATACTACAATGATTACTGAAATGTGAGGGGTGTACTCACTTTTGTGAGATACTGTTCATCAGCATGATAAAAGAAGAACTACCTCAAATGATGGAAACCACCTTTGGGGAAAATTTATTTGAAGTGTAATTTGATTATTTATTTCATGTCACGTCCTATTAGATTACATGGAGAGGGCGGGGTTTACGACCTATACTGTAGCTGGCCACCTGGGGGCGATCAAGATGCTTTGGCTTCACTTTTCAGTACTCGTGCAACACACTTGGTTCTGACCATAGACTGTAAAAAATATGGACGTAGTGTCCGTGACGTCACCCGTAGGTTTCTGAAGAGCATTTTTTAAGCTCTTAGTGGGCGGGAGTCGGCCGTCGCCATCTTGAAAATCGCATCACTGCACGTCACTCCCGGATAATTGAAAATGGGCAAAGAGGCAGGACGACTGCAGCAGCAATCTACCTGTCACTCAAGTGGCCACACCCTAAATTATGCAGAACTTATGCAGAGTTATAAAAAAAATTCACCCCCCTCACAGTTGACATGAAGGGCAAAATTAGCTATATAGACCAAAACCACATTTTGTACCAGGCTGTAAACATATTTTTTTCTGCTCTAAAGTTGGACATTTTAACATGTGGAGTCTATGGGATTGACTCCCTTTTGTGGCCAGTCTCTAGCGGCTAGTCGATGAATTGCAGTTTTAGTCACTTCTGTGTTGGCTTCAAGAGGGAGACCGGGAGGTTCCACTGACTACATTTCGCAACTACTTTGATAACTTGGGGTATGTGCATTCTTTGAAGTGACTCCCATGAGCACAGAATGGTGATGAATGTTTATCACGAATATGGCGTAAAAGTCCCATGAATTTCGTTATGACTGTTCAGACTGCAGTCACATTGCAAAACATCTGACCTGTAATGCATTTAGTACCACATATGGAAGTGGCACAGTTCGAAATGGAAAAGATCAGATTCTACGAGGTTTGTACTGTTCAAACTGACATGAGAAAACAGATCTGAGTCACATGTGAGCAAAAAATGGATTTGGATCACATTTGCCTGCAGTGTGAACGTAGCCTTAGTCTAGAATCACAGTAAGCATCACACAATGCCTCTGCACTTACTCCCGATTTCTCTCAACATATGGACAGGAGAGCTGTCAGTCAATAAATGGGAAAACAAAGTAACTGGCATTACTTATTTAAAAAAGTAACACATATTTTCTTGTCAATTAAAAAGTAATGCATTATTTACTAGTTGCTTGAAAAAATAATCTGATCACGTACTCGCATTACTTGGAATGAGTTACCCCCTACATTGTTGAGATATGAGGCATGTCTGGCTCTGAAATCCCCAGTCATTTTTACCTCAGAATTACAGCCATACTTTGACTTTTGCGTGCTAGTAGGTTCAGGCTTATGCAGATTGGAGGTTTTAGCCACTGTCGCTGCAGTTTGCGTGCATAAGGTTTATCCATCCATGTAGCGTGTGATGCTCAGGGCAAATGTGTCAGAAGGAAGCAGCCATGACCTGGTCATAGCGACTTAGGACACATGCCCTCAAGTGCACAGAACAAACTGTGCAGCCTCAGGGTGAAAGCAAAGAACATGGAATTGCTGAATGATGTTCTTATTCTTCGAGCAGCCAGAGTAGTGTTTTTAAAAAGACAGCTCAATGAGAGATTCAGGTGTCATGTGCACAATGACTGTAATGTGGGGGGTTGTGCATTACAGTGTTTTTTTTTCTTACCACCACATGACAGAGGCCTCCATTGACCTACTTTAGACCAAACAAGCAGAGGTTTTCACAAACATGAGTGTACGACTGTATTCTTGTGCTGCACGGTGGGTGAAAACACACAATGTGAAGAGGAGCAATTGACAGATGAGCACAAACACTTCCTGGTTTGCGCTGAACCAGTAGAAAAACGTGATCCACTGATCTGGGACCACTTTACCTCGGTTGATTTTTTTTAATTTGTATGTCATTTACCACATCAGAACTGATCTCAATCTTACCGTAACCCTATTATGCAGATAGCAGCTTACCGCACACCTGGAGGCCGGCTGTCCACAGACAGCTGTGTGGGTTTGGCACCGTGGGCTGCTACCTGCATCAGAGCCTGTCATTATGACCAAAGGCAGGAGATTAGCCACAGGGCACAGCAGCCTATAATCTAAAAACTCAGGCTTACTGAAGGCCTTCAAACTTCATGAACTATACACAGTTTTGTGGTGCTGCAGTTTCAAAGGGTTTAAGGGGAAATTTACGGCCTGACAATTTACTTAGAACTAGATTTATGCATCTTACAAGAATATGTGAGTGGTTCCTACTCATGCAAAACTCACAATAGGGTGCTTTCTACTACGTCTTTGACCCCAACAATATTTGAAGGCCTGACAGTCGTTCTATATATTAAATTTAAGGATTTCAGAAGAGGTTTCCATTCTTTTAACCATTTTTTTTTTTATTATTAGGATTAGTTCACTCCAGAATTAAAAAGATCTGGTAATTTACTCACCTCCATGTCATCCAAGATATTTATGTCTATCTTTTTTCAGTCGAAAAGAAATTAAGGAAAACATTTTATAATTTTTCACCATATAGTGGACTTCAGTGGGGATCAACATGTCGAAGGTCTAAATTGCAGTTTTAATGCTGCTTCAAAGAGCTCTACACAATCCCAGCCAAGGAATAAGAGTTTTATCTAGCAAAACGATAGGTCATTTTCTAAAAAAAAAAAAAATACATTATATAATCTTGCCAAAAATGCTTGTCTTGCACTAGCTCGACTTTACACATTATGTAATCATGTTGGAAAGGTCACACCGTGTACTCCGGTTCAAAAATGTAGGGTAGGCAAAAAACTAATTTTCTCTTTTTCCTCCAAATTTAAAATCATCCGACATCATTGTCAATTTTTTTTTTTAGTCTTTACACGTTTGCTTTGTAAACACTGGTTCGGTACCTCCGCCTACATCACGTGTGACCTTTCCAACGTGATGCAAGTGGTGGACGCAGAGCTAGTGCAAGATGAGCATTTGTGGTTAAAAATTACATACATTTTGAATTTTTTAGAAATGACTGATCATTTCATTAGATAAGACCCTTATTCCTTGGCTGGGATTTTGCCTTTAACCCATTGGCTCCCATTGCAGTCCACTATATGGAGAAAAATCTTGAAATGTAAATTATCAGGAAATTTTAGTTCTGGAGTGAACTAATCCTTTAGTAAATGAGTTTATTTTGACTAAATTTTACAAATATTTTTAGGTCACAATTTTAAAATGTATGTTCATACAATAAAAATACTGAAAAGTGTTTTAAGATTTTATTCATTTACTTTTTACATTAGGCTACTTAAATTTTCCAGGTTTTCCAAGACTGAATGTGGGGCAGATATCAAATAAGAAATGATCTGATTGTTAATCATTTTAGCTTGTTTCATTTTCTGTGTTATTTTAAGTCATATTGAGGCCAAACTGGAAGTTGGTTGAGGCTTCCTTGTTGAGAATCACTGTGCTAAATGAATATATGCACATATATATAAATAAATTTAAATAATAATTAAATAATAAATACACTTCTTCTGTGATGTTTTTCATTTAAATAAATACATTTTGATATTTTATGGTGCCATAAAATAAAACAGTGTGTGATACAACTGAAGAAAAAAAGGCTCATTAAAATAATTAGATTCCCCAAGAGAAAACCTTATTTTGTAGGTTGACATTTTTATTTCTCAGGTGGAAAAAAGTTTTAAAATATTATTAATATTAATATTGTAAAAATGGCAAAATAAAGTCATGTAGTGTGACCAACATGAAAAAAACATGAAATGAAAAAAAAAAATATATATATATATTATTAAATAATGCATTTAGTACATTGTTATGAAGTTGCTAGGACGATATGAGTTTGTTGCTTAGAGTCATTAAATACTAACTCTCATGTTGCTACAAACCCGTAAGACCTTCGTTTATCTTTTTAACACAAATTAAGATATTTTTGATGAAATCCGAGACCACGTTAGAAACCACGTTAGAAAACTAGAAAGGTACCAGAAACATTGATAAAGTAGTCCATAGTCCATTGTTCAATCACAATTTTATGAAGCTACAAGTAGTTAGTTGTCAAAAAAATGTTAAAAATAACTTTATTCAACAATTCTTCTACTCTTCTGCCAATGTTCTTGCTACCTTTGCTGTGGATTTCATAAAAAGAATCTTAATTTGTGTTCTGAATATGATTTTTGGGTGAACTAACCCTTTAAATAGTCATTTACTAAGCTGGTAGAATATTTCTGTATTGCTAAAGTGATCATTCTATCGACAGCTTCACACATACTGATCCTCAGCTGCGCTTGTTGGGCTGCTTTTCGTAACCTCTTGACCCCAGTGGCATGTTGTAGCCTATTTCTGTTTGTCTCTCAATAGAAGTGATCGCAGATGCCTGCAATGAGAT
This sequence comes from Labeo rohita, assembly GCF_022985175.1. Classification (NCBI taxonomy): domain Eukaryota; kingdom Metazoa; phylum Chordata; class Actinopteri; order Cypriniformes; family Cyprinidae; genus Labeo; species Labeo rohita. Next base: position 11,276,210 of record NC_066887.1, on the reverse strand, counting down.
GTTTGCTGAACAGAGCTGTACAAACGTGTGTGAATGATTCTTGCTCAGTCTGCATATTTACAACAGAGGACATGACAGCATTAAATACCTAGACAGAATGAGTGGATTATGTTTAAGTGCATGTTCAGCCACCATAAATGGCAGCGATTAATATGAATAAGTTTTATTTTTCATTTGAGTGTAGTGCATGTTGATTCAGCTCATTATCCTTCTGTTTTCATTCATATTTCACCTGTTTAAGACCAGTTGCAAGTCAATGAAGAGAGCTTTTCCTTTTGTACCAGGCTCCTGTAAGCCTGAGAACTGTTTGTACAGGGTTCCAGTAAATATAGCCTCTCGTCGGGGGCTGCTGATGACAGCCATAATTACAGGATGAGGCGAGCAGCAGCTGAGAGAGAGGATGCATGTGGAGGTGTCTGTGCTACACTGTCCAAGCCTGTCTGGATGCACTCAGCCTCCCCGACTATTATACAACACATCGCACCGCACCCCACCATACGAGAGCGATGTTCTACCAAGGTCAGGTTTAACCACAATGAGCTCAGCGGGAAGACTGGGACTTAAAGAACGAGACATGATGTAAAGTGGCTTTCATAGTAACAGTACCTAAATCAGGTGCTCAAACTTTAATGTGGTCATGCTGATTCTGCTCTAAAGTGCAGTGCCTGCAAGGCACATTTCTTTCACCTACAGCAAAGACTGGGTGTTTTGCAGATATAAAGATAAAAGAGAGAGAGAAATTTCATGCATAATTAATCCTTCTAATTGATCTCTTATCTGCCCACATTATATAAAAATAACATACTAATACACTGACACACAGTGTAGTCCATTCCAATTCAAATAAACTTGCTTGTCTGTGTACAGAAAGTCATTGAAATTTAATTTACTGATGTTGACATGAATGTCAAGAATAGTAAATGATTGTTGGAGGTTATGTAAGACAGTGCCTACCTAAACTTCTGGTAACTGCATTTGTAACATAAAAATATTGGCATAATTAAGACTTAATGTTTGGATTAAGTTTCATATTATTTAATATTTAATGTAAAATAATACATTTATGCTCACCAAGGCTGCATTTATTTGATTAAAAAATACATTAAAAACAGTAAAATTGTGAAATAATATTACAATTGAAAAAAACTGTTCTCCATTTGAGTAAATGATAAAATGTAATTTATTTCTGAGACAGCAGTGTTGAATACAATGCTGAAGACCCCAAAATGCTGTTACAGATACTTTCTGTGTTAGTAATGTACCACCCCTGGAGTATAATGTCATTTTTTTTTACTCCATAATAACTTTATTTCATATTTTTTCAAATTTATACCATGCTTTCCCATTTTAAAATTGAACTAGACTCAAGAACAGCTACAACAAAATGATTTTCTTATACTGTACTCTACCAGTCAAAAGTTTTTGAACAGTAAGTGTTTTAATGTTTTTTTAAAGAAGTCTCTTCTGCTCACCAAGCCTGCTTTTATTTGATCCAAAATACAGCAAAAGCAGTAATACTGTGAAATATTTTACTATTCAAAATAGCTGTTTTCTATTTTAATATATTTTAAAATGTAATTTATTTCTATGATCAAATATACATTTTCAGAAATTGTAAAAAATAATACTTTTACTTAGCAAGGATGCTTTAAATTGACCAAAAGTGATGATAAAGACATTTATAATAATACAAAACATGTTTATTTCAGATAAATGCTGTTCTTCTGAATTTTCTATTCATCAAAGAAACCTGGAAAAAATCTACTCAGCTGTTTTCAACATAATAATAATAATAATAATAATAATAATAATAATTTGAGCAGCAAATCAGAATATTAGAATGATTTCTCAAGGATCATGTGACTGGAGTAATGATGCTAAAAATTCAGCTTTGAAATCACAGGAATAAATTACATTTTAAAATATATTCAAATAGGAAAAAGTTATTTTAAATAGTAAAAATATTTCAAACTTGTACTGTTTTTGCTGTTCTTTGGATTAAATAAAAGCAGGCTTTGTGAGCAGAAGAGACTTATTTAAAAAACATTAAAAAACGTTTGACTGGTAGAAAAAATACTACAACTCTGGTACAAACTCTGGTAATTAGGTGCCATCCTTATGTATATGTGACTTTATTTATTTATTTATTTATTTTATTTTATTTTATTTTTTTGTATTTTCCTGTAACTGTTCTTGAAATTGTTGTAAGATATGTTTTTTTTTTATTATTTAAAAAAATATTATTTATGCACCTATGCAGTTATAATCAGTACAGTCATTACAGGCATAATCATTCATAATCACAGCCCATTTAATGAACCCAGTGTCAGCTTAACACTGATACCCACCACTGTGTTCAAGACAGTATTCCAGCATTTACATTGGTCAGCAGTAAGGCACCCTGTACTATTTTCTATAGTGAGCAGGTTTCATGTAGCCTACAGGCACTAAGCTATTTTAAATATGCAAAACTCCTACAGACACATAGTTTAAGCATCTTAAGATTCACTCTGACAGCTGAGCACATACTCCATTAATGCCAGCCCCTGATGTGGCACACTACAATGTGTTTTTAGACAAGCCTCAAATCAGTCAAGGGTGAATATGTCAGTGACAAAACGGGCAGGCCCCGCCCACTTCCACAGCGCTGCCTGCTGATTGGTCCGTGGCGGCTGTGAGGGAGCGCTACAAATCTCTACGAGTGTACTACATATGATTTTTGATCCGTTGCTGTCGTGCTGGATGGTTCCAGTCGGCAAAGTCTGTGGTGCTGTCATTCAACACGTTTTGTTGTGATTGTGAGTTTTATGCAGCACAAATCAGCACTCGAGCCGCAGAAAGGAGAAGTGATATTTCGTTCGCACGGATGGAAGTGCCCAACTCGAGTAAATAACATTCACTGGGAATAAGTTTTCTGTCGAGCGGTGAGTACGGACTATATTTGACACTACAACGTGTTTAAATATTGATATTACAGCTCACTGTGGCGACATGCTGTTTTGCAACGTGGGTTTGCAAGAGGCTTTTTTCAAAAATGACAATTTTAAGGGGTAGTTGTAATTGGTGACCAGTTGTCATTGTTTTGATCCATTGTGAACTGATTAATAACTGTCTTTTTTACCTCTGCATCCGAGTTCAAGATGTATTTGCTCATTTCAGATTTAGTTTTGATAAATATACGATATGTGATTATACGTTTGTAAAGCACCGTTCGAGAATCACATAACTAATGTTTCAGAAGCTGGTCAGTGTTTTATTCTTTTGTCTGAAAGCATTTTCATATTATAAACTCTCTATAATCCTTTCTGTACTAAACTGAATCGGACTTCTATCCGCTTCTCCAGCGAATCATTCTTTTGAGTCGAATCTTTTTAATGAATCGGTTAAAAAAAACAATTCAGTCCGATTCGAGCTTTACTGGAATATGAGCAATTTAGCATTTAATTGTTTGTATGAAAGTTTTCAACAGTATTCAGAGCTGTATTTGTATGTTTTGCTAGATGTAGATTAATTGTTGTTGTTTAATGTAAATTCAATTTTTAGGTTCTACTCCGCTGAATTAAACTAAACTGGTACACATAAAATCATAATAAACATTATTATTAATAAAGCGTAATAAAACAACGTAATTGGCAGCACTATGTTTCCATATGGATTCATTTGAACATTAGGTTCTTTTATAACCGATTCTTTGAAACGAACTGGTTCGAAAGAACTGATTCGCGGAAACGAATCTTGTCACAGCTGGTACAGTAGCTGCACTTTGTTGGCTTGTGCGGGTGTGATTAAAACAGATTGTGTCATGAAATATATAAACTGCCATCAGAAAACCAGACTGATTTCTGTTTGAACCTGCTGTGGTATAATTTGGCAGCTGTCAGGTCAATATTTCATGAGCTCATATGGATGACACAGTACCATATGCTCACTTCCAGAAGGTGAAATCTTTCTCTTTGAGGTTACTTTCTTTACTGGAAGCAGCATGAGAGTGATTTGAGGTAGGGGTTTTGTATATATCTGAATATGGTGCAATAAACATAAAATATTTATTAGCCTACTATAATTTGCAATGCTTTCATGGTTTGGTTTTGTATCTTCATCTTGATACCAGTTTCCAGCTTTGGATCAAAGTTTATACTGTTGTGATTTATCTTGGTGCTGGTTGTTTTGACTGAAAACTTAGAACTCTTTAATGAAGATTTTATTGAAATTCCTCCCGAGAAAATGAATGAAAAAAATGCTTACGCAACCAAGACCACTGAAAAAGTGGGTGGTCACGGTTATGCTCTATTGGAGGAGGGGATGCTAGAGCCTAGAGCTGCCAAAGCAGTGACAAATGAGCATTTCTCAGAATTTCTTCTCTGAAGTTTTTTTTTTTTTTTTTTCACTCAATAAACCTACCTTCCTCTTCCCTAACACTCCAGCTCCCAGCCCTTTTTACTCACTCTTATCTCTTCAAATCTCAGCCTCTCAAAAATGTCACGTAGTGCATATTAGATCACATTCTCCTAACTGTTCTCTGTTGGACATTTCTAAGCAAAGATTCAGTGGTTAATCAGTTTTATCTCAGTCTGCTGAGCCGGTGGGTTGCAATAATTTGAGTATTTGAATACAGTACATTTATGGCTTATTATTTAAAACAATAAGCCATTATGGCAATCCAGACAGTCCTTGATTCCTATCTAAACTTTCAACAGTGGGAATAATCGTTTCTGATGTTTTTACTTGGATTTATTTATACTCTATCATGAAAAATGGGATGTTTGGATTTTGAGTGTACTTGAGGGTAAAGTTTGTGTTTTCAGCAGTGCATGTTATTTCTCATTCGTGAATTTCGCTGGATAAGGAGAAGCTCAGTGAAACTTGGCAGGCGTTCAGTAAGATGAGGACGCTTTACTGGAGGCTCTTCAGAAACATCCAATCTTAGCTCTCTGGAAAGGCTATGAACACATCTGCTTTGTGAGTTGCTGTTAAGCTGTTTACAGCAATGTTTAGTAGTGTTTTTCTTTAGGATTTAGTAGTTTACGTTTTCACAGCTGGTAATCATCGAATTTTCCTCTCTTGGTGGTCATCAGTGTGTCATCAGCGTGCTTTCGTTTGTCTTTGTGGAGATGTATCTTGATTTTTATTGAGCTGCAAGTCTTTGAGGTCAGGATCTCTGACAGGGATATAATCGAGCTTATGAGGTTCATGTCTGTTTGAAAGTCTCTTTCTTTCCAGTGATCTTGTACAGACAAATCCCAGTCTCACAATCTGACCCCTAGGGCCTGTGGAGGGGTATTTTAAGAAAGAGAGGAGGTAGAAAAGAGTTGTTGATGAAAGAGAGATCTGGGGATCTTTTTAGTAGGTGGAGAAAGTAGGATGGAAGAGGTCTGGGTTTTATCTGCTGTCACTGTCTGCTTATGATAGGGGGCAGTGAGAGGTTTCGGCTCGCGTCACGGCCGTAAAGAAAGCTAAATCAAATCAGCGCGGTCAGCATGAGGCCGGCTGAGCGTCAGTGTTACTATAGAATCAGTCTCCACTGACATGCTCTTTGTTGTCAGCTAACACTCATCGAGTAACAATCAAACCGCACTCTCAGTAAATATATAATGACTGAAAGCTTCTTTAATGTTAACAAGTATATGTGATGATGATGAAACTGCATACATCAAGTGGTTGACACAGCATTTGAATTTCTTTAAGGGTGCTATAGGTTTATAAATGATGTTCAGCATTGTTATTTTCATATTTTTTATCATTGATTTATGTTCAGAAATTTTCAGTTTCAGACAGATTGGGTAGTTTAGCTCTGTTCCAAAATCTAGTAAACCGCCTACATAGGCTGCTGCTTTCTGAGCTATTTGCTGCATGATATTGAATACAAATGAGATTTGAAATAATACAATATATAATACGATAACGTCTTACATTTGTAAAATCACATGCCCAGTCTATCTGCATTGACCTAAAATGTTGACTTTTTTTATATAACTTTCTGAAGTATAAGAAATGTGCTTTTCAGGGCTGATGCCAATACCGATTATTACCGATCAATTAGACCCTTAACCGATATTTTAAACTAATATGTATGTCTGATGTAAAAATTAAATTGAATGTCAAAATTAAGAATAACAAGAGCTCTGACAAAAACTTTCTTTAAAGGGGTCATCAGATGCCCATTTTCCACAAGTTGATATGATTCTTTAGGGTCTTAATGAAAAGTCTATAATATACTTTGGTTAAAAATTCTCAATGGTTGTGTAAAACAACCTTTTTACCTTGCCAAAATGAGCTCTGCAAAAATCAACCCATTCTGAGGGATTGTTCCTTTAAATGTTAATGAGCTCTGCTCGCCCCGCCCCTCTCTTCTCTCTGTGGAGTGGCGAGCCTGTTTGCTTTAGCCGCATTTAGCCGTGTTTAGTCGCTAAACTTGCCAACTAGCATGTTATTAGGAAAGGCGATCGTAAAGATTCATAAAAAAACCCTTAAACTCACTTCTGCTGTAAGTGAAGCTGGATTACGAATGATTCCCGGGAACATAAACGGATATATGTAGATCGGGAGCTGCATTCACTTCACAAACGAATGTAATCCACTGCATCTTTAGGAGCTCAGATGTCGGGAGTAAATGACCACCACTATGTTCATTATTACTTCCAGCAACACAACACCTCAATCGCTCAGAGATATTCTTGTCTAACTTACATCCCTGTTCCGGCATCGAAATAATGGAGGTGTGACGCCACACCGACAGGCATCTGAGAATGGCTCGATTTGAAAAAGGGAATATTATTTTTACAGATTAATGAAAGACCATTGCATGGATTTTTATCATTATAGGGTAGATTTGTACATACACTGCCAACACACGTTAATGTTCAGACAACATGAAAAAGTAAACTTTGCATCCGATGACCCCTGTAAATGCTTTTAAATTATTTAAATTATTTTAGCGGCAAATCGGTATTGAAAATGAGCGATACCGATAACCATAAAAATGCTAAATATCATCACAGAATTGACGGCCAGGGGTGACTTTCCCAAAAGCAACTATGGTTGCAAGTTCTGTCATTACCAATAGAGTTTTATGGAACTAACGACCGTACCTAACGATAAGCGGTTGACCCCTATTGCGTAATATGCAGCACATACAAAATTAAGAACAAAATTATGTATTTTATTTGATTAATTAGAACTATTTTCAATATTTTTGATTATTAAATATATTTTACATACAGTTGTAGGACCCTATGATTTCCACAATGCGGAAAACGCGGACGGAATCATGGAATCCAGTCATAAAAACGGAATTTACTGTATGACGTGGAATGTCACGGAATTTGTCAAAGTTTGGATGAATTACTCAAAAGTAGCTCATTACACTTAAATCAAATCATGATATGGACTAATATCTCTAAATATTTAGCAAAAAGACTATTTAAATATGAATCGTTCATGTTCTGCGTGTCTCCGTGTGTGTGTGAATGGTGCAGACACGAGGTTTCGTTTACTACACACTGACTGAAGTACGCGTGACGCTCGCATGATTTCAGTGTCTGCCATCTTGCCAAATGAGGACATTAATACATAAGCAACATTTCCGGAACTGCTTTGAAGTTTCTTCATGAGCATTTTACTGTTTCTTTTGAGAGAAACTATCGTCATATCATATACACACAGAAATGTAAAGGTATTCACGGCAACCTGTCAAAATAAAAGTACAGTTTAATTTGAAGACATATGTTACTATTGTTTAGTAGAATTAATGTAATACTACTACTACTACATTCACTTTTGTTCATACTGTCGGGTAGGTTTAGGTGTAGTGCAGACAGTATTTTTTTTTAAAACGTCATAGTGCCACGTCATAGTTATAGTGCCACTCAAGGGACATTTCAAGTCAAAACAGCGCTGACACGTACAAAACGTCACATAAAGCATACCATACGTATGTTCAAAAAATCACTCTTTTATCGCCACTCAGTGGCCATTTTACATTGAATATGTCACGAACCGTACATGGTGGTACATGTTTTGCGTCTTACGAAAAAGTTCCCATAGGTACGTTTTCTTCATGAGATCAGGTTGCAAATGATACATGTGTTGCTGCCTTCAATTTGTCCAAATTTGTTATTTTAAAGTTGGCATAATATTGTTTAGATTTTGATAGTGCCTTAAAATGCTAGTTAAGTAGGTGGTTGACTAGGTTTTGGAACAGACATTGTTTTTTGTACAATTTCTGGAGAAAGGCTAGCTAAAGTGAATGACTTGGCATTTTGTTTGGGGAATCTTTCTCTTGTTCACTCACTGTCTCTTTCTGAACAGATGACATGTGGTTTTAGCTCTCATCAGTGGGGGTGCTATACCATAATCCCTCCTGATTAACAGTCTATTTGAATTTGACCACACCGAGGACACCCATCGTCCATCCTTTTTGTAGACAGTTATTGCATAGTGACAAAATCACAGTCTCTCAGCCCTGTGATTAGTATTATGGTGGTTTATCCTTTAAACATAAGCTGATGACCTCAATGTTGTTGTTTTTCCTTTTCTGTTTGCATAGCAGTTAGAAGGTGTGCTGAAATCTGATTGGCTGTGGTGGGTTCTTTCTGGAATGTCATTGGCTGATAGAATTGAGGTCCTTGGATGTTGTCACGTATGACATATTCTCCCTCAGATGATGGCTGTTTTTTAGATTTTGTCAGCTGTGACTTGTAATCTGCTTTGAATAGCCAAATCCTTATGCCTTTTAAAGGGTGCTGTCCTCCTCGGGGTCTGTCCTGACATACAGCTGTGCTTTAGCAGGGATGAAGTCAACGCCCTCCTGTCAAACCCAGAAGCAATGCAGATAACAGGAAAGTACCCTCATAAACTACAACTGATTTTAAAAGCAAGCAAACTGCATTTTTACAACTTGTAACTAAAAATGCCCAAGTAAAAGCAGACTAGATTGGAAAATTACTCTGGAGTTTTCCCTCAATGTTAATCGATTAGATTTATTTACTTATTTTATTGTCTGCCAAGTAAAAAGCATAAATCATATAAAATATTATAATATTATTCAACAATTTGCAAAATTCAAAGTATGATTTCTGTCCATAGCATAGTCTATATTATGTAGAATTTATGATATTTGCTTTAGCGAGCACCACTAATTCAGGATTTGGCTTTTTGCGTGACCTAAATGCACCACATCAAACCTCTGTTTGTCATATTTTTTTCATCATCTTAATTTTTTGGTTGTATTTTTAGGACATAGTTTAATCTTCAGTCTGTAAAGGTTGTGCGGCAAGAGTGTGTTTTCTTTCTTACTTAGATGCTTTGAAGCCGAAAATGATGTGTCATCTTTAATTTAAAATGTCTTTTCAGTCCTCAAAACAAAAAACGGTTTCATCTGCATATGCCTGGCACAAGTGAAAATGTTGGCATCTTTTTTTAGCAGTGTTCTAGTTATGTCCAGTTGGCAGAGTGCAGGAGAGACAGAAATGAAGAGGCAAATGTCTTTCTTCATCTCTGTTCTTGTCTTTCTCATACATCTTGCACACACACATGCACACATTCACAATGATCTGTGGCTGAATTGCTGAATCATTCAAGAGATTCACCTGCACGTGTCTGCGTTCAATGACGTGTCAGCATGGGTAACTGACGGCTTTATTAATTCAGTTCATTTCGTTTTCTCCAAAACTAAAAGCAGTGCTTTCAGCTCAAGCCATATCTTATTTGTGTGGCACTGGTCAGCGCTGTCTGAATAAACAGAGACCAAGTTAAGAAACTTAGTTCAGTGGCTTAACAAATGTAGGGGACTGGCATAGCCCCTCAGTGACAATCCACATTTACTGTTGAACTTAGAAATATGCAAAGATAAAAAAAAAAAAAATGTTATTTTAGGACAGCTGTTCCTTGGAGTGCAGTTGCTTAAAGGGATAGTTAACCTAAAAATGAAAATCATTTACTCACCTTTGTGTCATTCCAAACCCATTTTATTTTCTTTCTACCTTAGAATACAAAACACGATATTTTGTAAAATGTCCAAGCTACTCATTTCCACACATTGACTGGTTTTGGCAGGTTTGATGTCAACCAGGTCAATGATTTTCAGAAAATAATGTCTTGTATTTAGGCATATTCTCACACAAAACTGTCAGATCGCTTTAGAAGGCGGAATGTAGCAGAAAAATACATATATTTACAAAAAAGACTGCATTTATGATACTAGAGCTGGGTAAAAATAATGATTTCTCGATTGTAATTGATTCTCATTCTAATGAAACAGTATTGATTCTTAAATCATAAATCTTAAATATAAATCGCAATAAGCTTTGTGCTTTTTGATAAGAAACAAAGTGTCAGATTTCAAATTTTGTCCATTTTATTACAATATTCAAACATTAAATGACCTTTTGGCACTGTTTAAAGTGGAGTGACACATCACTGTACCGTCTCAGTTAAGAGAAGCGGCAGCGTGAACTGATCATCTCCTCCACTTTAAAAGTGGTTTCAGCACAAAATAAACATGAATAAACATCTGAAGGTTTGTTAAAAGAAAGAGTACAACTTGCCAGGAATTGCTCTATCAATGTTTCAACCACAGAAAGATGTCAATATCACATCTTATAAACATAAACATATGTCACATAGCGTCGCATTTACTTGTTAGTCAGCTAGTTAATCAGCTAGAAAAATGAACTCTATGGGGAGCATTTTGCTAAATACACGCAAAACATATTCATTATAATTTTTTACTGTTCTTCAGTGTTTATGTTTGAATAAATTCATGTTTTTATAACAGCCACCATTTAAATTTTTATATTTCAAAAAACAATTTGGAGTAAAAATAGAATTATGCAATTTTAACTTTAATATTATAAAAACTTGAGTGTAATTTACGCGTTTGTATACAAATCAGTTAATTTTAACCTTTACTATTATAGTAATGTAGCACCAACTGACTCTCATGTATATTTTACAGTATTAGTTCGTTTTTTTGAGAACATTTGGCGTGTACTGTACCTAATATATATCCAAAATAATCGACATCGCCAGTTACTTTTCCCCCCGTTTATTGATTAAAAGCTCTCCTGTCCCCATGTTGAGAGAAATCGGGAGAAAGATGTTAGTTCTACAATAAATGTGAACATGAATTAATTCATCTCACTCACAAAAAACTGATTCAATATTCCTCAAAATGAATAAAAACAGTGAAATTCAACTCCGAATATAACAGAAACCTGCAATAATTAAATATGTTAAATAATACAAATATCCTTTATGCATTTAATCCCATTTATTAACCGATGTCTGCCGTCCTTCGATGATCCAATTCAACCATACTAATAAGCAAAAATTACTCAAGAAAATCTAACATTTGTTTTCCTTTTTTATTGCTGAAGAGGTGACATTTTTTTCTTCGGCGGTCTACTGTATAAACGTGAATGTACTTTTCTCAAAGCCTGAGGCTTTTGGTGTGAAAAGGCTTTTACATTTGCCAAAAATAGAACTTTTTATATTAAAAACAAACAAGCAAGCCCTGCCCAGATTTAAAAAGTAACACATTACTTTCCATAAAAAGTAACTAAGTAACGTAATTAGTTACTTTTTTAGGAAGTAACTGAATATTGTAATGCATTACTTTTAAAAGTAACTTTCCCCAACACTGGACCCCACTGAGGCCTACGATTAAGGGTAGGTTAGGGGTAGATCTTCATATAGTCTCAGCAAAGTTATTTTTCTTCTTTGTTTAGTGGTAAAAATAAGTTGGAAATGCCTTGGCAGCAGTATGCTGAGGGTAGCGTTTAGATGAATATATAAATATGTTCTGCATGTTTTCCTCTCAATAACAAAATAAACACACAGCAAAAGCACAGCAGTGAGTAAAACAGAAAGGTTGGTTTTTTTGGAGATTGGTTTTGGCAAGCTGTTTTGACTCCCAAAATGAACTTCGATTTGACCTGATTTGTTTGAAGTGTCGTACCGCCAGGGTACTTTGATTTTGCTTGAAGTATAATGGGGTCTTCATGCTTAGTTGGTATCAGAAAACTGTTTGTAGACAAATCAAAGTATGAATTCACATGAAATCGCCACCTGTAAAAAGTACAAAAACATTTTCCAGAACATTCCTTATTTGGACTTCCACTGAAGACATAGGAACAGCGTGAGGTTGAGGAAAGTATTGGTTTCCTTAGAAGTATGACAGCAAAATATGTGATTATACCATACCCCTCCCCAAACAAGTTACATTTGACAGCCACTAAGTAAATGTTCCTCTCTTCTATTAACAGGAACTATAAACTGAAAGGTATTGCATTTTTAAGCTGCTGTGGCACAGGGAAGATTTTTTTTTGCTTCGCATCATATCACATTTGACATTTGATCTGGGTTTGTGTTGGTTTTTAGCCAGCTGTGTTAGCCTCAGATACTCTCACACACTTTACGAAGGCCTCAAGCTCCTGTCTCTACATATAAGGATGTTCATCGTTATGACTATACTGCCCCTGTTCTGCTTTGTAAATATGGCTCAGTGTCTAGTATTACAGCAAAACATCCACATATCACTCAGAGTTGTCCCTCAAGTCTAGCCCATTTTCAAACTCATTTCTTTCTTTGACTTTTTATGTGTGTTTTCCTCATAGCTGGCTTAAAGCTGGATTAAACTAGTCACTGCTTTTCTTATAAACCGTTTTTACATGCACATTTAGGATTCAATTAATATAACAATTTGGTGATATTACAATTATGTAGGTGTCATGTAAATGTGTTACCTAATAATAAATAAAAATGTAATAAAGCCTGATTGTCATGCAAATGCATTATTTAGAATTCAGAAGGAAACAAAAAGGGAGATTTCATTCCAAATATTAACAGAAATGAACATAAATCAATATACATATGTGCATATTGCACATAAAAGCACAGTAAGAGTCTCTCATCTACATTTTGCAGTTGAGCTCTTATGTGCTGTTGGCAAGGACATTAATGAGAATTAATGAGTTGATTAAATTACCCTGCAGAATTACTAAAAATGAATGGCGAGAGTGAGCATCTCTGTTATTTACACAAGAGAATCATGGGAAATGGATGTGCAAGTCTTCATTTATTCATTTAATACACTGATTAGCATATATAGGATATAGTTGTAAAATCATGTAAAATTACATAAAAGACTTTTCTCTTTATTATCTTCCTCTGCTGTGTTTTTTGAAAGAATGGTTATGCTCATTTTTATTTAATAGCAGCTGAATAATAAACAGACATTTCCCACAGTGCCATTTCCAGCATGCTCAGATGGATATGAGGTTGAGATTACAAACCCTTCATGTGCCTTTCAGAGGTTATCAGTGGTCAAGTGTAATTCAAGCCTCCTGACATAGTTTCTTTCTGTCTTCAGTCACAATGAAGATGAAAATAGCTTGACATTTTATTATTTGCTGTTAGATAACATTCAAGTGCTCTGAAGTCTGTGGATTGAGTATGAAATAAATCATCTATTAATGCCAAAGTTGGGCCAAATGGTCCTGCTGAACACACATTCTTGTTTAAATATTGACCTGTTTAGTAATAAATTAACTAAAGTGTTTTTAATCATAAAATTCATGTTCATCTGGAGAATGTATGATGTATGTGTCACTGTTTGTATTCTAACACAGCTTAGTGTTTTAGCTTTAAGGAGTGTTAAATTTACAGCCTAACACTTTGACTTGATGTGTTAACTTGTCAGCTTCATCTGTCAGCGTGTTTTGAACCCTTCAGCCTTTACATTTTGATTATGTGGACTTAAAATGAGAGAAATTAGGAAAATATGAGGCGTGCCATGTGCTTCACTCAAAAATAAGTTCGATAAAACTTTATTCAATTGTGGCAAACATTCCCACACAATTGTTTTTGCCTCTTAGACTTCACCAGTAAAACCATTCTGGTTGACCAGCAATAAAGCAGATATGACTAGTATGGGAATTGTGCAAGGACCTCATTAGGCTCTCTTTGCATGTATAAAATGTGAACTTGGATTTTTTTTTAGGTTAACTCTAAAGTAACAATCAAATATTATCTACAATATTTTGAACACTATAAAGTTTCAAAGAGTTTCAAGAGTTTGAACTGCTGACCCAAATAAAGAGGGGGTTTTTGTATTTCCTTGTATCTTTCCCTCCTTACATTCTTTGCAATTTTTGTTATTTTTGGGCATCCCTGTGTCACATTGTAATGTGTGTTTGTGTTTTTTCTGACATGGGGAATGTCTCACATGTTTGTTCTTGCACTGTCGAAAAAAGTTGTGCTTATTACATCCTGTTTGCATTTTGGAGATACAATCAGTGTGCTTTATAGCTAACCCATATTTAGTTATTTTTGTGCAGGCTGCTAAAGCCCACGTCAAATTAGTAAATGCTTTGATTGCATTTATTAAACATTTTATGCTTGCACCCTGTATATTTTTAAATAATGCATACTGTTAAGACATGGTAGACTTGAACAGTTCACCCAAATAGTATTCATGTTGTGATAAACTTAAAGGGATAGTTCAACCAAAAATGAAAATACCCCATGAATTGCTCACCCTCAAGCCATCCTAGGTGTATATGACTTTATTCTTTCAGACGAATACAGTCAGGGTTATAATAAAAAATGCCCTGGCTCTTCCATGCTTTATAATGGCAGTGAATGGCTGTTGAGATTTTGAAGCAAAATAAAGTTCGTCCATCCATCATAAAATGGCTTCGTGGCTCCAGATGGCTCCGTGGGGTTAATAAAGGCCTTCTAATGAATGGACGCATTTGTGAAAGCAAAATATCCATATTTAAAACATTATAAAATGCAATCTCTAGCTTCTGCAAACTGATGTACGCACGTTTACGAGAGAGTGGCGTTCAAGTGGACGATGTAGGACGTAGATGTAGCGTAAGATCTGGTGAGAACATGCTAGTCTTGTAAGAGCCAAGCTAACGGAAACTAGAGGTTATGGTTTGTACATCATCCACTGAACAGTTAGCGGAAGCTGGAGATTAAGGTTTATAAAGTTTTAAATGTGGATATTTTCATTCATAAACATATCGATTCACTTCAGCAGACCTTTATTAACCCCCTGGAGGTGTGTGGAGCACTTTTTATGATGGATGGATGCACTTTATTGGGCTTCAAAATCTTAACACCCATTCACTGCCATTATAAAGCTTGGAAGAGCCAGGACATTTTTTAATATAACTCTGATAGTATTCATCTGAAATAAAAAAGTCATATACATCTAGGATGGCTTGAGGGTGAATAAATCATGGGGTAATTTTTATTTTTGGGTGAACAATCCCTTTAAAGTGCCCAATTTTAAACTCCCAATTTTAAGAGAAATGTTGGATTTTTAGGACACTGCTAAACAATAGCAGCCACTATCATGATCACATGATCTTTCGGTCGCAACACAAGAGCATCCATTCAGTCCTCGTGTGCCTGCTTTAGAATCATGTTTCACTGTGTTTATAATCTTTGTGCTTATAATAAAGAGTCCTTTCCTGTGCAAAGATGTAAGCCAGGCCTGTTATGACATATCTGGTCATTCAGATTTTGAGTGTATGTAGTTTTGCACATTCTCATATACTTCATTGTTCTGGCCCTTTTGGCGACACCGCCCAAAAGCACACATTACTACAGCATGAGTAGAACAGGGTCAGTCGGTCACGGCCACATGCCTTACAGTTTTTCTCACCTGGCATGGATGTTTGAAGTGAGTTCATCGCTCTTCCAAGGCGGAGTGAAGAGCAAGTGTCAGTGTGGAACAAGAGCAGCTGCTGGGATTGAAGCGGGGTGGGTTGAACTCCTACCTTGGAGCAAAAGACCGGGGAAGACAACGGGTCCTCAGAGCAGAAGGACAGGAGGAGGCCTGCTGCGGGGGATCCATGATAACAGTGTTCTTTTACTGGACACATTGTGCATTGTCTGCTGTTACTATAGAAACTATAATTTATACAGCCGAAAGGAATCGTGCTGCTGTTAAGTTGCAGTGTGGGTTGAGTTTGATGACATCCACGTGTGCAGATAGTGTCCGCTTGTGCATGTGTGCATGGGGCCGTGCACACGTGCTTGCGTGGGAAATTACTTTTCCGAGGGCTGAAGTGCAGAGAGGAAATGGATTCTTACAATCCTGATGTTATTTGTTTGATTTTAATCACATTCATTTTTTTTGTTTGTTTTTCAGTGAAAATCGTTTATATGTGACATCCTTAAAGGAATAGTTCATCCAAAAATGAACATTACCCAATGATTTACTTAACCTCAAGCTGTCCTAGGTGTTTATGACATTCTTCTCAGATTAATACAACTGGAGTTATTTTAAAAATGTCCTGGCTCTTCCAAGCTTTATAATGGCAGTGAATGGGTGTTGAGATTTTGAAGCCCAAAGAAGTGCATCCATCCATTATAAAAAGTGCTATACACATCTCTGGGGGGGTTAATAAAGGCCTAATGAAGCAAATCAATGTGTTAGCAAAAGAAAAATATCCATATATGTGACCCTGGACCACAAAACCAGTCTTAAGTCGCTGGGGTTTATTTGTAACAATAGCCAAAAATACATGGTGTGGGTCAAAATTATTGATTTTTGTTTTATGCCAAAAATCATCAGGATATTAAGTGAAGATCATGTTCCATGAAGATATTTTGTAAAATTCCTACTGTAAATATATAAAAACTTAATTTTTGGTTAATAATATGCATTGTTAAGAACTGTATTTGGACAACTTTAAAGGTGTTTTTCTTAGTATTTTGATTTTTTTGGCACCCTCAGATTCTATATTTCAAACAGTTGTATCTCTGCCAAATATTGTCCTGTCCTAACAAACCATACATCGGTGGAAAGAATATTTATTCAGCTTTCAGATGATGTATAAATCTCAATTTTGAAAAATTTACCCTTATGACTGGTTTTGTGGTCCAGGGTCACATATCTCTCGTGTTCACTAGAGAGTGACATTCCTGTCTCTAAGACGAGACTGGTTTTCCTTTCCTGTAACCAAAACTTGGTTCTCGCGAGACTAGCGTATTCTCACCAAATCACAATCTCTTCAAAATCTCAACAGCCATTCACATACAAAGTTGTTTACACCTCGGATGGCCTGAGGGTGAGTAAATCATTGGGTAATTTTCATTTTTGGGTAACCTATCCCTTTAAAGGCATAGTTCACCAGAAAATGAAAATGTTGTCATTATTTACGCACCCATAAGTTGCTCCAAAGCTGTATTTCTTTCATCTTTTGAACACAAATTAAGACATTTTGAAGAATGTTGGTAAACCACACAGTGGATGGTAGCCATTGATTTCCATAGTGTGGAAAAAATACAATGTAAGTTAATGGCTACCGTCAGCTGTTTGCTTACCAACATTCTTGAAAATGGCTACGAAAAGCTAAACTACAAAAAAACTCTAAAGTCAGTCATTTTAAAGGAGAAGTTCAATTCCAGAACAAAAACGTACAGATAATTTACTCACCCCCTTGTCATCCAAGATGTTCATGTCTTTCTTTCTTCAATCGATAAGAAATTATGTTTCTTGAGGAAAACATTTCAGGAATGTTCTCCATATAGTGGACTTCAGTGGTTCCCCCAAGTTTGAACTTCCAAAATGCAGTACTTCTGCAGCGATGTAGGACGATTTTGAAGTTGGGGAAGAAAAAAAATGGGAGTATTTCAACTTACCCTAACTTTATTGACCATATTGAACCCGGGAAAACTTTGACAAGACGAGTGTTTCAGGTTAAAAAGTACATAAATTATCAATTTGTTTTGAAAATGACCCATTATTTTGCTAGATAAGACCCTTTTTCCTAGGCTGGGAGTATTTAGAGCCATTTGAAGCTGCATTTAAACTGCATTTTGGAAGTTCAAACTTGGAGGCATCATTGAAGTCCATTATATGGAGATAATTTGTGAATTTTTTCCTCAAGAAATAATATTTTTTAACAAGACACAAACATCTCGGATGACAAGGGGGTGAGTAAAGTGAACTTCTCCTTTACAAGATACTAGTAAATTTAGGCATCATAAAATTATAATGAATAGTATGAAAAATGGATATTCATTTTAAGGTTTGCCAAAGATTACATTTAACAGTGTTAAATTTTAATGAATGTTTTTAAAGGTGACAGCAAAGGTAATCTAAATATAAAAATATGGGAAATGAGCATGAACAATTAAATATCCAGTATTGACTGGTATATTATGCATTCTTATTAAAAAGAGGCATTTTTACTGAATGTAATATATTCATATTTGTCAGAGAATATAACTTCAGTTGTTTATTTTTCTTTCCCCACTGGCAGTTGTTTTCCTGTTTTAAGCATCTCGCTAGATGCTCTTAGATTTATGCTTAAAACAACAAAAACACTAGTCAGAATTTATAATGTGGGCTGCTGGAAGGAAACGAGAGACCCCCTCTGCTTCAAACACAGACTTTTTATTCAGTACTTCTCCAGCCTAGCTTCAAGACCCCCTTACACCCTCAACGGGTCTGATAAACATGGTCCCTGCTGGAGGTGACAAATTAATGAAGCCCCCCTCCCTGGTTCTTTTGTCCTCGTCATCCGTCTCACACAGTGAAGGGTTCAGAGTTGGGTGCCAGGCAGCTGTACTCAGAATACTTATGAGCCGTCGTGCCCGGAGCGACGGGGATGACGTAGCCCACATCAACGGCACTTCACGAGTGCCTGTGAACCGAGACGACTAGGCCTGAATAGAATGAGTGGAACAATCCCAGCATGCACTGGGTGGCACAGTGTCGCTTTGTGTTTTTGAAACTGAAGTGGAACCTTTGTTTGTTGAAATAAGCAGTCGGTTGTATTGGTTTCCTTGTGTTCGTTTTGATAGATTTCAGCATTAACCCTTTAATGCATGCATTTTTATGTTGATACAAAAAATGATATAAAAGAATATTAATTAAAATAACATAATATTTACTCTCTGTATATTCATTGCATTATATTAAAATACCATTGCAGACATGAAATTAATCTATTCTTTTTTTAATTATTATTTTTAGTGTTATTAATTTATTTAGCTATGTTACTAGCTGTTTTATTAGAACATATTTTCCTATTTTCATAACTGAATATTAATTTTGAATATTAATATAATATACTGTAGTATAATATACATTATTTAAATACATTTATTTTGAAATTGATTGTGCCCTTTTTAAGCTGGTATAGTTTTTACTTGTTGACCTTATGGACACCAAACAACACAAGTGACATATATTTTTAAAAATATGGAAATTTAATATCACCTTTCTGTAGAGCATTTCACTGATTTGATGGGTTATTTTAGGCTTCAAGAATTGTATGCTACTATGTATTCTTTTAATATTTCTGCCTTTTGTTTCCCTGTTCAATGCGGATGATCTGAGGTTTGTCATATGATCAAAATGCACAGGGCATAAGTTCATGTTCTAGAGGCAAAGCCAATATTACAGTGCCTATAAATAGCATGGCAGACGTTATACAAGACTCTTTTGTTTTTCTCTGCAAAACAACATCAATCCCAGAGACATATTGGTTTTGTTTAGCTTTATGTAAGCAATTATGTATCTATTGCACTGAGCATAGACCCACAAGTGTATGGTTACCTCCGACAAACGGCCTCTGGACACAGTATGTAACCTCAATTATAAAGAGAGTCTCAGCCGCAAAACCCAGATTTTGCTCTCTTTTTTTGGTGTAGCTATCAGTGCTGATCAGGGTTACATGCTGATCTCGGGTCAGAATGAGTCTCTCACATCAATGATCACAGATCTCGTAGCCTCATTACCCTCAAATCGGGGGTTTGCCAGCGCTGTCATCATCCTGCTTTGCTCTGAAGAATTATGAATTATGGGAGGTTGGAGATGAGCTATAAGGAGATCAGAGATGATCTTTAGGCTTTTTTTGTATGCGGGAGATTTCTGTGCCCTTGCTGGATCATTACACTTGATAGAAATGAGTGATGACGTTGGTCTTTCTGGGCTCTATTTGGCCGCCTCGTGTTTCTAAGTGCTTTTTCGGTGTCTTGATCTGCGCTGGGCTCAGGTGGCTTGAGCGCTTTATGAAAACATCTGATGTGCACCGTATGGGGTCTTCTCACCCAGCAGTGCTATTTTCAGTAACTGTATACACTGGAGATTAAATGACTCATTGCTTGCTTTCCTGTGTGATTTTTAGCTGGTTTTATGTACTTTCATTTAGAGTCACAGTTGTCAGAAGATATTTTCATTAGAGAGCCAGTATCTTTCATAAAGTAAGATCTGGTCAATGTGTGTCAGGTTCACTAAGTTAATCACTCATGCTCCTAATTTAAAAAAATGTAGGAGCATAGTCAAAAGATTCAGGAGCACCTTCTAATCAATAATCAGAAATTCTGATTAAAAACTTAGCTTTCTTATTACGAGGTGATATTTGACTCCTTAAAGTGATTTACAGGGTTTTTTGTTAACCTTTGTAATGGCATTTGTAATCTGATTTGATTAAAAGTATCTTTTATGTCAAATTCCAAAAATAGATATATATTTATAAGCTTTTTACAATTTCTACACAGTAGAATAAGAAGAATAAAAGTTACCAATTATATCAAATCAGTATTAGCAAAAAAAAAAAGTGAAAATCAAACTAAAACTGCCAGTAGGTGGCAGCAAGTAACTGATTTTATTACTGAATAATTCATTCATTTGATTCATTTGAATGGCTGATTCATTCAGGAATTAAGCAAGTGACTGTCTTTATAAATGTGTAATTCATTGACTCACTAGATTCGTTTAAAAACGCACATTCGAAAAACCAAACACCACTGTGTTCAAATGGAGATGCGCAGTGGCTCAGTTGTGACTTTGTTTCAAAATTCTGTCGACAACTAATTAAAGCGACTGCGACTGAAATGGTTGCACTGTAGAACCCTGTTTTTATTATTTATGTGTTTTTCCTATGTCATTAAAGGGATAGTTCACCCAAAAATGAAAAAGTGCTGTTAATTTACTCACCTTCAGGCCATTGAAGATGTAGATGACTTTTTCTTTAGTAGAACAGTAAGAAAGATATTTAGCTGAAACCATGGTCCTTGGTGATTCATAGAATGAAAGTCAATGCTAAAGTCACTTTGAGAGCCAAAAAAGCATTTTAGGCAAAACTAAATGAATACCTGTGGCTCCTGGTGATATATTGAGGTCTTATGAAGCGAAACAGTCAAAAAAACTGAACATTGTTTACAACATTATTATCTGTAATCCAAATAGAATCCGGATAGAAAGAAAACCCCAGATATTAAGACTTGTATGGCTTTATATAATGTAAATTATGGTTCTTACTAAAATATGTAGTAGAAAACCCATGAAAAATTTACATTATTTAAAAAATCCACATTGTTTCATACATATTTTGGACTAAGGGGTGCACCATTATTTTGGTATGGTAAACTGGTTGCACATGGTGAGCTACTGGCGCTACCTGTTGCTATTTTTACCACAACTCAGAAAATACTGATACAAAGACTGATACAATGACCACGACTACTAAAAGAGCTTACAGGTGGCGATGGATATAAGCTTAGGCTTAAGCCAAATGCCGTACCATCTAATTTCCCCCCCCCCACAATGAATCTACACATCCCTGGATATTGAGTAAAATCCACACTGAGAAACTCCTTCAGTGACTGCTGTTTCATGACAAGCATCGACATCTTTACATCCTGCCAGGATGGCATCTAGCATTTCTTGTCTCTGCCATTTGTAAGCTCTTTCAGTAGCTGTGGTCTACTAAAAGCCCCAAAGGCATCAGGGGCTAAAGTGGAGAGAACAAAGGCGTGGGTCTTTAGGACGTTTTATTCATAAACAGGCGTCTTCCCATTCTTTTCTCCTCTTTTTATTGCTAAGAAAACAGTGAAGACTAACATTGCTTCTCTTGTTGTCCTTCGACTGAAAATTACAGCCAAAAGCCGCACAATGTGGCATCGTTTCAGTATTTTATTTTCCGAGTTGTGTTGCGGTTAAAATAGCAACAGGTAGCACCAGTAGCTCACTGAGTGCAACCATTGCAAGTCATCGAAATAATGGTGCCCCCCATAGTCCAAACTATGTATAAAACGATTTGGATTTTTTTAAATAATGTAAATCTTTCATGGGTTTTCATAGGTGTATTTTTGGGTGAACTTTCCCTTTAAATGGACTACTGGTTAAAAATGTGCGTTTGGTCATTCCCAACACCACTGACTTCTCTCTTACCCAGAATGCTTTCTGCTTCCTTACAGGAGTGTCCTCCCGCTTCCCAGACATCATGGCTGCTGGCACTCACTCTCCTGGAGGGCCCAATGGCATCATCAGGAGCCAGTCGTTCGCTGGCTTCAGCACCCTGCAGGAGAGACGCTCACGGTGAGGTCATCTGCCCTGTCAGAGGCTAAAACACCAACCCCCCTCTCTGGATGAGCTGCTTGACCCACTTGATGAATATAAAACATTAGTTCTGGCAATCCAGAGAACTAACTTGTAAATACCACAACCATAAAACATTTTAAAACTATTAATTTCTCCCATTGCTGCAATAACATTGTACTTTTCTGGGAAGACTTTCCACTAGATTTTAGAATATAAAAATAAGAAAGAACCCCACATTGTATTCATGTGAAACAGTGGCTGCAGTAACAGCACTAAAGAGTGTGTTTGTTCAGTGCACACTGGCTTATCTTAGCATGACGGAGTGCATCGTGAGTGGATGACCCTTAGGCAACAGCATGTGCTCATTCTACACAATGGCCTAGATTTACTGTAGCACTACTTCCAGTGCTTTTTTTGACTGCGTGTGACACGTTCAGACATGTCAAGCCACCAGCTGCCATTGCGTTATTATGAAACGGGAATATTATTAGATGTGGTGGACTGTGACATCAGAAGTAGACTAATGAGCACCCTGCCTTTTGACAAAAGTCTTAAATGTCAGGAAGCATTGAGGAAGAGTGGCATTAGATGTACAACACTACAAGCTTTATCCGCATATGACACGAATCCTTGAAGCCTCCCAAAAGAGAAGAGGGTGCTTATTTGCATGGATATTACAGCATGAAGTGCACTAAAATGGCAACACTAGACTACAGGCTTCAAATCTGCACTAAACTCTTTGGCTTTTACACTGGAAGCATTTCCAGATTGTATTTTACAGAAACGGAAATTAAAAAAATAAAATAAAATGACTTGATGCATTACAGTGTAGTTAAAATAAATAACTATAATAATTAATACAAAACTGCACAGAAATAACTTCACCCCAAAATTAAAAAATAAAAATAAGAAATTATTTATTTAACTATTTCTGTGTAATTGTGTATTAATTGTTAGAATTGTTTATTTATTTTAGTTATGCTATAATGCATCTGGTCTTTTTTTTTGTCATTTCTTTTTTATATTTTAATGCAAGATTGTAATTACTGCAATGAAGTAGTAATTTATTTTCTATATTTCTTAGAATTATTTTTCTATTTAAATAACAATAATAAAAATTAATAATAATAATAATAATTAATAATTAACAAAATACTAATTTTATCAGCATATGTTAAAGGCAGTATAACAAATATAATGTATTGTGCAATTTAAATTAAATATTTATTATTATTTTTATTTATATTTTTATTTTTTTTACAAAAAATACTGTCAGAATCCAAACAGTCTTAGGAGTTTTTTTTGGCAGCTATATATATATATATATACACGCACACACGCACACACGCACACACGCACACATATATTCATTTATTTATTTATATTTCATTTTTTCATTTAATTGTCAACTGGATGAGTGACAGCAACGTTAGACATTAGGTGATGATGCAATATAGTGTAATAGAGCTCAACTTTAAAATAAAATAAGCAGCAGTGGAATGTAATTGTGATATATAACAGTGTGATATAATTATGAATAATTATATTAATAATAATTAATAATTAATTAAATGCTCATTTTCTCAGCATACATTAAAGGCAGTAAAGCAAATAAAATGTCCTTTGCAAATTAAATTAAGTATTTATTATTATTATTAAATATTGTCAGCAGCAGCAATATATATATGTATATGAGGAGTTCAGATGCAGAACTCATTAAATTCCAGCCTCAGCCCAATCAGAAGTCCCAGAAATACGATGTAGCCATAAAGAAATACTAATTTTAAAGAAATACGTTAGATGGATTTATAGACTTTTGCATCTGAACTTTTCGTATATATATATATATATATATATGTATACACACATATCTTAGTTTGTTTGTTTGTTTATATTTCCTTTTTTTAAATTGTCAACTGGATGAGTGACAGCAACATTAGACATTAGGTGATGCAATATAGTGCAATAGAGCTCAACTTTAAAATCAAATAAGCAGCAGTGGAACACAGCAACTATGATATAAACATCATTGTGATGGTCCTAAAAATAAGGCTTCATTTTTTCGAAGCAAAATATAATTTCTTTTTTCTGTCTGGTTTTATGGCGATACAGTACCACCACATGTTCTTGACAAGTTTCTTAAGACTCATTCACATTTGTTTGTGTGCTTTCAGATGTAACTCATTCATGGGGAACTCAGCAGTGCAGAAGAAGCCCATCTCAAAGCCCAGGAAGCCCCATCTGTCCGGGCACAAGTCCAGCAGCAGCAGCAGCTCGCGAGAGCCGCAGCCCAAAAGAGTGGAAGAAGTTTACGGGGCCCTCAAACAAGGCCTAGAGTGAGTGCTGCTCAGATGTCTGACTCAGATTTCTCCTGTCACATAGATCTTCTCTCTCAGCTCTCGCTACAGTCATACTGTACGCACACTGACTGCGTGAATCACTGCTGCTCAGAAAGGCTGTGATGAAATCTTTGTGTTTAGCCATTGTTCTGAAGTCTTTGTCATTTTCTTTTCCGTCAGTGAATATCTAGAGGTGCACCAAACAGAGCTGGATAAACTCACTTCCCTCATGAAAGACATGAAGAGGAACTCCAGACTGGTGAGACTGGATATGACATCATCAGTGTGCCTACACACTACAGTTTAGGCTGTGTCAGAGAGCTGCAAATCTATTGATTTCAATAGGAAACTATCATAAGTTGTGAAATCAAAGACAGCAGAGACATATACAGTAAACTCTCCAAAGTCAAATCATCAATTAGTGAAACATTGTAGTGTAATGACATTTTTACAATTTAAATGTTGTTTGTTGATTTAGTCAGAATACAGGATTGGCTTTTGCAGCCAGTTGGTGTAGTTCCAGTGGGGCCAAGCTAATTAGCTAAACAATGATATAGACGGGGTGCACATAAGTGGCATTCAGGTATGAAAGAGTGACCAAAATTAAAATTAATTTGCGCACCGACATGATTGACAGCTGTTAATGCACAGTCGCTGTTTTAGATTGACCAATTGAAATTCTTATCAAACTGAAAGCATAAATCTATTCTATATAAATCTATAAATTTTATTCTGACGCGCTTCGTTTGTCAACCCACCAAAATAAAAGCTTGCTGATTCTAGGTTTAAAAATTATGAAAATTCATATAAAAAAAGTAAAAAAAAAAAAAAAAAAAAAAAAACCTGTACAATAATATATATATATATATATTTTATTTAATAATCACTTTTTATTTTAAAATATAATAGCATTATCACATCTAATGAGAACCAGACTGAAAAACTTATGTGCACTCCTGGATATAGATATCCATTTTGGATTTAGTTTCTGTGTTTTTGGAAGTCCAATCCAGTGTATTCCTGGTCCTGTCTCTTTAAACGTCTTCATAATTGAGTCAAGTCAATTTAATCAACCTTGTGCATTCCTATTCAGCAAACGTTGATTGTGCTTTCTGTAGTGTGTAAGCACCTTTACTCAGATTTACTGTTAATGACTCTAAGAGTGTATACCCTGCTGAAAAACTTAAAAGGAATTTAACAAAGACACACGCAGTTTGATTAATCACATACATTACTAAAAAGATTTCAAATGTTTTTTTAAAGAAGTCTCTTCTGCTCACCGAGCCTGCATTTATTTGATCCAAAGTATAGCAAAAACAGTACAATTGTGAAATATTTTTACTATTTAAAATAGCTGCTTTCTATTTGAATATATATTTAAAAATGGAATTTATTCTTGTGATCAAAACTAAATGTTCAGCATCATTACTCCAGTCTTCAGTGTCACATGATCCTTCAGAAATCATTCTAATATTCTGATCTGATGTTTTTTTTTTTTTTTTTCAAAAAAATTTTTTGAGCAGCAAATCAGAATATTAGAATGATTTCTGAAGGACCGTGATGTTAAAAATTGAGCTTTGAAATCAGTAAATTACATTTTAAAATATATTCAAATAGAACGCAGTTATTTTAATCTTTTAACTGTCACCTGACCTCTCAGAGGGACACCTACTTTTATTTCACTATATCACAATTAAATCCTATTCTACTCATTACAAACTATATTTCGCTGGAAAGGTCTAAGACTCCTATATATATATAACAGTAATAGATTAATTTATGACAAGAGTGTACCTCAAAAATCTACATCATAACAGGAGTTCTGACCTTTGTCACCAAAAGTCATTTTTCCCTATCATGTTTTAGAAATGATCAAAAATCATATATCAGTTGAAAGTCTAAAACCTCAGAACTCATCCTTTGAAGCTCATTTTAAAATCTGACATTGCATTACTATCGAAATGGTACTTCAGATCATATTAGAAAATGTATTTGTTCATGAATTATAATCATTTAAGTTTGGATGTTGCCTTTTCACGTCTGTGTTCAAAAATTGGGGTGAAAGTTAAAGGGTTAAATAGTAAAAATATTTTTAGAATGTTACTATTTTTTGCTGTATTTTGGATCAAATAAATGCAGACTTGGTGAGCAGAAGAGACTTCATTAAAAACGTTAAAAATCTTACTGTCCAAAACATTTGACTGGCAGTGTAATTCAGAAAAAATCTATCATGGTTTCCACAAATATATAAGAAGCAATACAGCTTTTTTTTCAGCATTGATAATAATAAGAAATCTTTTTTGAGCAGCAAATCAGCATATTAGAATAATTTCTGAAGGATCATGTGACACTGAAGACTGTTATGTGAGTAACGATGCTGAAATTTGTCTTCAGAGAAAAATTACATTTTACAAGATATTAAAATCGAAAAAAGTTATTTGAAATTGGAATAATATTTCACAATATAACATTTTTTCTTTATTTTTGATCAAATAAACGTAGCCTTGGTGAGCATAAGAGACTAAAAAAACAAAAACATATATTATAGTATCTAGTATCTAGAATAGTATCTAGTATCTATATAGTATCTAGAAATGCTTTAAATAAGATGAGAAGCAACACAGATATTAAGATATTAAGACATATTTTCAGAGATGTATTTTTAATAAGATACATTTTGGCATACTGCAGTGGCAGATTTTTTTTTTTATTACAAACAAATAAACAAGTTAAAAAAGTACAAAAAGAAATTAAAAACGCATTAAGAAGTCATTAATTGCAGTGCAGCATATGTTTTAGTTGGAGGCTGGTGTGCTGCTGTCAGACTTCTTTATTAGCTAAAAGAAGCAAGAAATTCCTGGTCAACTATTTTAAGTGCTTCATCAGTTCAATTTTGTTGCCAGCATGGCTATATTGATCTAAAACATTTCATGCTGGTCTAAGATGGTCTTTTCAGCAGGGTATTTGTCCAAATATCAATTTTTAGTAATAAAATCTTGATTTCTGTAGCATTTCCACTGATTTGATCTTTTTTCTTTTTCAGGGTGTGCTTTATGATCTGGACAAGGTAGGGTCCCTAACACACTAATGCTTCTTAACCTGTTTAAGGTGACCTTTTTTTGTTAAAGTCAGAAACATGCAGCGGGAAAAATAAGCAGCTTTGCACAAATGATGTGCTGCATTCCTGCAGCAGTGATCCCGTTATTGCACCGCACTAATCGCTAATCGCCACACGTGTTTAAAATTTGGGACTCTGAGCTTAAATTCATCCCTGTGTAAAAAATGTTTTTCCTTTTGCCTATTCTTTTTCAGTGAGCAAATTTGATTTTGAAACTTTCTTTTCTTGCTTCCTAGCAAATCAAGTCCATAGAGCGATACATGCGACGACTGGAGTTCCACATCAGCAAGGTGAAGTTCACATCATTTGTTCCTATATGTATCTGTGTGCGTTCGCTGTCTGTTTTATTGATTGGAAAAGGTGAAGGCAGTACAACAAGTGAAAATACAGTTTTTTCCAAGCCCCGCTTCGTGTTTCCAATGAATGTCCTGACTCATTTCGAGTTTCCTGGTTTGGCATTCTCCACTGTCTGGAGTCCTGCTGTGTCCCCTTCTTTTTGCAGTGTGTTTTAGTGACATTACAGGTGGGTGTCTGCTGTAAACTACAGTGCTGATTGGCAACTCAGCAGCACGTCTAGTCCCGAAGTAGCCATGGCAACCTGACGACAGGAGCTTTGAGGCTGTTGAAGAGCAATTCATAGCTCAAATTAGCCCTACGCACTTGAAATTAGCCCCGCATTCAGCTAGCTCACTGGAACACTCTGAACTGTATGGTAGTGTACAGATCTTGAAAAAACAATTCAATCATTATTTTTTTGTTTTTACCCTTGTAAAAAACATTTTGTGATCAGTGTGTGATTTGCAGAAGTGTTTTGTTGTCCCCTGTGTTTTATGCTGCTTATGGTTGCCACTGGATCTAGGTCAAAGCAATTCCCTTGAGTGATGTCCAAACCTCTGATGGCTCAGTCCAGGGTGTTAATGAGTGTGTGCATGTCTAAATAGGAGGGAATTGCATTTTCTTTATGATTTCGGTGAAATGAGAAGGGAAGGGTTATGTTTAAAGCTGATCGGATCTGTGCTGCCCTATTTAGATCGCATGGATCATCAGTCTCGATACCTGTAGGAAAGAAAATCACAAATGAGATCTCTTTAATATCTCAACCATTTCTCCCAGGCAGAATAAATATAGAGCAAATGAACAAGTCTCCTACTTTTCATAATTTTCTCTTGAGGAAAAAAACCCTAGTAATCTCATATGTGTCTTCTCTGAAGCTTCAGAAGAGATCTCAACACTTGCTTAGATTTGCTAATATACTAGTAATGTCCAGTTCGTGAACGAATCATTTTTCAGAACGAATCAGTTCTTTTTAGTGAACCGTTGAACCAGTTCAACAAATCAGACTGAATCTTTTGGAAAATTAACATGCGTGAAACAAAGACTTTTTTTATTTTCGAGAACATACTGGAAATATGCATAGAACATCTAGCTATATTAAAAATGCATGTTAATGAATTTTACTACCTTATTTCTGTTAATGAATTTTATATTTAGACAGATTAATTTTATTATATTTAGTACTGTCAAACGATTAATCATGATTAATCACATCCAAAATATTTTGTTAACATAATGTATGTGTGTACTGCATGCATTTATTATGTATATAATAAACACATGTACATGTATATATTTAAGAAAAATATGTTATGTTTATATATAAAAAATATTTATATGTAATACCAAATATATGAATGTAAATATATACATGTAAATATTTTTAAATATATACTGTATGTGTGTGTATTTAAATGTACAATATTAAATATACACAGTATACACATCTTATGTAAACAAAAACTTTTACTTTGGATGCGATTAATCGTTTGACAGCACAAATTATATTATTGAATTAAATTTAATGAAATGAAATGAAATGATATTATATTATATTATTGCGTTACAGTATATTTAGTGCTGTCAATCGATTAATCGCAATTAATGTCATCCAAAATAAATGTTTTTGTTTACATAATATGTGTGTGTACAGTGTATATGTATTATGTGTATATAAGTACACACACATACATGTATATATTTAAGAAAAATATGTTATGATTATATATTCAGAATATTTATATATAATAATAATTATATGAATATAAATATATACATGTAAATATTTGCAAAATATATACTGTATGTGTGTGTATTTACATATACATAATAAATATACACAGTATACACACATATTATGTAAACAAAAACTTATTTTGGATGTGATTAATTGCGATTAATTGCGATTAATCGTTTGACAGCACTAATTATATTATATTATTTAATTTTAATCAGATTCTACTTAAATCAAACTATCTTGTCCATCTTGCTACCCAGATTAATTTAAAAAGGGATAGTTAACCCAAAGATGAAAATTGTCATTAAATACTCACCATGACTCACCAAACCCGTAAGACCTTCGTTCATATTCAGAACACAAATTAAGATATTTCCGATGAAATCTGAGAGCTTTCTGACCCTGCATAGACAGCAACACAACTGACACGTTTAAGGCCCAGAAAGGTAGTAATAGTCCATGTGGCATCAGTGGTTCAACCTTAATTTTATGAAGCTACGAGAATACTTTGTGCGCAAACGAAACAAAAATAATGACTTTATTCAACAGTTTCTTCTCTTCTGCCAGTCTCGTGCAGGAGGATGAGGATTTGTTCCAGAAGCAGGGCTTTGATGCCTTTAGAGGCGGTGCATTAAAAAGGGATGAATTCAGATGCCCAACTTCTCAGAGAGGGTTTAAACATGTTGACAGTCAGCAATTACTGTTAGTCTGCTAGTATGCTAGAGAACAGTGCCTTTTAAGAAGGTAATCCCTAATATGTTGAGTACTTTATTCCTTCCCCTTTAAAGCAGCCAGCGGCTGTGACTATTTTAGTTCCATAGCCTCTGTTAAAAGACATCAGCAAAATAATATCAGCACATTGATCTGTGAGAGCTGTGGTAAAGAGGCCAGTGATGGCTGTAGGAAAACTAATGTCTATAATTATAGCATTATTTTATATGTCTCTCACAGGAAGGGCATTGATAACAGCCTCAGACTCTCAGCAGGAGTTTGTGCTTTTAAAAATCAACTTTATAACAACCCTTGTTGTCCTACTTGCCCATAGGAAGTTAGGCAACACCAACAGGAAGTTTCAAAACGCTAAGCTTGCAGTTTATGATCTGGCTTTGGACCACAACGATGTTTGATGTGGGTGAATTGTGGTAGGTTTAATCTCTGTCTAGCGTCCCCCCTGAGTAGAGGTCTAAATCCCCTGATCACAGCTGATACATGCCTGTGACTTAAGAGGATTTTCCCACTTCGTCCATTTAAAATGACCTCATTGTACAGTGATACGTATTAATATGCAATGTATGTGTGCACTCCTGGTCTCGTTCCTTCTGTTGTTTTTGTGGTATGTGTGGACCAGCTGTGTATTCTTGGCTTGTTATTTGTCTCAGTGGGTCTAATCCGAAACTGCACACTTGCGATGGACAGAGGGCTGACAAACAGCTGCTCACACGCACGCATGGCTGGGTTGAGTCACGCCTTGGACCTCTGCTGTCAACCAAAAAAAGTCGTGCCCAAGTAGATCAAAAACATTCCCAGTGGGAATGACTGTTTGCAGAAATGCATATCTGGGTGTGTGTCACTCAGTTTGCCCCAGTTGCATTATATTTCACACCAGCATACTCTTACACACCACACCACTAATACACTCACGTGTTATTATATTATATTATAATATATCCAAAACTTAATTAGTGGTCGACTGTTATGTGTCGATGCCGATACCGATTATAACAGATCAAATAGACAGATAACCTATATTTTGAACTGATATATCTGGTCTGGTGTGAAAATGAAAATTAATGTCAAAATTAAGAATAACAAGGACTCTGACAAAAAACTTTCTTTAAATGCTTTTAAATTATTTTATCGGCAAATCGGTTTTGAAAATGACCGATAAAAATGCTTAATATTGCCACTGATAATAGGCCAGGCTGATAATAAGGACTTGATTGCATCTATTTATGTAATTTCTTAGTTACTCCTATGTAACTCTGCTTTATTATGGTTAAAGTTTACTGCTGAATGAACAAGCATTTATAATAAACTTAAATATGCTAAAATAAAATATACCAATAGACATTTGTAATGATGAGGATATTATCAGCGGCAAGTATTATATACTGTATAATACTTGAACTTGCCGTGTGATTCAAATCTTAAAAAAAAACAAAAAACAAAAAACATATATGTGTGTGTGTGTGTGTGTGTGTGCGTGTATATATATATATATATATATATATATATATATATGTGTATATATATACAGGCCAATTTTAAAATATATATAAAAAATAATCACATCTATTGTTGTAACTGTTCAAACATTAAGAATGTTGTTTACACATAAATTCATATTAAAATTTTAAATTAAGTGATTTTAGAGTTTTTTGTAGTAATTGTTTTAATGCTGATGAGGTGGCTGTGGCCTTAAATGTCTTGTGGTGCGACCATGATTTATATTAAAATTAATTAATTTCCTTTAACACGTTTTTGCATTTTTTCTTATATTGTACAAAGATTAAACATAAACCATCTGAAATGACCCAAATTGCATAAAAATTTATTCCGAATGATTCTAAAATAAAATATTTTATGTATATAAATCATCAATTGAATATAAAAGCAAAAACTCCCAATCTGGGACATATATCTATAATGGAAAACACTCTGCAGTGGTCACACCACATGATATTTGGTCGCACCACAAGATATTTTCAAATTGAGTCAAAATTTACAAGCACAGAATTGGCCACCCACAAAAGGTCACCATGAAATTTATAATAAAAATAAATGCTTGTAGAAATAACTATATGGTATATGATGCAATGTCTTATCTTCAAATGGATTTTAACATAAAAATCCCAAAATGCTTGTTTCTTGATTGTCGCAGCACATGATATTTCATAAAATGGACATCATCGGACAAAGTTTTTTTGAATATTATAATGGAAATATAAATACAAATGCAGTTTTATACAAGTTTACAAAACACTTTGGAAATCATGCCAAATATTGCAGAAAATTACTTAAAATTACTTAATTTAGGGTAATTTCAAAGATTATTGCCAAATGGTTGCACCACATGACATTTTGACACTTTGAATAACAGATTTACAAAACAAAATTACAAATAACTAATGTTTTTTTTTGAAAAGTTAAGCGAGTACATACATGGGAGAGGTACTTCATATAAATGGCATCTTTTTATGCATTTAAACGGATTTTTAACTGAAAAAAATGCAATTGGACAGAATATTTAGGCATCACGTCATTGACCCATATATACGCACACATACATATATACATATGTGAAAATTTGATTTAAAAAAATCTATTACAGCTTTTTAAATATTATTTTCCTGAAGAATTTGTATCTGATGGTTACTCAAAATGACACTTTTATAGACATTATATTTTAACATTTCTTGAAAACATTATAAAGATTTTTTAAAAACCATATGAAACCAACATGAATACAAAGAGTTCATTTCTAATAACTTGGAATCTTTTACAAATGCTTTAAGTCTGCCTTTTCTTTGTTGTGGGCACTCTTATTGGTCACTGACTTCAATAAGTGAAATTCATCAATTTTTAAGTGTGGCGCAAGTGTCCGAATACTTTTTGAGGCCACTGTATCTTGAGGATTGTTCATACAAGTGCTCATATTGCGGCAGCCACCACAAGGCCTGTCTGTTTGTGTCACCACAGGCACTGCCTGTGAGAACAAATGCTGTGAGCACAGCAAATGAGATAGAAAGCGGTCACTGAGTGGACATGAATATTTAACTGAGACAATATCAGTCTGGCAGAGCATCAGCCAATTGTAATGGCTCAGTGCATCTTTTCTGCTCTGTCCGTATCAAGCAAACACAAAGCTCTGCCAAACCCTCTGCTGACAGCCTCAGCTAACCTAAGCAACACACCATGCTGTTAGTCACGAGTCACTCCTGTTTAGACTCATTCCATGGATACCTTTGGTAAATTTGAGAAGCTGTTGAGAATTGGTCGCATGACATTAATGTGAGTGTCCTGTGGATAACACATGAGCTCTCAAATCTCATTTACAACTGAATACTCACCAGGGGTCAACCAATAAGTGTTTTTCAGACGATACAATACCGATTATTACAGATCAAGTAGACCGATAACCGATATTAGGTGTAAAAATGAAAAATAATGTCAAACTTAAGAATAACAAGGGCTCTCACAAAAACTTTTTCAACATGTTTTTAAATTGTTTCATTGACAAATTGTTTTGAAAATGATTGATAACCATAACCATAAAAATGCTTGAATATGCGGAGGTCTACATATATCCGTCTATGTTCGTGCGAATCATTCGTGATTCAGCTTCACTTACAGCAGAAGTGAATATAAGGGTTTTTTTTATTAATCTTTGCGATTACCTTTCCTAATAATGTGCTAGTTAGCAAGTTTGGCGGCTAAACACACTAAACACGGCTAAAGTAAACAGACTCGTCAATCCACAGAGAGAAGAGAGGGGCGGGGCGTGCAGAGCTCATTTGCATTTAAAGCAGCCTCGACCAGAATGAGATGATTTTTGCAGAGCTGATTTTGGCAAGGTAAAAAGGGTGTTATTTTACACTACCATTGAGAATTTTTAACCAAAGTATATTATAGACTTTTCATTAAGACCCTAAAGAATCATATCAACTTGTGGAAAATGGGCATCCGATAACCCTTTTAAACTCTTTTGATCCTACATTTGCCATGTTTGACATGCTTTATATACAGTTTGTGCATTCAATCAATATTTATGTAGTGTGTGTATATATATATATATATATATATATATATATGTGTGTGTGTGTGTGTGTTTATGAATATGTGAATAAAAGTCTAAAGTGAAGTTTTGGTTTTAAACTGCTCAGTTTAAAGGGATTAATTTATTTCTTTGTGAACTTTATCTTTGAAATGTCAAAGCTTTGGAATAGACTTTTGATGTAGGGACAGAAATTGGGTTTCATTAAAAATTTCTTAATTTGTGTTTTGGAGATGAATGAAAGTCTTATGGGTTTGGAATGACACTAGGGTGAGTAAATAATGACTTTAATGAATTATGAATTTTCATTTTTGGGTGAACTGTCCCTTTAAATTTTGTTTTTTTTTTTCATTGAAAGCTATCATATGGCCTCAGAAGATGTTAAATCTAGTGAACTACCAAGGCACTAAAAATGCTAAATTTGGGGGGTTTGATTCTGCCAAAATGTGTAATTGTAAAATGAGTTGAATGTCCTATTTAATGGTACCTTTATATTGCTTTATGTTCTTGTTGGAACTTCAAAGTCCCTGGTTACAGAGTGTTTTCATTTAATGGAAAATTTATTTAAATTAGACACTAGGCTGATAGCTACGGTTCTTTCCAAAGGCTTATTTATTGTCAAAATGCAGCTCATAAAAATTCACCCATCAGACCCCACCCGACAGTCAGAATGGTCTGGGCTGGGGGCGGTTATGGTGATTCATTTCCCATGCTGCTTAGTTGCTGTGGCAGATGAGAGGAGTCAGACAAGGGGTTTTATGGAGCCAAATTAACAGGCATCTGTGTACCACAGCAGGGCCGCGATTGGTGACAGTACTCTTGTGTATGTGTGTGGTACACAGCTCTCCAGACTTGGGTGGGGTCTTTTCTCCCAGTGTAATTAAACCCACAGGACCACCGTCCAGACACTCTATCCCCACATGCGCACAGCTAACTGTTTGTCTAATGTATGTCGTTTATCATGAACAACCCCCACACATCATATCACACACATGCACATCCATCATACCCACAGTTAATATACCCTTTCCGCACACACTAATTGGGTTAGATTGTCCCGATTCTCACCCTTTCCCCCTAATGAGAGACTTCAAAAAGCCCCGCATCAATATTTCACGTCCCTCGCTGCATGTGTTTGAATATTTCCTTTTGATTTAGTATCTTGACATGTTTTGTTTTCTCCTATAAGAGGAGAATCTGTACATTATGGAGGAAATCTTCAGACGGACTTCCTCGCAGAGCGGAGCTCAGTAGGGCACATGCTTATCATCACAGCAGGGTTTCCTGCACGTTTTTGTGTTTCCAGTGGGGGGCAACCCCCCTCAAACCCAAAAACGCTTCTAACATTTTGATAAACATTAACAACTCAAGTTTTTGATTAAAAAGCTATTATAACAAAACTCTGAAACTCCATTCTGCTACACTATTAACTTGTACTTGGTGTAAACTGATTTAAAGAGGACATCGGATGGCCATTTGTGTGGTTCTTTAGGGTCTTCGTAAAATGTCTGCAAATTACTTTGGTTAAAATTTCTCAATGGTAGTGTAAAACACCTTTTTACCTCGTCAAAAACAGCTTTGTTCATAGCGACCCATTTCGGTGCAAGACTCTATAAATGATAATGAGCTATTACTCACCCCACCCCACCCCGTTTGTCTGTTTTTTGTGTATTCGGTGTATTCGGTGGTGTGTTACCATCAAAAACAAAACTCTGTTCACTTTTACATCCAAATACAAAACACCTGCATTGCTTCCAAAACATTGTCGCTACAGCTGCTTGAGCGCAGTGAAAATGGCGGACAGCATACAACTGGCTGAGGTTGGAAATATGCTAATACGGGACAGTCTGTCAGCAGTTGTGGGTGGGGCTTGAGCAATATGACATCATACTGCTCAGATAATCAAAACGGCTTGATAATTGAGACTGTTTAGGTTTTTTGGGGATTAAAAAAATGGATTTTGGATTTTTATCATTGTAAGTAGGTTCTGTCCACTTACTGCTAAGACACATTTATATGCAAAGTGAATTTTGCATCCGATGTCCCCTTTAATTTTCATTAACCTTACTTACTTAAATGTACCTATTTTGAACATTGCTTTTATTAACTGTTTTCTGCTTAAGTTGAGTCAGACTTAATAATTGTGTCATTTAGAGTGATTGATTCAGACCAATGTTAATTTGTTAGCAAATTAAAGCACATTTTTTTTTCTTTCAGTCATTAAATATTGCATTAACACAGTAACATACATTGCATATGTGTATACATATTGTAGACAGTTTGCTTGTTAACATTCATGAAACAAGTGTCAAAAGAGTCGAAATGTACTAGAACTCAATGCAAATAAAGCAATAATTATATAATAAAACAACTTTTTTTTTTGCACTTTTTTGGGCTTCGCATTAACCACATTAATATTTCCATAAATGGCAGCTACCATCCAAATTTGAATACACTGCTGTTCATTTTTTATTGAGTAAAGTAATACTTTTATTGAGCAGGATACATTACATTGATCAAAAGTGACTGTAAAAACTTTTATATTGTTACTAAAGATTTATATTTCAAATAAAAGTTGTTCTTTTTGAAGTTCCTATTCATAAAAGAAAAAAAAATGTATTACAGTTACCACAAAAATATTAAGCAGTATGACTGTTTTCAACATTAAAAATAATAAAAAATGCTTTTTTGAGCAGCAAATCAGCATATTAGAATGATTTGTGAAGGATCATGTGACACTGAGTAGTGCGGTAATGATGCTAAAAATTCAGCTTTGCCATGCAGGAATAAATTACATTTTAAATGAATTACATAAATTACAATAAATGCAGCCTTGGTGAGCAAAAGAGTTCTTTCAGAAACATTAAAAATACCCCTTTCTGTTTTGTTTTATAAATAAATTGGCGTTAAAGAGGGTCTCACAAACAGACGCTTCACTAGGAACAATCAGTTCAAGTCAGGTCTAAAGGAATGATTTTAATGTATAATAAATAGTTGAATAAAAGCTTTAACAGCTTAAAAAAATCATTAATGGCATAACACATTAGCATCCCTAATATTTGTATAATTTTGCTGTGACACTGCAGATTCAGCAGCGCTGTAGGAAACACTCCATCACAGGAAGTCACCGCTGGATCTCTCGTTTAGCTGCAGTGTCCATCCCTCTTCCTGCCTACTCTATTTTCTCTCCCCCATCATTCTCTGTTCTCGCTGGCCCTTTCGGCTCACTTGTTTCTGTCACTTGCGGTCCATCTCCGCATCCTCATTTACCCCTCTTCCTATCTCTCCATCCCCCTCAATCACTCCTCTCTTCAGCGCTGGTATAGGATTAGCATAGCTAATTTGAGCCGGCCAGTGTTCACTGAGTTGTGAATGTGCTAAATGTGCATTTCCATGATAAAGGCCGTGGCTCCGAGCTGCTCGTCTGTCACAGAAGTATGGCATTACTATTGTCCCGAGGGCTGTTGAGCCGCATCATTTGGTGTTTGCTTTTGAAGTGTTCAAATTCATTTTCAAGCGCTCGGTACAGTACGCCGCTCTATTGTGCTGAGAAAACGTTACAGTAAATTGTAAAAGCCACGTTTCTGTGCTGAATGGGGACCCCCAGGGCTCTGTAATGATGTATGCTAGCACTTCAGACATCAAAGCAAGCGTTTATGCAATCTTTAGTGAGCGTTAGCATGCGTGAGCGTGTGCAGTGCTGCTTTTGTGTAATATAAGTCTGTGTGTGTTTTTACAGGTCGATGAGCTGTACGAGGGCTTTTGTATTCAGAGAAGGTTGCGTGATGGCGCCAGTAAGATGAAACAGGCCTTCACTGCTTCACCCTCCACTAAAGGCACACGTGAGAGCCTGGCAGAGGTCAACCGCAGATACAAAGAGTATACAGAGGTACATTATTAATGTTTGTTTGTCTGAGCCGTTGGCCATTTTTTTATCACTTGGTTCACGCCGCAGAGTACATATTTGAAATCAGAGTCCATATTTGTCTGAATGACTAATTGACTAATTGGTCTGTGTAATTAAGTTTTGTAATTTTTAATGTAATTTTTTTCTTCTGGATCATCAGCGAGTGTTTGAACCTTCTGTAATAGTTGCATATGAGTCCCTCAGTTGTCCTCAGTGTGAAAAGATGGATCTCAAAATCATACAGTCATTGCTGGAAAGGGTTCAAATATCCAGAATGCTGGAAAAAAAATTGTCGGACCTGAAGGATTTTTCTAAAGTGAAACAATAACATGCATTTTGTATGATCCCTCTTATTTTGGTAAAATAATTAACATTTTGGGGGATGTAAACTTTTGACATCAACTGTTTACATTTTTATTTATTTAAAGTGAAAGTTGACCAAAAAAGGAACTTCATTAATTACTCACCCTCATGTCATTCCAAACCTGTAAAACCACTGATATTTAAGATATTTTTATATTATTTTTATATGAAATCCCAGAGCTTTCTGACACTGCATAGACAGCAATACACCTACTACGTTTAAGACCAAGAAAGGTAGTAAGGACATAAAATAGTTAAAATAGTCCATGTGACATCTGTGGTTCAACCTAAATTTTATGAAGATATAAGAATACTTTAATGCATTGTGGTACTCTCCTGAATGCGCGGTGGACACGGACGAGAAGAAATTGTTGACGAGAAGAAATTGTTGAATAAACTCTTTTTTTTTTTTTTTTGGCGCACAAAAAGTGTTCTTGACGCTTCATAAAATTATGGTTGAACCACTCTCACATGGACTATTTGAACAGTGTCCTTACTGCCTTTCTGGGCCTTGAACATGTCAGTTACGTTGCTGTGTATGCAGGGTCAGAAAGCTCATGGGTTTAATAAAAAATATCTTAATTGGTGTTGCGAAGATGAACAAAGGTCTTACGGGTTTGGAACGACATGAGGGGGAGTAATTAATGACAGAATTAATTAAATTTCAATTCAATTTTTATGTGTTCCTGTCTCCTCAGAACATGAGCACTTTTGAGGCTGAGCTGGAGAACCTGTTGGGGGAGTTTCATATCAAAATGAAAGGTACATGATTTGTGCACAAAAATGTGGAAAAAGCTAAAAAATATTTGTTGTATTTTTACTTACTTAAACTTTTTAATTCCTTTGTTTCCTGTCTCAGGATTGGCTGGTTTTGCCAGACTTTGTCCCGGTGATCAGTATGAGGTGAGTTGTTTAGAAAAACATACAATTCTTTCAGAACATATTGAGTTTCATACATTTATTTTCTGTAATAAAGCCAGATGCGTCTGTCTTCTATCCAATTACTAAACGCTTGTAGTAATTGTCTGCTGCTCTGGCAAGTACATCCAGTTCATTCGTAATCACAGCTCTCCTAGCAACGTTTTCTCTTCTGATCCACAAGTACATACACCCACCAACCCCAATTAGAGTTTGTAAGGCTGTATAAAACTAAACACTGAAAACTCCCATTGTTTTACTGCTCTATTTACAATGAACTTGTGTTGGCCGCTTTTCCTAATTCTGACATTTTTAGTTCTTTTCGCCTCTCCTTTCTGGCAGATCTTCATGAGATACGGCCGACAGCGGTGGAAACTAAAGGGGAAGATCGAAACGAACTCCAAACAGAGTTGGGATGGAGAGGAGATAATATTTATGCCCCTCATTACAGACCTCATCAACATCAAGGTGGGCTCCAGTCCACATAGTTGTCCATGAAAGAGTCCCCAATGACAGACTTGTCTGTAACCACCGAAGACATTCAAAAAGACATGTCCCATCAATATCAGTGGTGTCCAATCCTGGTCCTGAAAGGCCAGCGTCCTTCAGATTTTGGCTCCAATCTGCTCCAAAAACACACGCCTAGATGTTTCTAGTGAGTCTGAAGACCTTGATTAGCTGGTTTAGGTGTGTTTAATTAGGGTTGGAGCTAAACTCTTCAGTACAGTTGCCCTACAGAATCAGATTTGGACACCCCTGCTCAATATGAAACAATGCTGATCAACACTGATTCCTAAAATGTTATATTTTGTACATTTCTGAAGTGACATTTTTCAATTCATGACCTTTATCTTACTAGGTGACCGAGTTAAAGGGGTTGGCCACGCACATCTTAGTGGGTAGCGTGATCTGTGAAACCAAGGACCTGTTCACCGCAATGCCTCAGGTGGTAGCAGTAGACGTCAACGACCTGGGAACCATTAAACTTAACCTGGAGGTCGCCTGGTTGTAAGTGACATTATCTAATAAAACAAGATAAGAAGTGTGGAGTTTCAAAGCATGAAAGTGATGGTATATACTGCCCTCTTCAGGACAGTCATGGAAGTTCCACTGAATTATTTACAGTTACACTGAATTTTTAACAGTTAATGTGCTTTTTTCTTCTAATACTTTTGTACGATATTAGATTGCTGTATGTGAATCTATGTCTGTCTTGTTTTTACAGTCCATTTGACGTGGAGGATCTGACCCTGTCCTCAGGAAACATCAGTAAAACCACCGCCCTTCAGAGACGAGTATCAGTGTACAGCCAAGGCACACCCGAGACGCCCACTTTCCAGGAC
The DNA here is from genome assembly GCF_022985175.1 of Labeo rohita. Taxonomy (NCBI): domain Eukaryota; kingdom Metazoa; phylum Chordata; class Actinopteri; order Cypriniformes; family Cyprinidae; genus Labeo; species Labeo rohita. Next base: position 11,235,023 of record NC_066887.1, on the reverse strand, counting down.
ACGTCTTTCTTTGTAAGTCCACTTCTGAAAATCTTCTCCATTCTGTTTAAAGTCCTGCTTGTGTCACAATGACAAACCCAGAAGCTTGAGTTGTAGTTGCATCATTATACACTTAAATCCTGTCCTTGTGAAAAAGAAGTACACTTTAGTATACTTTTAAAAAAGAGTGTATTATGCTTGAATAAAGTGTGAACTAAATGTTTTTTTAAATTGTGTTTACAATTAAATACCAAAGTTTAAATTATTATTAAATACAATTAGTTCAATTTAAGATTTTTTTTTTTTGACCTACTTAAATATAACTTTATATAGAATTTCATAATTACTTCTATTATCGTTGACTGTGTACTGACAAGCATGTATGGTAAATTACATACTTTCATTTCTATAGAACCTTGTATTTAAAAAGATTTGTAAATAAACATTTGTAATTATAAATGTCCAATTTAGTATGTTTAAAATATACCAACTTTAAATGTAATATTAAAAAACTAAAGTTAAAAATATAATTAAGTACTTTAGACGTGTGTTAGTCAACTTTCTTTAAGTAGAGCTTTAATTTCATTAAAGTGGCCTTTAATTTCATTCATTTCATATAATCTGCAATTACAGTTTTTTAATAGCATAATTATAAGATTTGATGTGCACATTCAGTACAGTTAAGCACAAATAATTTTTACAAGGATGTACATACAGTATCATACAGGATATTGAGGTTTTGAAATCAGGTGTTAGATCGCAGTCACACTGTCACACCTCAGTACTAATCTAAATATTAATGCTGCTGAGTCTGAGTTTGTTCTAGCTGTTCCGGGTTCAGTGCTTATCATTTTGTATGTACTATTGAATATGACAGCACTTGCATCCTATGTGTGCCTGTTCATGTTTAGTCTGTGCTGTTGTGTCTAATGAACTGTATTCACCCTGTGGCATCATGGTTGTTGTGTGTGCGTGAATGCATGTGTCGATGGCAAAGAAGTGGCATCCTCGGCGGTGGGAGGGCCAGCGTCTCTCGTTCTTGCACACGCTCAGAGAGACTCTCTTAGAGAAACTCAGGCGCAGTCGCTCATTTGGCGATCTGGCTGCACTGAGACCTCGCTCAAGGTCCAGTCTGGAAGTCTATGTGAGTCAGGTCACTGCGTGCCCTGCCCTTCTGAGTGAACATCTGCGTGTGGCTCTTTTCTTTGCTTGCGTTTTCTGCTTTAACGGATTTCTCACACACATTTCAGACTAAACCTTTTGTAGTTTTCACAATTGCTTTTCAGTTTTATGTTCAGTATGTACACTACCAGTAAAAAGTTTTCAAACAGTAAGATTTTAATCTTTTTTTTTTTTTAAAGAAGTCTCTTCCTCTCACCAAGCCTGCATTTATTTGATCCAAAGTACAGCAAAAACAGTAAAATTTTATAATAGTTTTACTATGTAAAATAACTCTTTTCTATTAGAATATATTTTAAAATGTAATTTATTCCTGTGATTTCAAAGCTGAATTTTTATCATTATTACTCCAGTCACATGATCCTTCAGAAATCATTCTAATATTCTGATTTGCTTTAAAAAAAACCATTTATTATTATTATTACTATGTTGAAAACAGTGGATTTTTTCAGGTTTCTTTGATAAATAGAAAGTTCAGAAGAATGGCATTTATCTGAAATAGAAATCTTTCGTAACATTGTAAATGTCGTTATCATCACTTTTGATCAATTTAAAGCATCCTTGCTAAATAAAAGTATTAATTTCTATAACCCCCCACCCCCAAAAAAATATAGTGACTCCAAGCTTTTTAATGGTGTAGTGTATAATATTACAAAGGCCTTTTATTTCAGATAAATGCTGATCTTTAGATATTCTATTGATTAAAGAACTCTAAAACAATTTGCTCAACAGTTTTAAATATTGATAAGAATAATAATAAATTATTATAAAATTCTTAAACAGCAAATCAGCATATTAGAATGATTTCTGATAGATTATGTGACACAGAAGACTGGAGTAATGATGCTAAAAATTCAGCTTTGCATCACAGAAATAAATTAAAATTTAAAATATATTCAAATAGAAAACAGCTATTTTACATAGTAAAAATATCTCAAATATTACTGCTTTTGGTGTACTTTGGATCAAATAAATGCAGGCTTGGTGAGCAGAAGAGACTTCTTTAAAAAAAAAACATTGAAATTCTTACTGTTCAAAAACTTTTGACTGGTAGTGTATCTGATGGTCAATGGTTTTTAATCAGGGTTCTCTGATGAATAGAACGTTTAAAAGAACAGCATTTGAAATAGAAATATTTTGTAACAACGTCCATACTGTCACATTTGTTCATTTGAATGCATCCTTTCTACCAATTTCACTGATAGAAAAAAACAAACAAACATTGGAATAGTTGTGCATTTTATATAAAAATGTGAACATGCAAATATGTTGTTAAAATATAAAAATCTTAGAGGTTACTTTAGGTTAAAAGGTTTCGGATGATTAAACATTTGGGAATTCCTGTGTTAAACCATTTCAACCATTCTACTGCTCTTTAGTGTGCTGGACTTTAGACAGAAAATATTATATAGAGCACTATATAGATAATAAATCACATTAAAAGACATATATACCATATTATATTTCTCTTTCCATCACATAGTCCACTTTACAAGATGACGTCTTTGAAAACGGAGGCTGTGGTGTGGCCGAATGCAAGCGCCTGTCCTTCACCTTCTCTGACACGCCCACCTCAAGCCCCGCCCCCATTCAGTCAAACCCCGAGATCACAGTCACGCCCCCTGAGATAGACCCTCCCTCTGAACCGGCTCCAGTCTCTGAGGAGCAGCCGGTTGAGGAGGAGTGTGTGGAGGAAGACTGTGGCAGTGTCAGTGTCAGCGATCCAGACCTGGACTGGGATCAGGCTGAGGCCCAAGGGCACGGCACAGGCTCTGCGGCCCTCTCTCTGTGCTCCGAGAGTCAGCTGTCTGCGGTGGGACCAGAGGATGTGGTGTTCCTGGAGCCCAACATGCCTGATGAAGCCCTGGAGCTGAAGCCAGTGGAGCTGGACGGGGAGGAAGGCAGTCTGACCAGGCAGCTGGTGAGGAGACTCACATCCTCTGATATGCTGCCCGAAGCTGGCGCCGTGAGCTGGTCTGGAGAGGGTAGCAGGACATTTCAGGAGAGCAGCCTGGAGGAGGCCATTCAGTCCCTGCTCCTGCGGCTGGAGAGCTTAGGCCAGCGCTGCGGAGAGCTGCAGGACTTGGAGCAGGAGGTTATGAGACTAGAAGACCTGCTTAAGGTGAATGAGTTCTTTGTGGTCTTCAGATCATGAAACTTGGTTCATTTAATTAGCATGATCTTACCAAAGACCCTCTTCAGGTCTCGTGCTTGTCTTCAAATTGACTCTTCTGCTCTCAGTTGTGAATGAAGGTTGTTGTCTCTGTTCAGTGTCGGGTACCTGCTCATAGGAGCCGTTCATCAAGCCTCAGTTTGACCGTGGAGAGTGCTCTGGAAAGTTTCGACTTCCTCAACACCTCTGACTTTGATGACGATGACACCGGAGATGATGCTGCCACCCTCTCACGCGCTGTCTTCTTTGACATGGAGTCAGAGAGAATCGGGTGAGTTGGACATTAAACCCTTTGGTGATCAGGTTTCTCTCAGGAACTTGACTACATGGCCTCGGTATTAGTGTTTATGTAGTGCCCTCTGGTGGTGACAATATGTGACCCTGGTCCACAAAACCAGTCATAAGTAGCTGGAGTATATTTGTAGCACTAGCCAAAAATATATTGTATGGGTCAAAATTATTGATTTTTCTTTTTAATGCCAAAAATCATTAGGATATTTAGTAAAGATCATGTTCCATGAATATATTTTGTAAATTTCCTACTGTAAATATATCAAAACTTAGTAGATTAGTAATATGCATTGCTAACTTCATTTGGACAACTTTAAAGGTGATTTTCTCAATGTTTTGATTTTTTTGCACCCTCAGATTCCATATTATTAAGTAGTTGTAACTCAGCTAAATATTGTCCTATCCTAACAAACCATACATCAATGGAGAGCTTATCAGCTTTCAGATGATGTATAAATTTCAATTTCGAAAAAAATGCCACTTATGACCGGTTTTGTGGTCCAGGGTCACATAACGTCTTGTACGTTCCACAGGTCAGGCCAACATCCAGAAGCAAGAGGCCACTTGAGTGAAGCCCTCACAGAGGACACTGGTGTGGGGAACAGTGTGGCTGGCAGCCCGTTGCCTCTCACCACAGGAAACGAGAACCTAGATGTGGCCATCGTCGTTCATCTACAATACTGCAGTCATCTTGTCCAGGTGATTGTGTTTTTCCACCTTTCCACCTTCATTTTCTTTTTTCTTAGAATGTACAATAGTGTGTTTTTGCTTTGTCTGTGACCAAAAATGGTCAGTCGACAGCACATTTATAGCATAAACAGATTGAACTGTGTCATTGTGTTTTGTTGATATAAAATGCTGAAGTTTCTTTATGTGTGGGATGCAGTTGTTGACCTCAGGAGGAAGCCAGTCGCAGCACAAGACATACCTACAAAAACTAACAACTCAAACACTTCTGTTGGAGGAGCTCAGTGAGAAAAACTTTGACAGACCAGGCAGCTGCATTTTAGTGTCTGATGGTGAGTATATTATTTCTCACATTTACTTGTTTTTTAAAGATTTATGGCATAATGTTTATTTTATTAATGGCGTGTATGTGTGATATTGCATAAACTAAGGCACCAAATGAAAATATGAGGAACAAGATTATAATCTGTCCTGAGGTTTTTGTTAAACTAAGGAATACAAGTGACACAATGACCGGCAGTTATACTGTGAAATACAATTTTATGGCACCTAAGAAATACAGTTTAAGTCAAAAGTTTACATACACCTTGCAGAATCTGCTAAATGTTAATTATTTTACCAAAATAAGAGGGATCATACAATGTTACTTTCTATTTAGTTCTGGCCTGAATAAGATATTTCACATTAAAGATGTTTACATATAGTCCACAAGAGAAAATAATAGTTGAATTTATAAAAATGACCCTGTTCAAAAGTTTACATACGCTTGATTCTTAGTACTGTGTTGTAACCTGAATGATCCACAGCTGTTTTTTTTTTTTGTTTGTTTTTTTTGTGATAGTTGTTCATGAGTCCCTTGTTTGTTCTGAACAGTTAAACTGCTGTTCTTCATAAATATCCTTCAGGTCCCACAAATTCTTTGGCTTTTCAGCATTTTTGTGTATTTGAACCCTTTCCAACAATGACTGTATGATTTTGAGATCCATCTTTTCACACTTAGGACAACTGAAGGACTCATACGTAACTATTACATAAGGTTCAAATGCTCACTCATGCATCACAAGTGAAAACAATGCATTAAGCATTAATTGAGCTGGGGGTGAAAACTTTTTGAATTTAAAGATTAGGGTAAATTTAACTTATTTTGTTGTCTAGGAAACATGTAAGTATATTCTGTAGTTTCTGAAGGGCAGTACTAAATGAAAAAAATATATTTAGGTAAAATAAGAAAAATGTACACATCTTTATTCTGTTCAAAAGTTTACACCCCCGGCTCTTAATGCATCGTGATGCATCGTGTTTCTTTCCTCAGTGTGAAAAGATGGATCTCAAAATCATACAGTCATTGATGGAAAGGGAATTTGTGGAACCTGAAGGTTTTTCCTGAAGAGCAGCGGGCAGTTTAAGTGTTCAGGACAAACAAGGGGTGCATGAACAACTATCACTAAACAAACAAAAAAAAAAATAAAAAAAACACAGCTATGGATCATTCAGGTAACAACACCATATTAAGAATCAAGCGTATGTAAACTTTTGAACAGGGTCAGTATTATATATTCAACTATTATTTTCTCTTGTGGACTATATGTAAACATCTTTAATGTGAAATATTCTTTTCAGGTCAGTACTAAATAAAAAATAAAATGGATTTTGTATGATCCCTCTTATTCTTATAATTAACATTTAGCAGATTATGCAAGGTGTATGAAAGGTGTGGGTGTATGTAAGTTTTGACCTCAACGGTATTTCTGACTGCTAAGTTTTCTCACTTCACTCTTTAGGGTAGATGAAAAGTTGTGTTTGAATTTAAATAACCTCTCTTGGTTCCCTAAACAGTGTTACCTGGGATGGTGGAGCGTCCGTCGCTGATGACTCTGTGGTCCGACTGCAGTGGTGGTATGTTCCATACTACGCTGGACAGAGTGTTGAAGCATATGCATCTCAACTTTGCCTTACCACTGCAACAGATTCTGCCTCATTCTCCTGACTCAGGTAGTGAGAGTAACAACAATATCAATCTGCAGGAAGAAACATCAGTTAATGTAGCTTCAGCGTTCATCTGCCTGTGTTTACATGTGTATCCAGTGATCAGGATGGTAGTGAATGAGATGATGGACAGGAGCGAGCTGGCCTCTGCCTTGTCTCCGTCAGCATCCCTTCTGGCACAGGATGTCCTCACTGTGTTTCAGTTCCACCACTACACTGTTGAACACGATGTCACGGATATGGAGCAACACCTTCTGGATTTATCCAAAGAGGGTAAGATGTTTTATTGAATAATGAGTTTAAAGCTTTACAGGTTATTAGTTTTACTTATATAGGTTACAGTTTTAGCATACCGTGTCTTTTTGGTGTCCAAACCAGTCATGCTTGAAGAAGCCCTGAGCTGTGGGGATACAGAACGTTGTGTGAAGGAACTACTGGAAGTGTCCGTCACGTGTCTCCAGCCCCGTACTCAAACCCTGTGGGCCGTGGCTGCGCTATTGACCTCTGATGACCCTGATGTGATAAAGGTCGCTACAGCCTTCTTCTCCTCTGCTGCTTCACACAAACCCTTCAGGTCAAAGGTCAGTTTCTTACCTGGCTTGTACAGCCCATTTTTGGCTGTTGATGGAATTGATTAATGGGTTGGTCTATAGCCGGTCTATAACATTCAAAAGTTTGAAGTTGTTAAGAGGTTGTTTTTTCATGTTTGTCTTCAACAGGCTGTTGATTGTTACACACAAGCCTTATCAGAAGTAGACAGATCAAGAGCTGCATGTGCCGCTCTCAGCTGCTTGCAGGTCAATTTGACTTTTTGATTGGATCACACATCACTTAAACTGAAGATTAAATCATATCTGTGATTGTTTACAAGACTTTTCTTTAAAACTTCCTGTCTGTCTCGGGTTATTTTCAGGCTGTGGAAAGCATTGATGCTGTGGTGTTACTGTGTGACTCAGCCGATGAAGATGTCCGCCAGATTGCCATAGAAACCCTTCTCACTTTCGGTAAAACATCCAGTCACACCAATGACACATCCTCTGAACTATTAGTCAGTTTAATGCTCTTTCTGCAAATTAGTGTATTCTAGACAGTTTGTTATTAGACAAAAATGTGTATATGATGAAGTCATCAATATTTTTGGTCTGTTTTCCCAGAAGAGCTAAACCTGTACGATTAACTTTTAGGAGTATGCTTGCACTAGGGTTCCTAGGTTCTTAAAACATCTTAAAGGGATAGTTCACCCAAAAATGAAAATTTACCCATGATTTACTCACCCTCAAGCCATCCTAAGTGTATATGACTTTCTTCTTTCAGACAAATACAATCGGAGTTACATTAAAAAATATCCTGGTTCTTCCAAGCTTTATAATGGCAGTGAATGGGTGTTGGGATTTTGAACCCCAAAAAAGTGCACCTATCCATAATAAAAAGTACTCCACACAGCTCTGGGGGGTTAATAAAGGTCTTCTGAAGCAAATCAATGCATTTGTGTATGAAAAATATCCATATTTAAAACTTATAAACCATCATTTCTAGCTTTTGCTAACTGTTGTACATGCGTCACGAAAGAGTGGTGTTCCAGCAGGTGATGTAGGACGTAGTTGTAGCATATCCTCCAATAAGAATATACTAGTCTCTCGAGAACTAAGGTTTGTTTACAGCAAAGGAAAACCTTCCTCTGGGCTTATATTGAAATCCTCTGACGTTTTTCTTTTTGTACTTCTAATCTGTGACCGGTGTTTTGTTTTGATCTGTTCTCTGTGCTTCCATATTCATCACTTCTCACCGGAGCTTACTCTATGTCTACATCCTACGTCATTCGCTACAACACCACTCTCTTGTGAACATGCGTACAACAGTTAGCAGAAGCTAACGATTTATAAAATTTCAAATATTGATATTTTTCTTACCAAAACACATCGATTCACTTCAGAAGGCCTATATTGTCCCCCAGAGCTGTGTGGAGCACTTTTTTATGATGGATGGACGTACTTTATTGTGCTTCAATATCTCAACAGCCATTCACTGCCATTTTAAAGCTTGGAAGAGCCAGGACATTTTTTAATATAACTTCGATTGTGTTCGTCTGAAAGATAAAAGTCATATACACATGACTTACCTTGAGGGTGAGTAAATCATGGGGTAATTTAGATTTTTGGGTGAACTATCCCTTTGAAATATCTTAAATTATGTGTTATCAAATTATTACAGCTCCATATGTTTCGCTTTCCGGACGTAAGCAACAAGCTTGCTCGGTAGCTCAGTCGGCACGGAATTAGACTTAAGCTGGGCTCACACTACAAGATTTGAAAATTGTGGCGCATCACACACTACAAGATATTAATAAGATTATCATGACGGAGGGATCGCCTCACATGATCTTAACAGATCGTCATTTCAGCAACTAATGTTTACAAATGTTAGTTAGTGTACTAGCAGCTTTATGCACTCACCTGGTATGAGACGACTTCACTCCAGAGCTTTCCTTGCTCCATGCGGTTGTGGTATGTTTTCAACATATTATACAGACAGTGTTACTACAAAAACATAAGAAGCAGTTTCCTCTATCTCCACTATCCAATGGACCGTACAGCAGCTGTTTTGCAGTCGCGCATTGGCTGTTATGAAAGTACTGACGTAATCATAGCCGTGATCATCCCGATGTAAAATCCTGAATATCAAACATGTTTGATATAGTCGGGGCGGCCCCGATTTGTGTGAGAGCAGATTGGGAGGTGCAAGATTCGATCTGTGAACGTCTCACATTACCAGATAATCCATGCCGACCATCAGGACCGATCGAGGTGCTTGACAAGATTTTTGTTCCGATTCTCGGGAGGGGAAAATCGGAGCAAAATCAGGCTAAAATTCTGTAGTGTGAGCCCGCTTTAGGATGGGGAATGAATCCCGTGAAAAACATGACTCACGATGAAAGAGCTGAAAGATGTGATATCAAAAACAATCCAAAACGGCATGCTTGCGATTGCGCTTTTACTTCACATTTGCTTTTAATATTTTTGTGGTCACTTTTGATCAATTTAATGCTTGCAGAACAATATCTTACTTTGCTAATTAAAGTAGAAGAATCTAAGATACATGATTTATTTGGAAATGACGGGTTTGTTCTCTGTAGACATGCAGTATTTTATTTGTGCAGGTCTCTTAAAAAGCTATGTAACACATTGCTTGTAAACATCAACTGAAAGCCACAAAACTCCACCCTTCCTGTGACTCTTACAGAGTGTGTTTGTGTGTGTCTATGTTCTCAGGTGAAGACGGGCGGCTGGCATACGAGCAGTTGGACACAGTGCCGAGGGAGATGGTGCGTTTGGGCACTCGTCGTGGTAATGCCGTTACCACTTCATTTTAGAAAAACGACCCCCGTGACCCTGCACACTTCAGATGTGAAATACACACCACCTGCTAAGGGGAAAACAGAAGCTTAGCCTTCGATTTAGGCCTACATTTTGAGACCTTCAATACAGAGTCTCCTTCTCTGCAGGATGTTCACATTTATACTACTCATGTCACAGTGGTCAAGAGTCATCAATTGCTGATTGAACAATAAGAGTGTTAATATTGGAATTTAGTTATTTGCAGATTGCAGTTGCACTGTTGGAAGCATGTAAATAGACAGCAAATCCTATTTTAATTTTTTTTTTTCCTTTGTATGTGCCGTTCCGTTTCAGGGATTATAAGGGACTGTTTTTATGCTCCCCGCTTGAGTTGTTTGACCTGGACAGAGTGAGATTTTCTGTAACCTCTAGGAAAGAAAAGATTTTAAGTAGTCATTACTGAAAAACCGGCTTGGATGGTGGACTTCTGATTTAAACATCGCTCGCTTGCCTTCACCGGTCAGGAGAAAATATTTCTATGGACAGAGCCTGTAGTGAACAATTGCGTTAACACGGTACTAATGCCTGAGCACATGGGATCTTACAACAAGCATCAGAGTATCTGAAAATGCACTTTCACACTATATTCAGTCAGAGAAGCGTGATGCATTACTGTGAATTTTTGGTTTCTACGTAAATGAAGACTGGAAGTATATTTGCTCTGTGATCTGAACTTGCTTCTGTGCCTATTGTTACTGTACTACTGAGTCATGTGACTGTAATATCATTTGATTTATTTATTTTTCATTTCTCTTCACTATGGTAAGATGCTGATTTCACCCTCTCTTTTTTTTTAAATACTGAGAACAGATTGTATTAACGTTGTACTAAATATCTGTTCACAGTATGATTAGGTACAGACAGGATTTGGTATTCCTGAGGGGCTATTCACTATGATTTTTTTTTTATATTATATATATATATATATAGTTGGCATTTTACATATAGAAAGATGTTTTATTGATAAGTATCATCTTTTAACAGTGTATTCATGGAGTTATACAGTATTTGTGCTCAAGGGAACCTTTCCTAAACGTCTTTTCAGTATGCTAATGCACCTGACGCTTGCCTCGCTTTTTGACATTTACACACCCCGTGTTGAAAGCTCTCAAATGTGAATTTACGCTTATGGCGGCAATTAAAAAGCAGTTTTGTAGATCGCCCGACCTATTTTTGCAATTTTTTCTATGACATTGAGAATTGTAATGGAAAGCAGGGGCCTAAATCCATCAAAAGAGCACATTTCGAGGAATGTACTGAGTACAGAAAGGTTACTGAAGTATATGCCTCACAAGCACAACTGAAATGTTTCGGTAAGATTGTTTTTTAACATGTTAAACATGTTATTTGACACATACCGCATAAACTCCTAAAGCCATAATGATACAGAAGTCAGTATATTTAAGGCTGGTTTGTGGTTTCTATTTATCAGAATGCTCTATGACAGATATTCAAAAATAATACTTTTGTTATTTCTGTTTTCTGTATTCAGTCACAGCAGTTAATGGCTGTGTTTTGCTCTTGTGTTGTGAGTTTGTCTAATGACCACCGTTACAGTATTTGACCCTGGGCATTGGTGATCACTCCTTCTTTCTTTGCACAGAGATATCACGTGAAAAGGTTGAACATTTTTGCCTTGTATTCATCTCAGAAAGAAGCTCAGTGAAATTCAACTGCATTTATTGTTCAAACCTCATTCAAATGTAAATTAATGTCCTTCTTTATAGGAAAGCTGTTGTGTTATGGTTTTGTGAGCGTGTGACTGTATGTGTCGAGGGCTTGAGCGCACAGCTTGCCGTTGCAATAGCTTTAGCTACTACTGTTTGAATGAAAGCAGATTTCACTTGATGTCAATGCTAATGTTCCCTCACTGTTTCATTTTTCTTTTCATTTTTTTGAGTTTACTGTATTTCCTCTGCTGAAAGTGGCAATAAAATTTATTTTTACATAATTATCAGATATGGCATTGCGCTGTTTTTAATGCCTGGTACATTTTTTACAATTTTTGTACAATGTACAATATGAGAAACAAAAGAGACTGGTTACTGCACTAACATTAAAACAGCTGTTGTTCAATACTGTATAACAAAATAACCCAGTTTCATTAGTTTCATGATCCAGTCCATGGCAAAGCATGCTGGGAACTAGAAATTTACAGTCCAGTTTTAAACTCTAACAAAAATAATCTAGTCCGTAACGAAATTACTGTACTTAAATAAAGTTAAGTACTTGTGCTGCTTTAATTCATTTTAAGTCAATTAACCATGGTTTTTTATGGTAAAAATGTACCTTTGGCGTATTAATGACCACTGTTTTACTAGGGTTAGTGTACTAAACCCATGGTTGTTTTATGGTTACCATAGTTTAACTATAGTAACCACGTTTTTTGTTGTTGTTGGTTAATTTTCGTAAGGGTTAACACAGAGACGAATAACATCATTAAAGTACTGTTTTGTTGAGGTATTTTATAAGGCTGTTGGAAAGCTTTCCTCTGTTTTTGTGAAAACGTACTAAACGGGTGACGTCACGATAACAAACCAAATGGACCTTTCACATTTCCGGGTTTCTCATAGCGGAAGTCGTCATAGTTGGGTAAAATCAGAGAGCAGTGAATGGGAGAGTACCACAAATATATATTTTTTGCATCCACATTTGCTCAAATAGCAAAGAAAAACTACACGATAGTGTTTTCACGACTTTTAATCAAAGGAAAAAAATTGAGAGACTGATATCGGCAGTCAGAAGAAAGAACAATCAAATTTACCGTCCCTCCCACAGACGCGGCATTAAACACCCTCGCATAGCGTTAACCAGTTTTTTTGTAACTTGATGAAAAGGTGTTATAATACAATGTATAGTGTTATAAATGCACATACATATTTTTAAAAATCAAAATCTAAAAAAGTTTAAAGGATTTATGATGATGATGACCGTTAAAACGCGTCATCACAGGCGCGTGAAAACGGTCCAGGAAAAAAACATTCTGTTTTGAAAAAAAGCTGTTTTTTTTCTAAGACAGGCAGGCAGACGCATGATTCGGTTCCTCTCCTCATTTTACGATACTTGCATTAAGCCTTATTTTTCGTCTGGTGTGGAAGACACAGACAGAAGCCATAAAAACAAGATCTACAGGGCTGGTCAACTCATCCAGGATACGCAGCTGTCAATAGCAGTGAGAGCGGACGCAGCTCGGGACATTGGGATCCTAAGTTACACAGGTGATCAAAAAACGTGTCTGTATTAAAGACGTTTAATACATTTTTATCGTTAGGTGAAGTGATATTTTCAAACATGAAAGTAAAACCGCCAACAGGTGGTGTTAATGAGCGAGAATCAAAGCAAATGATTAGCTGCGTCCAAAATCGCACAGTTTTAGGTACTAACGGTCGTTTATATGGCAAGCTGTTTTAATCTATAAACCGTGCTAGTATCAAATTCATGCTACTAGTACTTATGTATTAGATACTAGTACTCATTCATCAGAAACTAGTGCCTATTAAGTAGACACTAGCAGTTTTTCATTAGATACTAGTACCTATACTATTGCTTATTCATAAGATACTAGTGGGTCATTCTATAATTAGTACATTTAGAATTTGACAATATGAAGAAAGAAGTTTTTCTTTTTCCCAAAAACCCAAACATGATCTTACATAGCTGCTTTGAAACAATCTATATTGTATAAAGTGCTATATACATAAAGGTGATCTATAGAAATATGTGCTTAAAATACCATCTATGTTTGCTACTGTCCACCATGTTACTTTTACTGAGTAACACAGTTGACAGATTACTTAACTCACATTTTTTGTGTTTTGGGCCTATACTCAACATGGGAGCCTAGAACTACTAAGCATATGGTATGTTTAGAAATATATTTCCATAAACAGAACATACGTTTTAGTTCAATTGTCTTAGTTAAAATTTCTAGCAATAATACTTGTGTAACACTCTTGACACAGGTTTGCTAGTCTAACCAATATTTATTAGGGGAAAGAGAGAGAACATAACTTCTAGTGTTTCATCCATGTGCTTCTAGAGGAAATATCATCATACTGTGCGAATTATGTGAAAATGTGACAAACCATTCCTGGGGAGGTTTCTAGTGGGTAACTTAGTTGACAATGGTTTTTCGGACACAAATAAAACAAGTTATATTACAATAAACACTTATTTTTGAAGCGCACACCCAAATGTCTTGATAGTTTAATCTAATTGAAGGCAAAACTATGAAATTAAGGTAATTTTCATGCTTGAATGCAGTGTAGAATGAGCAACTTTACAAAATTGGACAGCTGAATGCAAGGGTTGTATGTGATATACACATTTTTCAACAAAAGACATGACACTTGTCAACGTGTGATTGGTAAAAATATAATTGTGTACTAGAAAATTAAGCATTGGGGCTTTATATTGGATGAAAATATATTAAAAATATACTTCACTAACATGAGATGTACCCACAAGTATAGTATGACCCTAGTACTTCTTTCAATAGTGACTAGTAATTCTGTTGTTAGTAACAAATTTCTGCAATTGACTTCTATGGGGATCTGTCATTGAGATATCAACTACTCATTTTTGATTAGTATGTAGTCCAGTGGTTTTTCATTAGATACTAGTATCTTTTCCAAGTATGTATGAGTACTTACTACTAGTGCCTTTTGATAGATACTTGTACTTGAATACTAGGACTCATTTATTAGAAACTATTGCCCATTTAGTATACAGTAGTACTTATTAATAGATACAAGTACTTATTCATAAACTATTAGTACTTTTTTCAATAGTGATTAGTAACTATTCTGTTGTTACTAGTAACAAATTATGTACTAGTACATATTTTTAGATAGTAGTACCTATTATTAGATACTCTTACCAATTAAATAGGTACTAGTTTTTAAATTTACCATTTACTACATACTACAGTATTTATTAGATGCTAGCTCTTATTCATAAGGTACTCATACCTATTAAATAGATACAAGTACTTATTGATTAGCTACTAATATTTATTCAGTAGATACTAATACACAATCAAAGCTTGTACTTTTTTGAAAAGTTACTAGTAAGATATTTTGTTTTCCTACTAAAACGTTTAACTGAACTCTACTGTGGCCGTTTGGACTAGTCATAAGACAAGCAAAAAAGCAGATCTGACTAGTAAGCTCAGAATTGTTACTAGCAATCATTCTTAAAGATACGAGTGTTTATTAAATAAGTACTAGGACCTAATGAATAACTACTAGAATCTTTTAATAGGTACTAGTATCGAATCAATTAAGTACAGTATTGAAGTACTAGTAAATTTAAAAAAAAAAAAAAAAAAAAAAAAAAAAACAAAAAAAAAAAAAAAGCGATACTGGTACCTAAAAAGTTACTAAGAGCATGGAAATACATGTCAAAATGGCTTGCCATACACTGGTAGGTACTAAATTTGGGTTCAAACATCTGGTTTGTTTCTAGAGGTTAGCTGCCATTTAATAAAAAAAAATAAAAATAAAAAACCCACTTATTTTTTATTCTTTTTATAATTACTATACACATTGATACTGCCCCAATTAACACTGAAACTCTTTCAGGTGGTTATGAACATGCAGCTCAAGCAGCAGATGAGTACATGGCAAGCATGGTGGAGCTACTGAAAACACCTGACGTTACAGACAAACACATCATTGAAGTCCTAGAGGGTCTCAGCACGATCTGTTACCTCCACGTCGCCAACCAAGACAAAGCACAAGCACTTGGGCTCCCTGACATGCTGCTGGAGTTCATATCTCCAACCACCAAACTCTCAATTACCTCACAGCGCTGGAGCTGCTACCTGCTCAACATCCTGTGTTGCCACAACATCCCCATCATCTGCCACATCAAGGATTCCACAACCCTGCAGTCCAGTCTGGAGAAACTGGCGAGCCTGAACTGGGACAGATGGCCTTTAAACTTTGCTCAGGAGCTTCTCGGGGTTTTAGGCTACCAGCAGAGCTCAAAGAGTGACACTTTGCATGAGGAAGATGAGCAGAAGGGCTTCACTTACACCAAGAGTGGTCAAATGTTAGGTAAACAATTAAAAAGGATGTGTACAAAATATGAGTTTATTTCCGTTGTATGCATTCAATTTTACATATGTACACTGGCAGTGAACATGCACATTAACTACAGGTACTGAAAATAAAAGCTCATTTACAGCAAGGGTAAAAGTATTAAAATAAAAAGGTGCATCGAAGGCAAAGTTAAACATTCAAATAAAACCAAACAACTGGTCCATAATGGTTCTTTTCAGTTCAGTATTTTTCATAAGACATCATTTCAGCTTTCATCCGTTGTGGAGTCATCCTTACATGGCACATCAAGGTCATGTGACCGTTCTGTGCCAAGTTCAAGATTGTCCTGGCTCTCATCTTCACTTTCATCTCCATGTTGTTCCTCCTGATTTTCATCTTCCTCTTCTTCCTCATCCTCAGCGTCAAAGGCTATCTCACGCAGCTCCTCTAGACTGTCTGGACTTTTACCAGTTAATCTCTGAGAGAATTCAAAGGAACACAGACTTAACTAGGGACAAGGAGGTGGGTTATTTTTAGTTTTTTTTTTTTTTTAACACCATTTTCATGTAAATATACCCATAGATGCAGTATGGAGGACAAGAAATCATGATTTTTCAGTAGTACTACAGCACTACAGGGCTCATACAGATACTCTAAAGTGAAATTCTAGGACTTTCAAGGACTTGTCAAGCACTACTTTGATTTTCAAAGACTTTACAGATCTCACTTGTCAAACAACAACTTCCATTTCAAATTCTTTGCATTTGTGCACACTTTCTCTTTTCGTTTATAACTGTACTGCCTTAATGGTTTTCTACTGATAAACAAGGATTTAATACGACTTGAGAAAACCATGCCTAAATACAGATCTGAAACAATTCACTAACCCACACTTCCTGATCTGAACCATTTGATTTTAGATCTGAACTTTGGAGTGGATCATAATCGATGATTCGAGTCCATGCTCGGAAGTCCCGAATTGCAAGTCATTCCGCCAAACAACGCAAACAAAGTTTTACCCGTTACGTGCTTTTTAAAGCCATTACAAGCAAGGCTAAAATTTGAAATTAATTTGATCTGGTTTTGCTAGCGAATTGCTTGAAATGAATGACTGAAGTCACAAGTTTGAATCGGAGAATTGAATTGATTCAGTTCATCTTTAGCCATGTTTACACAATAGTCAGTACTGCTACTTGCTTAGCTCAGACATTTTCTGACGTTAACGGAGATGTGCTTGACTAAATTAAACACTTGTTTCATAGATACATTGTCTTTCAATAATTCAAGCACTTCAAGTACTTCTTCAGGAATATTGCCGTTTTGAAGCATTCACCAGGCCTTAATTTCAAAAACTAAAATTCAAGTACTTAAAGCACCTTGTACGAACCCCATAAGCAGTCATGTTTGGATTCAGAAAGGGATGTCAGACTTCAAAAATACATACACAGAGCACTTACCTCAATCATGTCAGCCATGTGTTGTACGTGCTGTGCCAGCTCCTGTAGCTCTTCATTTTCGCTCTTCAGCTGAGCAATCTGTTCATCTTTGGCTTCAATGTCTTTGTGCAACTAATGTTGAAAGTTAAAAAACAAATGAGCACAGCCACCACACATCTAAATCAAACAATTAAGGAAAAGCACAGTGAGTAAGTCTTAAGATATTAAGAATGAACACTGAATCATCAGCCCTATACAAAGAAGTGAAGTGGAATGGCTAATCATCAACAAATCACCCATTGATTAACTCACCTTTTCATTCTCTTGGAGAACAGTAAACAGGGCTTTGCGCCTCTCTTCTGCCACCTCCTTCCAGTAGGAGGACCCAGGGGTTTCTGAACAGAAACAAAAAAAAAAGCACATTCAATACCAAGTTACATGAACTGTCCATCACCATTAGATAGCAAACTTTAAACAATTTAACTGCATGGCAGCATTAACAGGCACAGCTTCGGCAAGAACGCAAATAATCCAATCATCTTCCCTGAACAAAGCAGGGGGTCATTTACCTTTGATCATGAGCTCATAGGCCTCTTGCGTGACTCCCTCAGGCTGGTTTTCATTTTCTGGACTTGTGGATTTTATAGCCACCTCTGCTTTGACCCTCTTCGAGCCCTTCACCTGTTCGGTGCTCCACATCTTCCTTTTAGGAACCGCTTTGCCATTCTAAACAGGGAGAAATTTGGTTTTAACTCGCTCCCCAACTACACAGTCTAAACTTTGTAACACCACCGCCATGTACCTCAATGATACGACCAAGGTTCTTATTGACAGCAGACGGCTGAAGGACCTGCAGCGTCCTCCTCCCTGATTCTGCTCCAGATGTTGGTGCTACAAAGAATTTCTGAGGAAAGAAAGTTAAAGATTTAATCTCAGGGTCCTCAGGTGTCATCAACTTAAAAACAAAACACCAAGAATAAAAGGCTCATTTCGGTGAAAATGAAAGTTAAGCAACTCTATCCAAGCATACAGTAACAGGCTCCATTCACCTGCCTCAACAGTCATTCTTCTCCTCTTACACTTGTCAGCACGAGATGGCAACAAGCAAGGTATCTGAGCAACTCTGCGTATCGGCCGTTCTAACAAGCGTGGGAAAGGGGCAGGCCGCACATCAGCTGCATGCTGTAAACACCTCCGATTCCCACGAGCAGCGATTGGTCTGCTTGCATTATTATCTTACTGCAACATTCTTTAACCTGTAATTACCGTGGGAACTTGCCACAGAAGTCTCCTTATGACCAACTGCAAGTTTGGAGTTGGTTAATGTTTTCACTCAAACAACACGGTGGCAGACGGATGCACAGTTACTGGATTTCGACACATTGGCAATGATTAATTTAAAAACAGAACAAGGTCTGAGTTCAGTTTGTCCTAAATGAGAAATGTGATCAAGTTAAAAACATGTTGAGATTTGTTTTATCACTTATTCCCTTTTTGACAATACTAACCAATAAATAACTATGGGCCACTCTTAAAATCACTCATAGGGAGTTAAGGAGCCATTAATACTAATTGAATCACCCAACAACACTGGATCAGCAGTTGTTCTTACATCTAGTAGCAACTTAAACAACTTAACTAAACAGAGCCAAAACATTCTCACATACCTTGATGTTTTCAGAGGGATTCTCCGCATGTTTGGGTCTTCTGATGGCACTCATGTTTTCACCTAGAACAGAATTCAGTAATTAAGTTTCATCAGTTTAAAAGGTCATGTTGTGCTCCAGTTATTTTGGCTTGAAAAGAATTTTCTGAAAAAGCTAGTCTTAAACTTACTAGCCTCCTGGACTAATTCCTGCCTACAAGTAATTACTTTTAAGATCCTCATTACCAAATATTAGATTCAACAGGTTTAATAGTTTTCTTAAATGGAAACAAAACATTAAGGCTAATGGTTTTTAAACATAGCACAAAAATGACATCTATAAATTACCAAGATATTTTATATCAAGTTACAGCACGTTACATAGCAGCTGAAACTTCATATAGTAGGTGACTAAATTCTTAGAAAATAAACAGCTGATAACACTAACAGACAGCCAAAACGCTCAATAATTAAAACCGGAATGTGGATTAGCAACAACCACTAGTTCGCCTATATAGATTAAAAAGACACCAACACCATACATGTATTACTTTAAAAAAAAAAAAAAGCGGATGACTATCAAAGTAGGCCGCTGTCTGCGTCCAAACACGTTGAATGAATCGAGCGACACTTGCACAAACTCTACTTTTAAAAGCACGTTACCAATTCTTAAAAATTAACATAAAGCCTCGTGTAACTGACCTAATCAAAAACCAACACAAGTCAAAGATGATACTCACGAAAATTGCACGATAACCACACACGCCTCTCAACAACTCACTAGAGCACAACAGCTTGTGTGTGAAGAGCGCGCCACTGGCTTAAGTACTGCCTTTGTAGCGTCACGTGACTCCGCATTTCCCGCGGATAGAGAGACTGACATAAACAAACAGCCCAAGATCATTCAAGGGATATTTTATTTCACTATTAGAATATGATCATTTCTATCCACTTCACAAAATAGTGTGTGTGTTCAAAATAAGTACTACACCACCAGTTTTTGGACAGGAAGATTTCTAATGTTTTTTTGATTTTTTTTTTAGAGAAATCTCTTCTGCTCACCAAGCCTGCATTTTATTTGATTCAGAATACAGCAAAAGCAGTAATATTGTAAAATATTTTTTACTATTTAAAACAACTGCAATTTCTATTTGAATATAGTTTAAAATGTAATTTATTCCTGTGATCAAAGATACATTTTCAGCATCATTACTCCAGTCTTCAGTGTCACATGATCCTTCAGAAACCATTCTAATCTGATTTGCTGTTCAAGAAACATTTATTATTATTATCATCATCAGCAGCAGCAGCAGCAGCAGCAGCATAAATATTTAAAACAGATGAGCTTTTTTTTTTTAGAATTCTTTGATTTATATAAAGATCCAAATATCAGCATTTATCTAAAATAAAAAGCTTTTACAACATTATACCCTATACCATTCAAAAGCTTAGAGTCAGTATATTTATTTGTTTATTTGGGAAGGAAATTTATTTAGCAACGATGCTTAAAATTGATCAAAAGTGATGATAATGGCATATATAATGTTACAAAACTATTTCAAATGCTGTTCTTCTGAACTTTTTCTATTCATCAAAGAAACCTGAAAAAAAAATCAGCTGTTTTCAACATAATAATTATAAATGTTTTTAAACAGAAAATCAATATTAGAACGATTTCTGAAGGAGTAATGATGCTAGAAATTCAGCTTTGAAATCACAGGAATAAATTATGTTTTAAAATATATTCTAATAGAAAACAGTTCTTTTAAATAGTTAAAATATTTCAAAATTTTACAGTTTTTGCTGTATTTTGGATCAAATAAATGCAGGCTTGGTGAGCAGAAGAGACTTCTTTAAAAAATATTAAAACTCTTACTGTTCAAAAACTTTTGACTGGTAGTATACATACAAATTAATAATGTGTATTTTGAGTATTACGTGTATATGATGTTAACTATTTATTACAGTATAGTCGAATGACAATATGTTTTATTGAATTGACTGAGAAATTTATTACGTCCGTATTAAGTTTTGACACTTTAAGTACTTATTAATAATTTAATCCACGTGACAACTGACAACACCTACGGTTTTTTTCTCAGGTAGTGGTGCACTATATATTAATTTTACTACTTGCACTAGATATTAATTTTGCATTGTTTAATAGTAAGTAATTTTTTGTAACAACCCTTAAATGTGTAACAGACAAATAAGTGAGTTTCACAATATAAATCAGTGAGTCAAAAAAATCTTTGTTTTATAAACAAAGGAGTGTTGTATAAAAGCTCGAGACATATTGTGCAAAAAGAAAAGACGTTTAAACAAAACGTGTCACAACACTGCCCTACATAAATCCAGCTGACAGGAGCGCGCTCCTCCTCTGTCACATGTGCACAGCTGCGTGACGCGCATCGGCCATTTTGAGTTGTTTGTTCAGCGAGGAGCGCTTGTTATTTTCCAGACAAACGCAGATCAAAGGTCCGAAACAGTCGAAAGAACCGCCCGAAAGACATTTCACCCTTTCCTTCCATCATTATGGGTCCACCGCGATGCAGATCCCGCCGTCTGTTACCTGAGAGAACGGAGGACTTCGGTCGGTTTGTCAGTTTATCTTGACATGGCATATACGGGTGTGTGACGACTGTGGAAAAGCTCGAAAACAAACGGGAGACCATCAAGCTAAACCTCCGCCGAGGGTCGATTCCATCCGGAGCGGGGTTTTTTTGCACTGAGCTCGGTGTATTAAGACGTGTTAGGATTGTTTTGCAGTACTTGCTCGGCTCGCAACGGGCTTGGAAGACAACTCGAGAAAATGACGAGAAACAATAGTTAGCCAGTTAGCCAGCCACGCATCGAAGCCAGTCTCTGCTAGCGTCGCGATAACAAACAGAAAACAGGCAAAACACAAAATGTAACAGTCGGTTTATTGATGAATACTAGCTTTGGATGCTCTCGTAGATCTCATACTGGATAAAAAAGACATGTAGCTCCCTTCACAACCGGGTTATTAGTCGGTGGCGTGTGTGAATTCAGCTTAGCTAGCATTAGTTTGCTAGCCAGCCACAAAATAAAAGCCTCACAATGAAACTCAACCGTGGCAGGAGAACTCGTGGGCCCATTTTATGCCCTTAAATCCCAAGATGTCCCGCAAAGTCTGTGTTCTTACTCAGTGCCAAGATCTCATGGCATCTGCATTTCTCTGCCATGGTTGTCTTTCTCACCTGTCATTCAGATGTGCTTTTATGAGACCGTTTATTCAAAGACATGGATGCAAGCAAGAGTCAATCCTGGAAGAGACTTTCCAAAGTCAAATCTCTTGGTCAGCGTTTTAGATAACTTAAACAAGATTTATTTATCTAAAGACAGGGATCTGTCCCCTCACACACACGGACGCAAACACAAAACTGTCGGTATGGGCTTTCAGCGTAGCAGGCATTTGTGTTTTCTGTCCTTTATTCAGTGATACAACACAGTTTCTCATATAAAAACAAATACTAATTGATCAGGTCGTGTTATATGAGTGGTTTCTTTTAGTTTACACTTAGCCTTGGCTTGGTTGTTTGTTTTAAAAAATGGTGTAACATCATCAAAACTTAGACAAGTGCAAACTTACTTGGCCCAAGTGCACTACCAATATTGATTAAAAATGACTTGATTTGATTTCGCTAACTTTGTTCTTTAATTCAAATTAGTATGTGCTGCAGGTAGTGCTTGGTTATAGCTTGTTTAGTTTTTAAAAGAGTTTGAAAACCACGTAGTCTACAGTCAAGAAAATAAAAGCGAAAAATAAAAAAAAGTCTGCTTAAGGAAAACAGTACTGTCCGTAACAATGGGAGACCCAAATTCTCGCCGGAATCAAACAAGAAACCGACTCCGCGCCCAGCTACGGAAGAAACGAGAATCTTTGGCCGATCAGTTCGACTTCAAGATCTACATTGCCTTTGTATTTAAGGAAAAGGTACGTTGAGTGATTTCTGTACCAAACTGATTTAGGAATAGACCGTTTGCCTGTGATTGCACTAATATGTCTTTATCCCACCTCTCATAGAAAAAGAAGTCTGCACTCTTCGAAGTAGCTGAGGTGGTACCTGTGATGACCAACAACTATGAGGAAAATATCCTTAAAGGCGTGAAGGATTCGAGCTACTCCTTAGAGAGTTCTTTAGAACTTCTCCAGAAAGATGTGGTGCAGTTACACGCGCCTCGTTACCAGTCGATGCGTAGAGTAAGTGTTGGCACACAAAGCGGTTTCGACATTGTCAGTTGAAGATTTAGCTGCTGTCAGCTGTATTGCAACCATAATGGTGTGTCATGTCGTTTAAGGTCACTTGCTATTTCGTGTCTCACTGGTGTTTCTAAATCTGTACAGGATGTGATAGGTTGTACCCAGGAGATGGACTTTATCCTTTGGCCCCGCAATGATATTGAGAAGATTGTCTGTCTCCTGTTCTCCAGATGGAAAGGGGCTGAACATGAACCATTCAGGCCTGTTCAGGTGTGTATATTTAACTTCTGCCAAAAAAAAGTGGTGCTTGCTACCTATTTCTTGTACTTGAGGATTAGTTCGCTTTCAGATTAAACATTTCATGATAATTTACTCGCCCCCATGTCATCCAAGATGTTCATGTCTGTCTTTCTTCAGTTGAAAGGAAATGAAGTTTTTTGAGGAAAACATTCCAGGATTTTTCTCCATATAGACTTTAGTGGGGGTTAAATGGGTTGAAGGTCTCTACATGATCCCAACTGAGGAATAAGGGTCTTGCCTACCAAAACAATTGGTCATTTTCTTAAAAAAAAAAAAATAATAAAAAAATAATAATTTAATCACAAAATGCTCTTCTTGCACTAGCTTGACTTTAAGACCATGCGTGACGCAGGCGGAAGTACTGACCAAGTGTTTACAAAGCAAATGTGCAAAGGTAAAACAACATTTAATGATTTTGAAGTTGGAGGAGAAAATGAGAAGTCACGAACACGCATTGCAGAGCTAGTGCAAGACGAGCATTTGTGGTTAAAAAGTATATGCTTATTTAATTTTTTTTTTTTTTTAATGACTGATTGTTTAGCTAGATAAGACCCTTATTCCTCGGCTGGGATTGTGTAGAGCCCAGCTGCGCTGAAACTGCAATTTGGACCTTCAACCTGGTGATCCCCACTATATGGAGAAAAATCCTGCAATGATTTAATTTCTTTTTGACTGTAGAAAGAAAGACATGAACATCTTGGATGACACTGGGATGGGTACATGGATGTGAACTGATCCTTTTATACCACGTATTCAACATGCGCCATTTGCTCAGTGGGCGTGAATGATGTATAGAAATCCATTTACAAATTTAATGTAGTTACACTTGTTTCTGAATGTTAACAGGCCAAGTTCGAGTTTCATCATGGAGACTATGAAAAGCAGTTTTTGCATGCTGTTGGTCGGAAGGACAAGGCTGGGATGGTTATGAACAACCCCAATCAGTCTGTCTTTCTCTTTGTGGACAGACAGCACTTACAGGTTGGTTTGATAAAACAAAGTATAATGATCCATGATTATAATTAAGGATGTCCTGAAAGTTATCAGCAGGGATTTAAGTTTTTGTTTTGTATCAGTGTTTTATATTTATCTAACAATTTTTATCCAACTTCAATAACATTGTTAAATGTAATCTTTAGCAAATCAAAGTACAGTTGAGGTCAAAATTTTACATCCCCCTTTCAGAATCTGCAAAATGTTAATTATTTTACCGAAATAAGATGGATTATGCAAAGTGCATGTTAATGTTTATTTAGTACTGACCTAAATAAGATATATCACATAAAGATGTTTACATATAGTCCACAAGGAGAAAATAATAGCTGAATTTATAAAAGTGACCCTGTTCAAAAGTTTACTTATGCTTAATTCTTAATACTGTGTTGTTACCTGAATGACCCACAGCTGTTTTTTTTTTTTGTTTGTTTAGTGTTAGTTGTTCACGAGTCCCTTGTTTGTCCTGAACAGTTAAACTGCCTGCTGTTCTTCAGAAAAAAATCCTTCAGGTCCCACAAATTCTTTGGGTTTTTTTGTGTATTTTTTTGTGCATATTGTGTACTTGAACCCTTTTTAGCAGTGACTATGATTTTGAGATCCATCTTGTCACACTTGTCATCCATCTTGAGGACAAATGAGGAACTCATAACTTACTTTCTCTTCTGGGAAACATGTAACTATCTTCTGTTACCTCTGAAGGGCAGTACTAAATAAAAAAATATGTATGTATATATATAATATTTAGACAAAATAAGAAAAATGTAAACAATTCCACTCTGTTCATCCCCAGCTCTTAATGCATTGTGTTTCCTTCTGAAGCATCAGTGAGTGCTTGAACCTTCTGTAATAGTTGCATTACAGAGTCCCTCAGTTGTCTTTAGTGTGAAAAGATGGATCTCAAAATCATAGTCATTGTTAGAAAGGGTTCAATGCACATAAATAAATAAATAAAATAAAATAAAAATAGTGGAACCTGAAGGATTTTTCTGAAGAACAGCAGGCAGTTTAACTCTTCAGGACAAACAAGGGACTCATGAACAACTATCACTTAAAAAAAGAAAAAAAAAAAAAAAGAAAATGCAGCTGTGGATCATTCAGGTAACAACACAGTATTAAGAATCAAGGGGATGTAAACTATTGTAATGTCACTATATGTAACTATAATTTTTTCGTGTTGACTGTGTAAACATCTTTATGTGAAATTTTATTCAGGTCCGTACTAAATAAACAATAACATGCATTTTGTATGATCCCTCTTATTTTGGTAAAATTAAAATTTTGCACGTTCTGAAAGGGGGATGTAAACTTTTGACCAAAATTGTAATTTTGATGAATTACTAATAACTCTACACCTTATAGTACCCTAATATTTACTGTATAATGTAGTATTTAAAGGGATAGTTCACTTAAAAATGAAAACTCTGTCATTAATTACTCACCCTCATGTTGGTCCAAATCTGTAAGACCTTTCTGGACCCTTAGTTGCATTGCTGTCTATGCATGGTTAGAAAGCTCTCAGATTTAATCAAAAATAACTTAATTTGTGTTTAGAAGATGAACGAAGGTCTTATGGGTTTGGAACGACATGAGGATGAGTAATTACTGGCAGAATTTACATTTTTGGGTGAACTATCCCTTTAGAAATAGCCTAACAATGGTCTCCTCTTTCTTCCACAGACTCCAAAAACCAAGCTCACAGTTTTCAAGTTGTGCAGCCTCTGTCTCTACCTGCCGCAGGACCAGCTCACCTGCTGGGGGGTCGGAGACATCGAGGACCACCTCCGTCCATACATGCCTGACTAGGAGAATCGCACGGAAGACACCCCTCGAAGCCTCGAAGCAAGTTGTCCTTATCTACACATCCCTCAGTTGAATAGATATGAACTTGTGCTTGGAACTCTCCTTTTTGTTAACCACTCATTTTCATCGTGAGATTTAATTTAGCTCCTTTTTTTGTTTCGTTTTAAATCCCTCCCTCAACCACCAGTTGCTTTGGCTCATCCCATCTCCCCTCTCTCTGATCAGTTTTTATTTGAACCTGCATGAACATTGATTTTGAGTGGTTGTTCTCTTGGAGCTGCACCGTCAACAATACCAGTCACCGAAGGAACTCTATACGTTAAGGAAACAAAACAAAACAAAAAACTAAAAAAAAAGGAAACCATTGACAGAGGTCTCTCACATGTGGTCCTCGTGTGTTGGACTGACTTTAACATCACTGTCATGAGGGATAGTTAACAAGTCTGTTATATTGAGTAGAGTAATGACAATCAGTGACAGAGGACAAAAGAGCCTGGGTAGTCTTCCTCAAAAGGCTTCTATTACAAGGTGAACAATACTTGTTAACTCATTTGGTGTAGGCATTGCTTCTCATTCAGTTACCGCCTTAGTTTTTGCTGGACATTTTAATTTGAGTGTCATTCCTTGCCTATAATATGACAAACCTTGTTTGCTTTATCATTTCTGGAGGAGTGGTGCCCGATGGGGACGGAGGTGCGGTGTGTGTGATGTATATCTAAGATGGTTGACATAAACTGTCTGTTGGAGGAATTCTGATGCTGTTTTTTGCTTGGGATGGTAATTGTCACCAATCGAGCAACTCATGCACTATATATACATACGAGCTACTGATACCAGATGTAATCAATGGTGGTGGGTATGTGATGGGAGACTGATGTTCAAGCTTATGTACCTAATGAGAAATTTCGTAGCGAAACTTGAAATGGATCATTACGGATTTGTTTTTCTTTTCTAGACCACCCTGTTCTGAAAGTACTAAATATTGCAGTGCTTGGGACTTGGTATCTGTAAGCCATCTTTGTCTGTTCTTATGGCATAAAATCTTTACTTTTTTTCCCCCTTTTTGAAATTCTAAGTTCACGCCGAAGGGGAAGGTGGGTCTTTGTCTTTATTTTGATGTACCCGTTGTTTGAATAATTCTTTTGAAATAAACACTGCTGAACATATCCTAACACAGTGCAAACATTTTTATGCTGGAGTTTATTATATAAATAACATCATGTACATAATCAGCTGCCGAGGTGTTTGGTGTGTCTTCCCTGAGCAATGAGTTTTCCGTTCGCCTTGTTGGTGAGATCTACTGTTGCAAATGCCAAAGTCCGTCCTTGTTTTAAAACCTGTGCAGTGATCAGGACATCATCTCCAATTTTAGCTGCATTCATGTATCTGTTAAATAGAAAGCAAACAAATTTAAGTCTTAAGAGTCTTTTCTAGTTGAGACTGGGGCTATTTGTCACACTTCTCTTATTTCACTTGGTCTTGGCACATAAAAAAAGCTGTTGAATGTTTCAGTCGTTATTAACCAGGGGGGAAAAACAGTTGAACACTTTGTGACAACATGCCCCAGTATTTCAGAGTAGGAATAATATGTTGTAAATAATATGTGACCCTGGACCACAAAACCAGTCTTCAGTTGCTGGTGTATATTTGTAGCAATATCCAAAAATACATTGTATGGGTTTTTGTTTTATGCCAAAAATCATGTTCCATAAAGATATTTTGTAAAATTTGTACTGTAAATGTATCAAAACTTAACTTTTTGATTAGTAATACACATTAAGCACTTCATTTGGACAACTTTAAAGGTGATTTTACTCAATATTTTGATTTTTTGCACCCTCAGATTCCAGATCCATTGTATCTCGGCCAAATATTGTCCTATCCTAACAAACCATACATTAATGGAAAGCTTATTTATTTATTTCCGCTTTTAGGTGATGTATAAATGTTAATTTTGAAAAACTGGCCCCGTATGACTGGTTTTGTGGTCCAGGGTCGCATATTTGTGTGTGTATGAAATATAAATACACAGGCATACATCTACAATATGTACATATATAAATATATTTATACATGATTTATAGTGTGTGTGTATATATATATATATATATATATATATATATATATATATATGCACACACACAGTACATACATATTACGTAAACATTGTTTATTTTGGATGCGATTAATTAATTTAACAGCCATAAGAAATTTATAAGCAGACGTTTATGAAAAATAGCCCTACCTGCATTGCATAGTGGAATATTGTCAAAAAAAAGTATGCCATTGTGGTTTTATTGTCTTCACTTGTTTATCTTACAGTTGTACAATATTATGATATTGAAATTACAGTTTGAAGTACAGAATTCAAATTTAAAGAATTTTTGAGCTAGGTATTTAAAACCAACATTCATCAAGATTCATATTTAGAATGTTTTATTTTGTAAAATAAATTTTAACTAAAATTTAAATGTTAGTTTTACTAATTTTGCTATGTGCTTTTGTCTTTTTTTTTTTTTTTTTTAGTATACCAATGTAGCCTCAATTTATTTCAGTTTTAATTCAAGTAATGTTAAGTAACTAATAATCTTAGTTGCCAATTGCAAAATTGTATTTTTTTATTTACATTTTATATTTTTAAAAAAAGAATATTACAGTTATATACAGTAGTCAACATTTGAAGTGGATCAAAACCTTTCATCAAAGTTGTCCTAAAACCAAAACAATGCCCATTCTTATCTTTGATGAACTTTTTTGATCCACTTCAAATGTTGACTACTATATTATTAATTAATTCATTCCATTTTTAAATAAATAAATGGAATATGATCCTTTAGAAATCATTCTAATATTCCGATTTGCTGCTCAAAAAACATTTATTATTATTATGTTAAAAACAGCTGAGAAGAATTTCAGGTTTCTTTGATAAATAAAAATTTAAGAACAGTACTTATCTGAAATAGAAATATTTTGTAACATTATAAATGTCTTTATCATCACTTTTGATCAATTTAAAGCATTTGCCAAATGAAAATGTTAATTTCTACACTGACTCCAAGCTTTTGAATAGTATAATGTTACAAAAACGTTTTATTTCAGATAAATGCTAATCTTTGGATCTTTCTATTCATCAAAGAATCCTGAAAAAATGCACTCAACGGTTTTAAATATTGATGATGATGATATAATAATCGTGAATGTTTCTTGAGCAGCAAATCAGCATATTAAAATGATTTCTGAAGGATCATGAGACAATGAAGACTGTAGTAATGATGCTGAAAATTTAGCTTTGATCATAAGAATAAATTACATTTTAATATACATTCAAACAGAAAACAGTTATTTTAAAGAATAAAAATATTTTAAAATTTTACTGTTTTAGTTACACTTTCATTACAACTGCCAAAAACAATTACTTTACCAAAACTGATGAGATATTTCCCCAGTCTTCCCCATACATGATACAGTAGTAGCACATACTGTAGTCCAGCATACAGTGTCAGTCAAACATTTAGTCAAACGCTCACGTTATGTTCATGTCCACGCTGACCCCGGGAGCTCCTCTTTCACTGTACATGATGGCAGTAGTGGAGATCATATCCACCAGTGTGGCTGTCAGTCCTCCGTGCAGAGTGCCTCCTCTGTTAGTGTGCTCCTCCTCCACCTTCAGCTCACACACCACTTTACCCGGGGATGCAGACAGTATCTCCACCTGATCATAACACGAACGGCTCAATATGTTTACTGCAGTGTGAACCGGTGTTCTGACAATTTGTGCTACCCTGTCAGATTTTGCTACCTCCCATTAAAACAGATGGTAGCATAATTCGACAGCGAAAAACGCTACCTATCAGATTTTGCTTCCAGCATGATATTAATATTGTGTGAGGCTTTATTAACGTGTACACCTACCCCAACCCTAAACATAACATTACAGTATGAAAAACACAGTGTTGGTAGCACAATCTGACAGGTAGCATTATTTGTTAAAACACCGGTCTGTCTGGTTTGCATATCAATGTGTGCATCTCCAAGGAGAATCATTGAGAATCAAAGATTCCGCTCTGCACCTACCTTACTTAAAACCCGGTCAAATCCAGGACTATCCACCAACGCTCTCATGATCTGTTTTAATGAATTTAGCGACAACGAAGCCATTACTGATTTTCCAAATACTACAACACAGTGAAGGACAAGTTAACCCTTGAAGAATGTTTGAAAGATGTCTCAGATGTTATACAAAATAAAAGTATTATTATTTTCCGAAGTAAGGGTCTTTCGGATTCCCTCATTTAAAAGGCCTCTCACCAAAAGCGAGGATACCTGCAGATAGCTAATGAAAAATGACAGTGCATTCGTCTAGTTAGGTAAACTAACAAGCCAATCTATAAATATTATTAGAAGCTAAAACTGACCATTCGGCTGTACGGACTTTTATTATGAAATAAAGGATCATTCATGATTCATTTGAGTCGTATCTTTTCAATGCATCTGAACAAACAAAACAGATCTGAACGATTCGTTTCAAAAACAGGGCTGGATCAATGTAAACGTACTAATACTAATAAAACATAAACGTACTAATTTTAGAATTATTTATGTTAATGCTAACTATATTTAGGTTCTAAACGTATTTGTATTTTATTCAACATTTTTATTTATATTTTATTATACATTTTTAAAGCTTATTTTATTTAACAAACTGAATCGGCACACATCGCCTAAAAATTATTTGATTAATATGTGACCCTGGACCACAAAATCATAAGTAGCACAAGTAAATTTATTAAATACATGGGTTAAAATGATCGATTTTTCTTTTATGCAAAAAATCATTAGGATTTTAAATAAAGATCATGTTCCATTAAGATATTTTGTCAATTTCTTATCATAAATATAACAAAATCTAATGTTTGATTAGTAATATGCATTGCTGAGAGCTTCATTTGGACACATTTAAAGTTGATTTTCTCAATATTTAGATTTTTTGCACTCTCAGGTTCTAGGTTTTCAAATAGTTGTATCTCGGTTAAATATTGTCCTATTCTAGCAAACCATACATCAACAGAAAGCTTACATATTCAGTTTTAGTAATTACGCCACGCTATAAAAGAATCACTGAATCGTTTCAGTGTTGAAACGAGCTGTTCGAAAGAACCGACTCTTTCAGTACTACAGGTAAATGCTTCCGAAAAGCCTCTGTTTGAACAATAATAATTCTTCATTTTGGGACTTTCTTTGTGGAACGTTTAATGTGAAAATTAGGGTAATAATACTTTGAGGTCGTAATCTGTAGTACAGTGTAAATAACTTAGGTCCAGCGACCTCAGGCATACGTTAATATTGATATTGTTTCCGTATTTTCGCGGGTTCCATCCGGAATGTTTTTGTAGCTGCACGCGTCCATGTCCCGCCGTTATATTCAACTGTGAACATGTCCAACACTGTAATGTCAGGTAATCACACCGATCACCAAATGTCTGCTCTTGAGGAAACGAGGACGAGTCTTTGCGATCAGTTTGCCTCTATCTCTGGGTCGGATAGTGCTGTGGCGCAGTGTTATCTAGCAGAAAATGAATGGGATATGGAGGTATGCCACTATTACTGCACCTTAACCTCTGCTGCACCAAGTTTCTATAATTGATTAAAGCATGTTTTGTATTTTTCATCTACAACCATTCATGTTCTTTTAAAAGCAGTTTTATTTCTGTGTTTCTGCCAGAGAGCATTGAACTCTTTCTTCGAGGCTCATATGGACTCAGTCTTTGATGTTGAAGATGTTGAGGAAACCAAAGATGTGTCTGGGAATAAGAGAAAGGAGGTGAACTCCTCAGACACTGCTGACACTTCAGGAGCAAAGAAGAAATGTAAAACAGACCAGATGGCTTGGTAATGTTTTTTCTTCTATTTATTAGAGATGCGTAATACTATACTCTATATTTGTATATACTAATAATATGTTAAATCTTTTTTTTCAAATTGTTTGTTGTGCAGCATTGACCTGACAGCAGAGGAACCCTCCTGCTCCAGCAGTGTGAACGCCCAAGAAAGTCAGGCTGAAAGTGGCGTAACCGAATCTAATGTGGAGGACAGCAAGCTCTCTGTCATCAGCTGGAATGTGGACGGTTTGGACACATTAAGTCTTGCAGAGCGGGCCAGGGGCTTGTGTTCGTATCTAGCTCTGTGAGTTGTTTAGAGACCCCTGATATCCTCTATTTCATTTTTGATTTGATACTAAGTTTGTTATACTCGTAACTCTTCATTGTTCTTTTGTAGATATACACCAGATGTGGTTTTTCTTCAAGAACTTATTCCGTCTTATATTCAGTATCTTAAGAAACGTGCTGTCAGCTACCTGTTTGTTGAAGGTAAGAGAATGACCCCAGTGCTCAGTGAACTTATTTGTTGTTCAATGATTCATGAAGTTCTCTGTCATTAAAGGAAGCGAAGATGGATACTTCACAGGAATAATGTTGAAGAAATCAAGAACAAAATTTTTGGAAAGTGAGATCATCTGTTATCCTACAACACAAATGTTGAGAAATCTGTTAATTGCTCAGGTGAGTTTTTTTTATAAGCATTATCCAAAGATTGTGTTGGCGTACACCACTGTTCAGAAGTTTGGGGTTTTATTTGATTAAAAAATCAGGAATAAGTCAGGAATATTGTGAAAAGCTTTATAATTTAAAATAACTGTTTATCTTACTGACCCCAAACCTTTGACCGAGAGTGTATGTATACTTAAATATTTCCATTTCTAGGTTGTTGGGTATCTCTCATAATTAATTTGCTTCTCATAATTTACAGTACTGTGCAAAAGTCTTAGGCCACTGGTATTTTCACCAGCTAAAAAATGGTTTAAAGTAAGTTATTTCTATCTTTTGCTGTAGTGTGTCAGTAAAAAATATCGGTTAACATTTCCAAACATTCCGTTTGCCATTAATTGTAATGATCTAGTGAGATTTTTGTTTGCACAGGCAGTCTGACAACAGCCAGTGCTCCACACAGAGATCTGATCTCACCATCATCCAGTCTGTCTCTGGAATGACATGAAGACACAGAACAAACTGAGACATACTAAATCCAGAAAAACTGTGGCAACATCTCCAAGATGTTTCAAATAACCTACCTGCAAAGCTACTTGAAAAACTCTGCTCAAGTGCACCTAGGGCAAAAGCTGCTTTAAACGCAAAGGATGGTCACATCAAATGCTTATTTATTTTAGTTAATAAAAGTTCATTGATAAAGAAAATCTATTTATGACATTGTTTTTGACAGCAACCTCATTTTATGTGCCTGACTGTCTAAAAATTTTGACAGTACTGTAGCTTTGTAGGTATAGGTCTCTTAAAGCATCTTGGAGATGTTGCCACAGTTCTTCTGGATTTAGTCTGTCTCCGTTTTTTTCTGTTTCTTAAGACAGACTGGATTGAATGATGGAGAGATCAGATCTCTGTTTGCACAAGGAGTCTGACAACAGCCTGTGCTCCACACAAAAATATCACTGGATTATTATAATTAATGGCAAAATTAATGTTTAGAAATGTAAACTGATATTTCCTACTGACACACTACAGCAACAGACTGACTTCAACTGACTTGGAACCATTTTTAGCTGATGAAAATACTAGTGGCCTAAGACTTTTGCACAGTACTGTATACATATATTTGTTTTTTAAACTCTGTTGTATTTTATTAAGGTGACTTTCTCAGGTCAGAAGCTATACTTGATGACATCACATTTAGAAAGCTGTAAGAACCAATCAGAGGAGAGGATGAAACAACTGCGGGTTGTATTTCAAAAGATGAGGGAAGCACCAGAGGACGCTACTGTCATTTTTGCTGGGGACACCAATCTCAGAGACTCCGAGGTAAATAAAAAAAAAAAAGGCTTTAAAATTCAGCACAAGGACTAGATGAGTGATACCTAACTGGCAGTACACAAAGAGTTTGAATTTGAATTAAAACATATATTGGCCATTCTACAGAACTGGTTCAGAGTCAGAGTTGTAAACATATTGACTTAATGTATTTTTCCACAAATTTTGTATGTATGCAAATTGTATAATATCCAAGGTACACATTTCAAGTAATTGAGCAGTTAATTCTCATATTGTATTTTCAGAAAGTTTTGGAATATTTGTCCTTTCCCCAAAATTCTCACTACCAAAACACAGTAATATACAATTTAATAAGAAGGGTTATATTGACCTATTAAGATTTTGCTTTCTCATCTATGTGTATATATATATTTTTTTCTATTTTATTAACAGTTTTTAGAGGTAAATCAATAACAATTACAAATGTAACAATATTTTAAGTGTGATTTATGAGATTTGTTGTATTTTGAATCCAATTTTTTTTTTTTTGTAAAAGGCAAAAACTTGATCATACTGATTTCAAAGTTAAGGATTCATTAGTTTGAATAAACATTGAACCAAACACTATCATAACATCTTAGTTGATAATTCAATAAAGTTTTTGACAAACCGTCCCATGGTTTTGGTAGTGGACAGTAATGCTTTGGCAGCAACCACATCATATTACAGAATTTAAAACATGCTAAAATATTAACAATTTACATAACTCTACTAAAATTGTTTATTTACCCCAAACTAATTATATGTTCCTTTTTGTCACTATGAAACAATGATGACATGTTGCGGTGGTGACTTTCACTGTAGTGACGATTTTATGGGATAACAACCAAAAAAGATATCACTACCCAAACTTCCCCAAATGTTTTGGTCGTGACTGTTTCGTAGTGACAATTTTAGATACTTGCGAAGCTAGCTTAAAGATGCTAATCAGCACATGGTTAGCTAGCATAGTTCTGAACAGTTGTACACATAAAAAACGAAATGTTATGGGATAGCACTCAAAAAAGTGTGTTTAATTATAGAAAAATTGTGTTCGGTAGTGACGTTCTTTAAAGTTACACACAGAATTTTCATGCTTTGGAACACATTTACCTCAAAATGATGGGGCCTATCTACTCTACACAGGAGTATTTCTATGATCATAAATGTAGGGATGTAGTTAAAATCTGTCTTAGCCAATGGACTCAAACATACACTGTTTTGGTAGTGACATGAAAATTCGGGACATTTTGTTACATAAAGGTTCAGAATTTACAAAGAAAATTCAAAATAAATATTTTTTAACTTCTCTTTTTTAAAAAAAAATCTAAAAGATATTTGTATATTTGTAAAAACAACAATGGAATAAAACACAATAATTAGTTTAAAGTTGAAATTTGGGGGTTAGGGTTAGGGCAGCCACCTTCCAAATACAAGTACCCACTAAATGATAACGAATACTATATGTGACCCTGGACCACAAAACCAGTCATAAGTATCATTTTTTTTTAAATTGAGCTTTATATATCATCTGAAAGCTAAATGTTATGATATGGCAATATCTGGCTGAGATACAACCATTTGAATAAATGGAATCTGAGAGTGCAAAAAAAATCAAAATATTGAGAAAATCACCTTTAAAGTTGTCCAAATGAAGCTCTTACTAATGCATATTACTAATCAAAAATTAAGTTTTGGTATATTTACAGTAGGAATTTTACTAAATATTTTAATGAAACATGATCTTTACTTAATTTCCTAATGATTTTTGGCATAAAAGAAAAATCAATAATTTTGACCCATACAATGTATTTTTGGCTATTGCTACAAATATACCCCAGCGACTTAAGACTGGTTTTGTGGTCCAGGGTCACAAATATAATAATAATAATAATAATAATAATAATAATAATAATATTATTATTATTATTATTATTATTATTATTATTATTATTAAGCTTACTGATATTTTAAATATTATTGTGGGTTTCAATAGATAATAAAATGATCTTAGTAAACATCTAAGATTTGAATACTTAAATGGTTTTTAAATGTGTTCTTTGGTTGGGGGACAGCAGTTTGCACCAATTCTGTAGAATGGCCCATAAAAGAAAACAAAATTTTTAATCCATGTCTGTGAAATTGTGTATTGCATTAATAATACACGTTGTTAATGGTTCACAAAATGATCCCAGGGTAATTTGAAGGGTAATTTGACTGGGCAACACTGGGCTAACAATCACAGTAGCTCCAAATATGATAGAGGAATTAAAATACAGTGAAAGTCACGATCAGTTTCTGAATATTGTTTCTGACCTGCGTAGGTTGTAAAGGTGGGAGGTCTGCCGCCAGGTGTGTGTGATGTGTGGGAACAGCTGGGCAAACAGGAACACTGCCGATACACCTGGGACACCAAAGCAAACAGCAATAAGACTGTGCCTTACGTCAGCAGATGTCGCTTCGACCGCATCTTCCTTAGGTCTGCTAAAACCGGCCCAAGAGTCACTCCTGAGCACATGGCCTTGGTTGGAATGGAGAAACTGGACTGTGGCCGTTACACCAGTGACCACTGGGGAATTTACTGCACTTTCAACACATGAGTATTAAATCCCAGAAAAACAAGAGGTCTGCCACATAGAGGAAAGTCAGTAGTGTTTGTACGAAAATGATCAATAAGGAGTGCCTACAAATCCGGACTACAGATCAGTGTAAGAAACAAAGACATACAAAAGAAATCTTATTGAAGGGTTTTAATAGAATGGTTTACTTCTTTAAACCTCAGCAGTTGTTACTCCACAGTTTTTTTTTATTTGTCACACAAAATCTTATCACAAACCATTATTTAAGTCAATCTCTGCTCTTTGATTCTTATATTACATTTTTTAAATGTGAAAAGTGTTGACTGAATTTAAATGATTTTATTTAAATAAATGATACTTTGATTTATTGTGGTATGGGTTGTGTGTCCTATATTATACCACAAGTGGTCAGTATTTGTCAAACATTACGGCCCTTTACATAAATAAGCTTTCATTGGAACAGATGCACAGTGGACTATTACTTTTTGAAACTACATGCAGTACATGTGTATACTGTTAAAATGTGTGAAATTAAGTTAAAATGCTGTGTAAAATGACAACATAAAATTGTGCAAATAGAAAAACACTGAAATGATTACATTTACAGTAATATTCTGAAAGTACTAAAAATGCTAATGTAAAATTCTGAACCAAACACAGCTTTAACAACAATTTTAAAGTAAGAATCTTTGTTTTACTACAAAAATTTTTTTTGTAGAATTTACAGTGGTTTAAACACAGGAAACTGTACAATCCAAACAGAAAAAGCAATAAAATACAGTTAAATTTGTTTATTTATTGACATTTTGCTTCTTTATATTTCTTTCTTTCTTTTCAATTTATATTATCTTATTTTTATATTACAGTCACAATTTATATTGTGTAAAATTATTTTTACAAAAAATTATGACTGGCTTTTAGTTGTGCCAGCATTTCCATCACACTGAACAGTTTTGCCCAAATTATTTTTTTTCAAAAGTTAGTTTACTTAACAGTTTTTAGAGGTTGAGATGAAATTTGACTTAAAATTACTTGCGAATAGAATATTGTAACTGTGCATTTGCAAAGATCCTCCACCCTTAGTTACTGTTGCTATGCCTGACAAGCTATGGCGCTCTCACGCCACACATTAGATTCTCATGCAGTGCAAAATAGTAGGGCTGTTCGATTCCGAAAACTTTGGAAATGTCCATTTCAGTTTCCTGGTTCTGGAATTGATGAGATTCGGTTCCTCACTGTTGTTTTCGATTCTTGTTTTTTAGATTGGAGAAACCTAATTTCACCATGACTGTAGGATATAAAGGTCCGAGAAAGTAACCTTTTTTGGGGGGCGTTTTTTTATTTTATTTTTTATTTAGACAGGGCAGTGTAGTTAGACAGGAAGTGAAGTGGGGGAGAGAGAGAAGTGGGGGGGATCGGAAAAGGTGCACGAGACGGGATTCGAACTCGGGACGCCCGCAGCGCAATAGCACTATATGTAATTTTTATGTAATGTTTTTTTTTTTTTAATCTGCTCATTAAATTGGTCATATTCCACAGCTCAGCAGTAGACATGCGTTTATTGCATGTGCGTTGCACAAAATTAACGAACTGTACACTGAAACAAAATAACCAGAACATTAACAACAACACTGATATAAGAGCTTGATATAAGAGAGTGGTTTATCTGTCAGTCAGACGCGCTCTCGGCCACTTATCTGTGCTCTCGGCGCTTTCTTTCAGATCACTGGCTGATAGAAAGGTTAAAAATAGCATTTGATTTAAGATGGATATGATGATTTAAGATCAATCACGTCATGATCTATTTTGTTGTGCAGTGCTCATGTGGTCAATATGAGCCAGTTCCACCGTAAAATACCTTCTGAATCATTTTTGAACTGGTTCATTAAAACAATCTATCCGAAAGAACCTTTTCGTGGAAACGAATCAGACTTCTAATCACTATTAGCGAGCAAGAGGCAAATGAATAAGTGCTTAACGGAAGGCTGCATCCTCAAACTCGGACGTGCTCAGTACCGACTCTTTTCATTCAGTTTATTTTCGTGAATCGCCGTTTGATGACAATAGTCGTTCGTTGGAGAGGCGTCCATATATAAGCTTTGTTGAACTGAAAACGGCTTTGAATGGGGAGTCGACTCAACCTTTGAAATCGATTCTTTGACGGAATCGATTTCAACCTTTGGAATCGACTCTCGATTCCCAACGCCTCAGAATCGAGGAATCGATTCTTTTTGGAATCAATTTCCAGCCCTACAAAATACATCGCGGTGCAAACAGAAAACTGACAACACGTCGACAGACAAGACAGAGAAGGCTACTTTAGGTATGAAACAAAGTGTCAGCTTTACAACTGTCTTATTTTTTAAAGAAATTCACACAATAAATACCCTTTTATGCCTCTTTAATTTGTCATGACAAATCACTCCCTGGTGAAAAAAACAGCATATGCTGGTAGGTATGTTTTGATGCTGGGATGCTGGTTAGGTAGGTTTTGATGCTGGTTTTTGCTGGTCATGTTGCTGGTCAAGGACCAGCATAAACCAGCTAAGGACCAGCATAAACCAGCATCAAAACCTACCTAACCAGCATCCCAGCATCAAAACATACCTACCAGGATATCCGGTTTTTTTCACCAGGGACTAGTTCATTATAGCGCCTCAGTTCAAGTGGCACTGAATAGATCATCCCTTCCTCTTTATTAGTGTTAGTATGAAACAAACGTGAATAAATATTTTGTTCAGTGTGGAAATACATTGAATACACACCATTATTCAAGTCCAAGTCACCGACGTTAATCTACTTTCCTGTCTGATTTGTTTGTCGGGCAAAAATCGCAGATTCTGTGTTATGATTGGTCAGATCACTTGTCAATCAAACTCCATGCTAAGGGGCAATTCTGCATTTTGAATACATATAATTATAGCCTTAGCAAAACAAAGGAGTCTGCCATTTTATTTTAAAAAAGTAATTTCCCAAACTATCATTTCCAACACAGAATGCTATTAAACACTTTGTGACTGAAATAGAGTGCACTGAAATAACACTAGTGGGAATTCTTCTTATTTATTTATTTTTTAAATGGACTTTGGACAATAGTGTGTTTATCTTCTGAAGCTTAAACTACCAGGGCCTGAGCTCACAGCATATATCTCTAAAATAATGTTTAGATAATGTGCACCTTATTCCTGTTGCAGACTGAAAGAAATGAGTGAGGTCTCCTCTTAACTGTCCTAAATTAGCTGAAAGCATACGAGTGTCAAGGCAGCAGCTGTCTTAAGCAGGGTGGACATGTGACTCCGAACAACCTTGAAAGACACCCCACTGCCAAGGCTAATAAACCTTTTGCTTGGTCAGATGAGTAAATATTACATCTAAACCAGGTCAGACTGCTACAGATCTGCCCTCGGGGTCTGTATGACTGGCTTACAGAGGTCTGCTCGCAGCGCAAACACACTCTCCTTGCCACTCTCTCCAGGATAACATCCACCGCCACTTAAAGGGCCAGTCCTGTGATAGGTTTTTGAATGTCCTTATACTTATAGCTGACATAAGACTGTGAGAGAGTGTTAGGGGCTCTCATTGTCCTTAACAAGACATGGTAGTAAATGCCTCAATAGGCATCACTGTGGCACATTGAATTGTTTTGACACATGGCCAGGAGCACATGCTATTTCAGGGAAAGGGGAATAGTGGGACTTGCAGATCGGTCGTACTCCAAACGTTAAAGACAGAAATGTCAATATACCAGACCAAATATGCCATCACGGGTAACGTAATGACGAGAAGGTTATGTGTTTGTTTGGTCAGCACTTCTCCAGAAGAGTTATCTGTTATGAAGAACAAACAAGGTTAAGCTCATGGAGCAACTCCAGCAGGGATCTTCCCACACTCTCTCAAGGCAATACATAACAATTTTATGCTTTGGTGAACTGGTGAATTTATTATTGTTTTCTTGTTTTATGTTTATGATGGATTTTTTAAAATAAATAAATTAATTAGATTTCTTTTTAAGCATTTTTGCCTTTATCAGGATAGGACAGTGGGGAGAGAGAAGGGATCAGGGGATATTTACACACGTTTTATACTATTCACATCATACAAAGTCAAGAAATTGCCACCTGGTAAAACATTTATTCTTTCCCATGAGATTGGGGTTGTTTACGTATCGGAGTGGACATTCATGCTTACCGATTTTTTTTTAAACATAAGCTTTCATACCATTCAGGCCATTGGTTATTTAGGGGTGGGCATTCATGCTTTTTTATTTTATTTATTTAATTAAAAATATATTTTAATATGCTTATATTTAATATACTTACTTTAATATACTTATATAATATACTTTAATATACTTTTTAGTTTTTGAAAAATCTGTACACTCTTAAAAATAAAGGTGCTTTAAAAGGATCTTCACAGTGATGCCATAAAAGAACCATTTTTGGTTCCACAAAGAACTTCAGTCAAAGGTTCTTTAAAGAACCATCTCTTTCTTGCCTTTTTATAATCTGAAGAACTTTCTTTCACCAAAAAGAACCTTTTGTAAATCAGAAAGGTTCTTCAGATGTTAAAGATTCTTTATGGAACCATTTAGACAAAAATTCTATTGCATCGTGAAGCAGCTTTATTTTTAAGAGTGTATCTTCGTACAATTCATATTGTATAAATTCATACAAAATTGCCTTGTAAAATAGTTTAATTTTTCAGTGAGATTGGGTTGGTTATGTTTGATGGCGGAGCTTTATGGTTTTGTAGTTTTGAACAGCAGGTGGCACTGTTTGCTTAGAAACAGCCGTGCTCTGCTTGTTGCAAAATCCTTACACACACTTGAACCTAAAATAATCATTTATACAATTTGAAGGTTGAAGCGGTTGATGCGAATTAGGTTCACACAAGGGTGTTCACAGTGGGCTGTGTTTACAATAATCTTGCGTCGTAAAAGCATTCTGAGCCGAGGTGAAACTACATGACTCGAATTAAGGAAGGACCTACATGCTTTTGTTCACATCGTACAAATTCATACAAAATAGTCACTTCATGAAATAGTTTGCGAAAAAGTTTTCTTATTGGGTTGGTTTTGTTTAGGGTGGACCTTTATGGTTATTTTTTCCTAAAAATTGTACGGTTTTGTTCTGTTCCATTATTTATTTATTTATTATTTAAATACGTCTTGATACCATTCATTCACATCACTGGTTATGTTTTTTTGGAGTGCACCTTTATGCATTTCAATTTAATTTCAATTTTGTTAATTAACTTTTTATGTTTCTGAAAAATTATATATCTTCATACAATTCATGTCGTATAAATTCATACAAAATTCGCATATTGTAAAATAGTTTTCAAAATAGTTAATAGAATAAAATTGTTTCAATAGTTTTCTCATTTTCCAGTGAGATTCAGGTTGGTTATTTTTTGGGGTGGAGCTTCATGGTTACTTTTCCCCAAAAATCATGTTTTCATTCATTTCATTACATTCTACAAAATTCATAACATTCAAATCCCTGCTTATTTTTAGGGGTGGGACATCATGCTTTTTTATTTTATTTTTATTTTTTAAAAGTACTTTTTATGTTTTTTTTGTTTTTTTTTAATTTTTTAAAATTGTATATCTTTGTACAATTAACATTGTACAAACTCAAACAAAATTGCCATGTTATAAAATCGTACACTTTTTCAGTCAAATCAGGTTGGTTATGTTTGGGGGTGGAGCTTCATGGTTACTTTTTCCTAAAAATCGTACGTTTTCATTCGATTAACATTGCACAAAATTCATTTGAATTTACAGTTGGTTTTGTTTAGGGGCGGTTTAAAAAAAATTAATTATTTTAATTTAATTTCAGAATTTAATTATGTTTTTGTGTGATTCACATTGTACAAATTAATAGATAAATGAATGAATAATAAAGATGAAAACAAAAGGTGGCAGTTTCATATATTTTGGACCTTCATGCTTTTTTAATTAGTTTATTTTTATTTTTAAAAATACTTTTCTTGTTTTTGAAAAATCTTTTTTTTTTTTTTTTTGTACAATTCACATCGTACAAATTCATACAAAATTAACCACGTTGTAAAATAGTTACATTTTTCGGTGAGATTGGGTTGGCTGTGTTTGGGGCGGAGCTTCATAGTTACTTTTTCCCTAAAAAAATTTTAATTTGATTAATCCACCTTATTTTTCCCGTTAAGAGCGGGAACAGCCATTTGTAAATTGAATGTGTCTGGCTTCCGGTGTCATCCGCTTCCAGCTGTTTTTAGCTGTACAGAACAGCTCAGACTGGTTATGTTTAGAAAGAAGGTGGATTTAGGGAAGGACTACAAGCTTTTTGTTGAAAATTTGTATGTTTTCATACAATCACATTGTACAAATTCATATGAAATTGTCACCTCATAAAATATGGGTGGACCTTTATTTTATTTCTTTTTCCTAAAAATCATACGTTTTTGTTCTGTTATGTGTTTATTTGATTCACATTGTATAAATGAGTAAATAAAAAAATAAAACTTAATACAAAATGCACAAGGTGGCAGCTTCGTGCATTTTTATGATGCGAATCATATTGGGGTTTGGGTAAGGGGTGGACTTACTTTTTTCTAAAAAACATACCTTTTCCTATTTTCATATAAAACTGCTAGTTAAAATAAAGCTGAATTTTCCCGTGAGACTGGGTTGGATCTTCCCCTTCAATTCACAGTTCAGATTGCAAGCTTCAGGTTAGATAATAGTGAAGTTTGTACCATGTCACTGCAACTCCAAGATAACGGACACTTCTGGTCAAGGCAGCCATGTGAGGAATGAAATCTTAAGTAATTACATAATCAGACAATATAGCACTGTCAATCTGTAACTAAACTGAATTATCAGCAAACAAACCGTCTTCTGTTATAACAGCCCAGATGCATCTCCTTCACTGAATTAAATGCAGAAACACTGGGGCGATTATGTAGACTAGAGAGCAT
Organism: Labeo rohita; assembly: GCF_022985175.1. Lineage (NCBI taxonomy): Eukaryota > Metazoa > Chordata > Actinopteri > Cypriniformes > Cyprinidae > Labeo > Labeo rohita. The sequence continues at coordinate 11,191,492 of NC_066887.1, read as the reverse complement.
GGCACAAGACGCTTGTGTAATCTTTCAAGTTTTTATTTCATAAATAACACTGAACAAGCATGGTACAGCGATAAATATTCATTTACATTGCAAAATTCTCTGTATTACAAAATACAGTGTATGTAAAATGCACTTGTCAAAGGGGTCAAGAGGTGTCAGTGTAGTACCTGATATGCCCTAATCTGAAATTACATTTGTACGTTGTGTTTTTTAAATGTGCTGTAATATCAGATTAAGGTTTGCCAAGAACCTCACAAAACCCCTTATACGCACTGTTGCATATCCCACTGTCATCTAAACTGGAAAAATAAGACAAAGCACTGACACACATCCTCAAATTGTCATTTATTTTTAATTTGTTGTTCGATTTTGATTCTATTTGCATTTGACATCCCAAGAATCTTCTGTTTTTCAGTTACCGCAATCCCACGCCTGCTCGAATTAGAGTCTGAACACACCGCAGGCAAGTGTCCCGTTTCAACGTCTTAGGCAGCAAGAGGTACAAGGCAGGTTGACATCGTAACACAAGACCAGGATTGTTGGATCTCTACAATGTAACTCAGATGGTGAGTCAGCATGTTCAGTTATTTATTGCTAAATTCAGAAAACAGAGGGCCTATTCCATTTCCTTGAAAAACAAAACAACATTCATCCCATTTTTAAGTTAAGGAATGTGTCCATTTGTGCAGTTCCACCTGCACTTTTCAAAACAAATGTAACAACTTGTCTATTAGAAAATCTATTTGCACACTCTCCATGTAAGAAAAAAACAAGATGGTGTAGATCACGTTGTAGTAAAATTGCAATATTAATAATTCGAGCCCTTGTCAGCATTTCACTCAGACTCTACAGTCTAAGTAGCAGCAAAACTATAACTGGAAACAGAGTAAATATAAAGTAAAATGAGATGTTTTTTAGGAATGAGCAGCGCTAGTGTTCCACTGATTGTCAGATTATGGTGACGCTCTAGTGTTGATGCTGTAAACCAAACGACGAGTCTCAAATGACTCTTAGAATGAAGTCACTACCGACCGAGTGTACGTTTCACTTACGGAGAAATCCATCATGTGTTTCTTACTTGGATAAAAAGCTTGTGATGCAAAATCAAAGTCTGATTTATAGCATGAATGGCTGGATTTACAGTATAATTTCATGTTGTAGAGTATGGGTGAATACAATGAGAAGACAACAAACAAAGCACCAGGACTGCGTAAAACACCCCGCATGGAGGGATTTCACATTCCCGGTGTGGAAGCTGTAAGTTCACCGTGGCTCTGAGCTCGTTAACACAAGCCTGTGCTAAATTATATAGCCGGGACCCAAATACGTCAGTCAATGCTCAGGAGTCTTTTGTTTCTAATTAGGTGAATCTCTAAGGAGGGAACGACAGACATTACCATGACCGGAGTCTTGTAAAAACATTTTAGTTGTAGTTTGCAGTTTTTGTCAGTTTGCTATTTCTAGCGTGCTCATTGTGAGGGAACTGTGCTGTGGAGGCTTTGAGCTGATTTTCACCGGTGTGCATTTTTTTGAGAAAAACTGCGAAAATGCATTGTAGGCAATTGCGAGTTATTTTAGCACAGTGCCAACAACACATTAAACTAACATTGAACTTTAGCATTCATTATGTAAGAATAATAATAATAATAATAATAATGTACTAACATTACCAATGCTTCCCTTTTATATATATTTCAACCTAATTTGGGAAAAAAATATTTATATAAATACATATTTATACAAATGTATTATGTATTCTATATATATATATATATATATATATATATATATATATTCAGAATAATTACTTTTCCCCACTTTTCAGCATTTAGTTTTTATCTTCTCGTTCTCAGTTTGTTAAATCCCATATGTGCAAATGTTTCTAACAATGAATAAATTAACAAAAGATGTCAAAAAATGCTAACAGCCCTATAATAAAGCATTTGGTTAAATAATACAAGAAAGAAGGCAAAGAATTTCAGTCCTCTCAATATGAGAATGAGAAATCGAACACGTACGATCATACCGCTGAGCTAATCATGCTGTACTACAGTTTCTTGGCAGGACATCCTTAAATATCCAGCTAAGAAAATTTCCTTCCCTCCCATCTGTTCCTTACAAAACTGCAGAGTAGCAAAAGTGTTCCCAGTTTGGCAAAAGCCGACAATTGTACGCAGGTGGTACGAACTGATAATATTTTTTCTTAGTCTAGACATAATACGAAAAGAAACGATCCATCAAGCAATACTTTTAGATGAATTAAAAAAAAAAAAAAAAAGTATAAAAGAAACTAAACAATTCTTCATATTTATATATAAACAAAAAAAGAAAAATCTTAAGCATATTAACCTGATATATTAGTTGGGCCCTCTTTAATAACTAACTACAATTCTATAACATCTGCTTGAATTAATTTACCCATTTCATGCTTTAGACCTCCTATAAAGTTTTAGCATTTTATATTAGTATCATAAAAAAGAACTTTAAAAAGAAAACCGCAAAAACAAACATCTCAAGTCAATCTTATAAACCTCTCATATAATACTGGCCCAGGGTCCCAATCTTTGGGCAATGTTTCCATCAAAGTCTTGTTACGGGCTCTTCGGCTCTTTGACAGTCCAGTGCTGCTCCACATCAGACCTCCATCATAACTAGAACAGCTGGCTGGGACTGTAGCAGCTCCCAAGACTCCCTGACGCTACCGAGACAGATCTCCACCCAGCTAGAAATGTTCATAAAACACGCTGATCAGACCACGTTGATCCCTCCTCCCGCGGCAGCCCGTTTGCTGCAGTAGGTCGCGCCGGCGTGGTTGGCCGCTCCGCCGTTCATGTACGACGTCTTTAGCTCCAACTGGCAGGCTGCGATGGCGGCGTTCAGTTCCACTTGTGCTCGATGTACAACGTAAAACATCAGGCCTATGCTGATAAAGATCTGATGAGAGGAACAGAGAGAGAGAGAGAGAGAGAGAGAGAGAGAGAGAGAGAGAGAGTGAGTCACTGGGCGGATCTGCTGACTGAGCTGGACGATGGTGATGATGTAAAGATCCAGATGATATGACTTATTCAGTGCGGTTGTAAATTTAAGCAATAATTCCTTGGCTGATATATCTAGACATCCTGTTTCAGTCAAGAATTTGTTACTGGCATCTAACTTTACTACACACAAGAGCGCAAATGCAAAATAAGAGCAGTTTTGGTCAGAGCTCTGCCAATGACCATCTATAATTATGGTTTACTACAGAGTCCACAAGAATCTAGACTAGACATAAATATTTCATTTCCTCATGCGTTTACATATCCGTTGCAGAATCTGCAAGAAGTTTACCACTTAAAAAAAATCTATAATAATATATTTTAGTTTTAGCCCAGGAGAAGACATACACTAACAGTCAAAAGTTTTTGAACAGTAGGATTTGTGATGTTTTTGCTGCTCACCAAGCCTGCATTTATTTGATCTAAGATACAGCAAAAACAGTAAAATGTTGAAATATTTTTACTATTTAAAATCATCGTTCTCTATTTGAATGTATTTTAAAATTAATTTATTCCTGTGATTTCAAAGCTGAATTTTAAGCATCATTACTCCAGTCACACAATCCTTCAGAAATCATTCGAATATTCTGCTTTGCGGCTTGAAAAACAGAAAAAAACCCAACAATATTTATTATTATTATTATTATTGTTGTTGTTGTTGAAAACAGCTGAGTAGATTTTTTTCAGGTTCCTTTGATAAATAGGAGGTTCAGAAAAACAGCATTTATCTAAAATAGAAATCTTTTGTAATATTAAAAATGTCTATCACCACCTTTGATCAATTTTAAGCATCCTTGCTAAATGAAAGTGTTAAATTTATATATATTTTTTTTTCCTCAAAAAAAAAAAAAAAAAAAAAAAAAAAAAAAAAAAAAAAAAAAACAACCTGACTCCAAGCTTTTGAATGGTATAGTGTATAATGTTACAAAAATGTTTTATTTCAGATAAATGCTGATCTTTGGATCTTTCTATTTATCATAGAATACTGAAAAAAATAAATTGAAATAAATTAAAAAAAATAATAATAATAAACAAATTTTCTTGAACAGCAAATCACAATATTGGAATGATTTCTGAAGGATCATGTGACTAGAGAAATTATGCTAAAAAAATAATAATAATAATACATTTAAAAAATGTACTATTTAAACTATTTAAAAATAAATTTAATTTTAAAATATTTTTAAGTAGAAAACAGTTATTTTAAATATTAAAAATATTTCAAAATTGTTTTTGCTGTACTTAAGGTCTAAAAATCTTACGGTTCAAAAACATTTGACTGGTCAGGTAGATAACACAACATGTACAAATATATTCTACAATACAAAAAAATGAAATTATACAAATTATCTGGTTCAAAAGTTTGTGCACAACCTTGAATTTGAATATGGCAGTCTTTTGCATTAATCATGGTTTATAGCCTGTTGTGATTGTCGTCTATGATCTCATTTGTTCAAGTGGCAAATTCTGATCTAAACGCCACTGAGCATTCAAGTGAATTCTGAGAATTCAAATATGCAAAGCATACTTGGAAAACAAAGAACTTCACAAAACAATGAGCAGCTTCAGGGAGGCAACATTTTATTGTGTACTACAAATTGTGCATGCTAATAAACATGTTGAACGGTAATAAAGTGAAAGATCATTAGTGTTGCGATCGGTATTGTATAAAGCTCTATAAATAAATGTGACAAACTAAACGTAACATGAGGAAAATAAAATAAAAAACACTGGTGATGCTCCTCATTTGCAAGCTGCTTTGAATAAAAGTGCATGCTAAAATGCAGTCTTGGAGCTAAATGTCAACGCAAACTACTTTTGACAATTCTTCTTTTAATTAATATAACTTCTTATAATGCATGGAGTATGTAAACGTATGAGCACAACTGTGCATACAGGGTTCTTGCTGGTTTCCTTTTTGTTTGTGGAGGTTTACCTGTAGACTGAACACGAAGTATCCGCTGACGCTCTGTTCTGCGATCACGTCCTCCATTGTGCGCAGGGTGGTGCCCAGATATGAGTTAAGGAGTTGTGTTGGGAGAAGTCCCACTGAGGAAGCCACTAAATAATTTGGCAAGGACACATCTGTGATCTGTCAAAGAGAACGACAACTATATTTGGTCATAGAGTTGGTCACAGAGTTAATCAGAGTGTTTTCACCATCTGCAAGAATGTGTCATCAGCCTCATTTAGCCCATCACTGTCCTTCATATGCTAACTGGACTTTTCTAGCTGCCTCTGATGCAATTAAAATAAAAACATTTTGATTTTGATCATTTTTCTTTTCTATATTAAGTATGTTGCCATGCCTGAAATTTTAAAAGCACTTAAAGGGAAATCTCACCCCCAAAAAAAAAAAAAAAAAAAAAAAAAATTACCCAATGATTTACTCACCCTCAAGCCATCCTAGATGTATATGACTTTCTTCTTCAAAGACAAATACAATCAGAGTTATAATAATTTAAAAAAAAATGGTGTTTTGTGGCTCTTATAATGGCAGTGAATGGGTGTTGAGATTTTGATGTCCAAGAAGTGCATCCATCCATCATAAAAAGTGCTCCACACAGCTTCGGGGGGTTAATGAAGGCCTTCTGAAGTTAATCGATGCGTTTGTGTAAGAAAAATATTGATATTTAAAACTTTATAAACCATAATCTCAAGCTTACGCTAACTGTTGTATCCATGCTCATGAGAGAGTGCCGTTTCCAGCAGATGTTTCCTCTTGACATGTAGTGAAACTCTTCAACATTTTTCTTCACAAATCCTTGTTTGTACTTCTAATTCGTGACCAGTGATTTGATTTGCTCTCTCCTCTACACTTCCGCATTCGTCATTGCGTTCACCTACGTCACCCGCTGGAACACCACTCTCTCGTGAACACACGTACAACAGTTAACAGAAACTAGAGATTGGGGTTTATAAAGTTTTAAATATGGATATCTTTCTTTTTCTTCTTTATTAACCCTCTGGAGCCATGTGGAGTACTTTTTATGATGGATGGATACACTTTACTGGATTTCAAAATCTCAACAGCCATTCAAGAGCCAGGACATTGTTTAATCTAACTCCGATTATATTCGTCTGAAAGAAGAAAGTCATATACAACTAGGATGGCTTGAGGGCGAGTAAATCATGAGGTAATTGTCATGTTTGGGTAAACTGTCTCTTTAGTTCATTTCACACATTTTACATCCCTAGTAATTTCAATTTTCTCCATGTAAATACAATGCAAAACACAGACTTTCACTGCATCACCTGTAGGATGTTTTACTGGTTGTATTACAATGCTTTTTTAAAAAAAAAATCTTTAAGCAGCGCTTCGGTCCTGTGCCAAGTCTGTTCAACTTTGAGCAAACACACCCTACATAAATGTATTAAAGCATCGTATAATTCAGTTGTATCACCTCTGGGTGTCGGTTGTAAAATATGGTGCAAAACTCTGTCTTTCGTTTATGAAGCATAATGTAAAACCCTTCTATTTTAGCTCATTAATAGACTGGTGAAGATGCAGGCATTGTTGGATTAGGGTTGCGTCAACCTATTAATATTCATGAACGAGATAAAAGATGCATCCTTGGTCTAAGAAGCGACTTCATTGTAAATGGCTGTGAAGCAATATTTTAAGGACGCATGCATTGTGTTGGGTTACCTACGTAACGCATCACATTCTGCTTCAGCAGAAAATGCAGGGCACATTGAAATACAGCCCCTTCTATAGGATGTGCTTACTGAGGGTGTGCGAAACATAATTCCAGTGTGACCTGTATAGTGCCGACATACATCATACCCTTGAGCTGTGAACTCTCTATTATGTAACAAAAGAAAGGTGAAATAAAACCAATTAGGGAGAACACAATTCGAGTCAGTGGCACTTATAGAGTCTGGCATTCACTTGCTTTCCAACTGTAGACTGATACAAACTCAATAATATCCTCATTGATATTGGGACTGTAAGTAGATGGTGGCAGCCAATTGGAGCAAGAGTACTGACTCACGGTATCAGGTTCAATCCCAAGTAAAGTAAACCTAAAACTGAAGTTACTGAGATGACCCTAGCGCTCGATCACTACACCGTCCTTCAGAAAGAACAGAGACTTACAGTTGCATTACAGTGTAATGTAGACTTGTTTGACTCAAAAGTGATGGCTAAATACGGTAACAGCAAATCATATTCTTCATGTAGGCATCAAGATGTGTAATTTTTATTCATATTTGAATTCATTTTTATTATGGGTGGGAATCTTTCAGTCCCTAACAATTCTATTCAAATCGATCAAGATTTGGTTAAAAAACGATTCATTATTCATTTTTCTATTTTTAATCACGATTCTCAGTTTTTCATCAATTTTTGTGTGCACACTGGACATCAAACACACCAGTCTATAGTATGGCCCTGACTCAAGAAATCAGTGTTTCCTATTAACTTCTTAATAAATCATTAAATATAATTTAAACATTTTACACTTCCCATTAGGGATGTGTCCTGATCTGATCATGCCATGTACAAAAAGGTAGTACCATGTACTATGAAACCCCTAAATACGAGATGTGAGGGAAAATATACATTTCAGTGCTTTCTTTTTTGCAATTATATCGTTGGGTAATTACACTGTATATAAACTGCGGGCATGGAGGAGCCTTTATTAATGTGCAGGGCATTGATTTTTAAATTGCGCACTCGTGTTTTGCTTTCACTAGGGCTGTTCGATTCCCAAAAATTTTGATTCCAGAACCAGGAATTGGAATCGATGGGATTTGATTCCAAGGATCGATTCCTCACTGTGGTTTTTGATTCTTTTTCGATTCTTGTTTTCTAGATTGGAGGAACCTAATTTCGCCATGACTGTATAAAGGTTTTAGAAAGTAACCTTTTTTTTTTTTTTTTTTAGTTTTTCCTTCCCCATTGCTGTTGCTGTTTTGTTCTGACAACAACATGCTATTATTATTATTATTATTAAATTAACTAGAAAATCGATTTTTGAAATTTGTGATTCGATGCAAATTGCTAGAAGACTGAATCACGATTCATATGTGAATCGATTTTTCCCCCCCCACCTCTGCTATTTAATTATCACACTTTAAGTTGAATTCTCACTATTAACTTTTGCCTCATTAAACTCCTAATTTGCAGCTTATTAATAGTTAGTAAGGTAGTTGTTAAGTTTAGTTACTGGGTAGGATTAAGGGATGTAGAATATGGTCGTGCACATAAGGGTCAATTTTTTTGAATGTTTGTCTTATTTTAAGTAACGCAAATGTTTTTATGGTTTTAGTTAATAACACTGTTCTAAAACAAGTTAAGAATTCAGTGTTTCTGATTTTACTGTGGTTTCATACATTTGTAAATCTGTAAGACTGCACAAAAATGGCCTTTTTTATTTTTTACTGGTCCTCTTTGCTGCATGAAAACAAAACCGCTATTCAAACATATAATTAATTATACACAGAAAGCAAGCAAAATGCCAATACTAGAACACTCCCATCCTGTCCGTTGTTAGTTTACACAATTTCACACGACAGTCTTGAGTCCAGACTGCTCACACACAGAGCTTTGGACTCGGTAGCCAAGCAACAGAATCAATATTTTATCACAGAATGTTTACGGCTTGTTGATTATAATGGGAGTATTCTAGTTGTCATATCATTTGCTTACAGTGTACATCGGGTGTTGTACAAAATACAAATCATGAATGCAAATGTATTAAATAACTCCCACTTTGGCTTTAAAGCTTTTTGCATGCCAGGAGATGCATCTTCAGCATCCAATAATATTCAACAGATAATATACAAAAGTTAACTGCTCAGATTTATAGCATTCACATACACAATGTTTCAAATGTTTAACTGCTGCGAAAATCTGATGATATTTACAATTAATTACTTCAGCTGTAAATGTAATTTCGATTATTTTCAATTAACTGTGCAGCTCTACATGTAAATGGAAAAAAAGAAAAAGAAATGAAAAAGCTCTGTTTAACATTAAAGCTGTTTGTTAACCTAGAAAATGACACAAATTCTTGCTGTAAGCAGGTGTTCAATGTTCACTTCCAGCACTCCAGAAACCCAGATATGATCAGTCAGTCACTGTCAGCAAGACTAACATGATCTGTCACGTGGAGGTAGCGCTAAACATTCCGGTTGTATTAAAAAAACATCTGCTTATAATCTTAATAAAAACACTTCAAAGGAGAAATACATTAACATATGAATCATCCAGTGAATAAGTTATGCGAATGTTGCAAACAATAGTCAAATATTTTCCAAAATGGCAGGCTACAGATCCACGAGTTCAAATCTAAAGCCAAACCAGCCGGAACGCCTGAAACGTCTAAGGATATCTCAGATCTAAATATATAAGCAGATGTAATCTTTCTTTGTTTTAAGCAGCAACTTCTGGGCAAACAGAAAAAAAACACAGCTTGCTGAATAATGACTAAACTAAATTGTTTACATAAAATTTAAATTTTATTAAAATCACATATAGAAGCCAAGAAAACTGTGTAACTTTTTTGTAAATTATTTAAATATTGCTGTATATTTACATGTGTCACCATGTATTTATCAAAAAAGTAAAAAAAATAAAAACTGGGTAGTAATTCTGCATAAAGCCAAAAATGCTGTTGCACGGCAGTGTGCATGTATCACTGTTCTTTACTGTCCTCTTGTCATTGTTAAAGGTTGCAGTTTCTTTCTCCTCATGTGTGTCAGCTAATTAAAAATGCATTATGTTGGTTGTGCAAAGTGTCTGAAGGTAATATTTCAGTGTACAAAGAGACCTGTCTTTATACCCTTGATCCTGCGTGAAGAGCGGTAATGTTTGATTTAAATCTGGTTCTGAGCTGAAGGTCTTAATTGTTTAATTCCAGCAAAGCTGGATAAAGCCACCTGGACATCCCTTAAAGATTAACAGCCACTTCAGTGCTATTAATCAGATACCATTGTGTGCTGCGTGTCTTTTTGCCAAACTAAAATAAATTAAATAAATTAATCAATTAAAGGTCACAAGTGCTTTGAAACTCGCAGCGTTATTCTATGTATCAACATAATTTCAACGGAAGCAAGAAGATAGGGTGGGACATATCAAGCAGTCCCGCCTCCTTTAAGTAGCCAATAGCATTTTTTTTTATTTCTCAGCTTGGTCCAAAGCCGTTGAGCTTAGAAAAGCTGCATTTGACAGCGTATGACAGTCACAATCTCATCCGTATTGCTATAAAATATACCATTCTTTGTAGAAGTCAATTGGGTTCAATATGTTTTACAGTCTGCGACTATTTGAGCATATGATCCACTCTGGGTCCATGCTATCATGTCTCTGGAGCGAAGCAGACTGTGTGCGCAACGCAGCATGAAACCACACTTAGTTCGCCCCAATGGAAAGCATATTTACACTGTCTACAACGTTTCCTATACCCTATATAGTGCACTACGTGCCATTCATTGTACAGAAACTACTAATTCCCTGAATAAGTGACCAATTTCAGCCACATTTTCTATTTATAGTATAGGGGGCGGGACACTTCAGATTTTAGAGAGCATTTGATTGGACAGAAAGTTTTATGAGAAGCTGGAATGTAGGGTGATGATATTAAAATTGTAAAAAAAAAAAAAAATTATAGACGATAAGTTTTGAATGCCATCTTGTAAATGTTATTTTGTCATTGTGTTGAAACACACTAGCTTACAAATAACTTTAAGGCTAACATTCATACTAAAAGCCAAAAAAAAAATTCTAATTTTGATTTTATCAGGACTTCAAAGAATACATAAATATAGAGAATAGTGCTGTGCAACGATTAATCATGATTAATCGCATCCAAAATAAAAAATTTTGTTTACATAATGCGTGTGTGTACTGTGTATATTTATGTATATATAAATACGCACATATAGTATATATTTAAAAAAATATTTACATGTATATACATGTATTTTTGTATAATATTATATATAAACAATATGTTTCTTAAATACATGCATGTGTATTTATATATACATAAATATACACACAATATCATGTAAACAAAGAACTTTTGGATGCGATTAATTGTGATTAACCGTTGCACAGCACTAATGGAAAATTATGTGTTTTGCTCCAGCAAAAATACGGTTTGTGAACGATCATTTTGTGACTTTTTATTATTATTATTATTTTTATTTTTATTTATTTATTTTCCGCTCAACATGGGGTTTCTCTTATTAGTGAGTATGTGTAAAACCCTAAATGGATTTCCAGCAGAACCCAGACTGCTGACCCAGACCTGCTTTTAATTAAAGGAGGAATGGATTTGTGACATTTCTTGATAACAACAAAGCTAGACCATTTTCTTTGTTTGGAACAATTTTCATTGGCAGAGAAGAAATATATAAACTAACTGGTGTCTGAAAGGTAAATTACTGAATATTAATTATCTGTTTAGCAAGTATAAAAGCAATATCACTCTTGCAATTGCTAGTGGAATACAGGGTTAACTAAAGCCATAAAAATAGTTCCTTCAAACTAAATAAACGTTAACTTAAAATATACATAATTCAAACTTATTATATTTCAGCTAGTTGCCAAAACACATTTCTCAAATTAATTTAGTTTAGCTTTAAGTACTAAAATAACTAAAACAATTTAAAACCAATTTAAAAAAAAGGAATAAAGACTACACAACAAACTTACTAAATCTCTGAAATGTCTAAAAACGCTAAACTATTATTCAACTTTGAAGCGACAGTACTTCATAAAAACATTTAAACATTGTTAATTCCTTTTTAAAATTGAGCACAATAACAATTATTTTAATAGCATAAATGGCCAAAACAGACTTACCGAGAAGACCGCGTTCTGGAGACCGAAAGGAATCGGCGTGAGTCTCGCTAAGGCCACAATTTTGAGTCCACTTCCACCCTCCACCACCCGAATAACCGCACTCAGTTGTTCACTGCTGCCGATCTTACTCAAAACCCAGTTCGTCAGCAATCGCTTACACACCACATGAGCGATGAAAGTCCCGATCAAAACGCCAACCATCACCAGTCCCATGCCCAACACAAACCCGTATAAATATCCCGCGGCCACGTTCAGCACGATGTACCCCCAACCGCAGGGGAAAGACACCGTGATCAAGCCCACTATGAAGAGCATGGCTCCCACAAAACTGTCCAAACTCTCCACCCACAGCAGCACATCCTTCAGGTACTGGCGCACAAGAGCCACCGATGAGAAACACACAGCTGTCAGGATACACGCCAGCAGGGCACTTTTAAAGCAACAGGTGGTAACGCAACACGGATGCCTGAATTCGGGAGTGAAGGACGCGCCGGTCTCGGTCAGACCCGCGGGGTCTGCCTCCGGTTTCCCTGCGCTCCCTCTCTCGTCAAAGACGTTACAGATCAAAATGTCGATCTTGTCGCATTCCAGTGAGTCCGGGGTCCGCTGCAGCCAGCGGTTCAGCTGGATGTGTCCTTTCCCCGCGGCGTGCTTCAGGGCTTTCAGCACACCCTGCACTGACCCGGAGCTCCACATCTTCACCCCGACTTCATATGACTCCGCTGGATTGATCGATTGGACGTCTAGTCCAAAATGTTGACCCCTGATTTTACGCGTTGCCAAACACGGGCTCCCCCGGCAAGGCGATCTCCCCGGATAGCGAAGACTAACAGTCCAGTGATTTCCAATCTAGTAATTTATCTCGGAAAAAATGTGGAGTCGTACCACTTCAAGGACTTGAGATGCAGCCGTGTCAGCTGTCGTTCACTTATAAACGCCATACTCTCCTTCCCAACATCAGAGGAATAAAATCCCTCTCAGACCGCTGCTGTCATTGCGTCTGGCGGATAAATCACACACGCTCAACTTTCCCGACTCCAGGCACAGCTCACTGCAGCACTCCCATCCAGGCTCCGGTCCAAAGTCCCGTCGCTCATGCAGCTCAACATGTCACATTTCGTAGCGCAGATGATCTCGGTTATAACAGCTGCGAATAGACGGTCGCCGCGTTTCCCGGACGGGTTGTTTACTTGCGCTCCGCGAGCTCTTGCACACATCAGTAAGGGATGTTTACGCCAAGCGTTATTCATACCACTGTTTGTTTCCCAGCATTCCGTGCGATATCGTCACGTGATCCCATCTGGCCCTTCCATGAGGGCACGTCACCGTGAGTATCGCGATAATGCACGACTGCTCTGACTGACCTGAAAATGCTATTTACTGTAACGTGTTAGTGTAGGCTGAAGTACATTCACTAATGGGATTGGGAATATTTCAGTCATGGTCGGATGGTAGTTTTGAATAAAACCAGTACACATAAATATGGATTTACTGGAAACACCGGTTTTTGGTGTTACTGAGTAAAACACACACATTGGACACTATTTGACTAGAGACTCTGAATAAAAAGTTCTGTTATATATACTACCAGTATTTTTTCATATACCAACCATTTGTAATGTTTTAAAGAAGTCTATTCTGCTCACCAAGCCTGCATTTATTTGATCCGAAGTACAGCAAAAACATTTTGAAATATTTGTACTATTTAAAATAACTGTTTTCTATTTCAGTGTATTTTAAAATGTAATTTATTCTGTTTTAAAGCTTATTGTCTTTCAGAAATCATTCTAATATGCTGATTTACTGCTTAAGAAACTTTTATTATTATTATGTTGATATGTTGTAGACCTTTTTCAGGTTTCTTTGATGAATAGAAAGTTCAGAAGGACAGCATTTATCTGAAATAGAGATCTTTTGTAACATAATGTTTCAAATATCAGTTTTGGTCAATGCAAAGCATCCTCGCTAAATAATAGTATTTATTTCTGTCATTTCTTTAAAAAAAAAATTATGCTGACTCAAAGTTTGGTATTTCAAAACTCAAAGAATGGTATAGTGTATAATGTTACAAAAGCCTTTTATTTCAGATAAATTCTGATTTTTGGATCTTTCTCTGTTTTAAATATTGATGATGATGAAGATGATGATAATAATAAATGTTTCTTGAACAGCAAATAAGTATCATATTAGAATTATTTCTGAAGGATCATGTGACACTGAAGACTGGAGTAATGATGCTGAAAATGTAGGTTTGATCACAGGAATAATATACATTTTAAAATATATTCAGTTAGAAAGCAGTTATTTTAAATAGCAAAAATATTTCACAATATTACTGCTTTTGCTGCAGAACAGAATTATTAAAAAAAAGAAGAAGACATAAAATCTTGCTGTCTAAAAATATTTATTTTTTATAGCAATATATGTATATATATATATATATATATATATATATATATATATATATATATATATTTTTTTTTTTTTTTTTTTTTTTTTTACCAAAACAGCTTCAGCAAATACAGGTGTTTTATTGTTTTATTTAAAATATGGTAAAATGTAATAATAGTTAACCAAAGATCTCCATAGTCTTATCAGTATTCAGATTTTGATATTTGACACCCTTTATTTTTAGAATAGATGTAGTTTGTAACGTTTGTAAAGCAAAAATACATCGTGGGGGAACAACAAACCTAATAAGACACTTAAAACACTATCATTTAGCTGAATATGCCCAGTTTGAAAAGGGGAAAGTGGCTAAAGCTAGCGCGCCGAGTCCAAGCCAAAGCTCGTCAGCCAAAAGTCAGCAGCCTGTACTATCCTTTATTGGGATGAGCATTGAGAAGACCAGAGCAATTACGAGGAAAATTATGGAATTCATGGCCCTTGATGACCAGCCGTTCTCCATAGTCGAAGACCACTTTTAAATTGTTTTGTTAAATTAATGTCTTGTATTGTAGAATGCACGCTCAGCACCGCCGAGACTTTAGCGCCATCGTTAAAACGAAACCGAAAGTAAACGCGCGCGCGCATTCAAAAGCAATTTTAATACCCCACGTTTAGAGAGCGACTCCCCAATGTGCGCAAATTAGTCTACATAACATATCTAGGCTGTAGGCTATAGGTTGTGTAGTTGTATTTAATACAACCTTAATATTCACTTGGTGCTCCTGAATTATATTTGGTGCTCCTAACTTTTTGAAGTTGGGAGCACCAGTGCTACCAAATAAAAAAGTTAATTTCGAGCCCTGATATGCTTTCATTACAGTTCTTTAAAAAAAATTCGGAATCGGCAAAAATCGGAATCGGCAGGTCACACTTACTGTAAAATCGGAAATCGGAATCGGCCAAGAAATTTGCAATCGATGCATCTCTAATATATATGTATATATATATATATATATATATATATATATATATATATATATATATATATATATACACATATTGTAGTGTTATTGTTCTTAGAGCTTGGGACAAACTAACTAAATGAATAAATAAAAAGAGATTTTGGTATACTTCAGAAACATATGACTACACTACACTATACTGTAGGTTTGGTCTAAATTATTAGCCAAACTGAACATGTTAAACATACAGTCTTTTTTATTTTCTGCAAAGATAGAAGCCATGTGTTGATTCTCATGCACAGCCAACTAAAAGATATGAGCATCATGACATCACAGAGCTGATCTGGTCAATCTGGTGTACAGTATCATTTCATTTTTTATAGCATCAAAGCCAATCTAAAAGCTTTAATTCTGACTAGCAATCACTGCTTTTCCTTTAGCAAATACAAATCTAGTTTGCTTTGTAAATTCACTTACAGACTGACGGGTTGACAAATCTTGGATCTTTTCTTTCCATCTTCTGTTTTAAAGTTCTTTCATCATTTTTCAAAGAGGCATTTTAGCTTATACAAATACACTTAAAGACTTAAAAAAAAAACAGCTTCAGCAAACGCATGGGTTTTGTTTAAAATATGGTAAAATGTAATAATAGCTAGCCAAAAATCTTCAGTCTTATCAGTGTTCATGATTTGGATATTTGACACCCTTTACCTTTAGAATAGATCTTGCCCTTTCTTGGAATGTTGTAATGCTGCCACATAAAAATAAAAATTATCTGTGTAGTTTGTATATTTTACAATTACAGATGAGTAACATATAATCATGAGAAGATAAGCACTGGTTCTCTACCAGATGAAGGTGCAGTGTCTGTTTTGCACTATGCTAGAATGAATCATAGAAGTTAAAAGGTGAAGATCTAGTGAGTGTAAAGTTATGGTGGCTTTGGACTTTACCCTGGTTTTGAAACCACTTTTGAATGACTTTATCAGTAGTTTATGTGAATATTATCAGACTGGAGAATGACTTGAGAGCACAGGGTTTGCATCAAAGCCATTCATTTAAGTATTACCTCACTGAGCAAACATCAGACCTGTCTGCCATGTCATTACAGATCGTCTGTGATTGTAGACATTGAGGGTTGTGGGCAACAGGTGGCTTTGTCCATAAGTGTATGAATGCAGAAACCTGACTCATCTGGCTTGCAGTACATTTATGTGCACTCAGCTCAAGGGTAATGGTTTGTTCTCTTTACACAGATTAAGAGTCTTTGTGTACTGGCTCTGGTTAAGGGGTTTCTGAATGACAGTTAGTCATAAACCACAGTCTTTTTATGTAGAGTTGCTTATTCAATTCAGTGTTAGTTTTTGTGGGTGTGTTTTTGTGTGATTTATCAGCTGTCCTGCTAATGAGCTTCAACTCATTGCTACCAAACTAATGTAACTTAATATTTCAAATTTACTGATTTTTAAAATAATCAGTGATTACTCTGATTCATTTGAAAATTGAAATGGTGCCAGGTAAAACTTTGGGACATGTTTTGTCACAAATCAGTTATTTCAATGTTCTTAGCATGTCTTACCACAAGATGTCGCTGCTGTTTCATCTTCAATTCACTGAAAGATTTTTCTTGCTTTCTGTCGTCTGTGAAGTTTACTTTATCATTTCACATTAATCAGGTTTACTATTACACTTTTCAAATGGTCAGAAGTTGTCTCTTTTTTATGTAAAAAAATGTGCACTGTGTGAACATAATCCTTCTTGCTAAAATGTATTTGCTATGATCACAGGAATAGTTTACGAATGTCATTATCAGAGCTGGGTAGTAACTGATATCATGTAATCTGGATTACATAATCAGATTCCATACATTCAGTACTTGTAATTAGATTAAATTACATTTTAAAATACTCGTAATCAGACTACTTTACTTTTTTTTATTGTTTACATAATTGCATATTTACACAGTAGCAATAAATTATTCATAATTTGTTGATTCTCCATAATTCCTCTTTTTTATATATTAAATTTTCCTTTCTAAAATAGCCTACCTTTTATATACATTCAGAAAGTCTTTAAGTTTTCTGGACATTCACACAAAGATCAGTCGTTATTCAGGTGGCGACACAGCATTTGACCAATGATTTACAAAAATCATTTCAGGTTTAAGAAGTGTTTCAAAATTGCATCAAATACTGACACATTGATTTTTATTTGAATTATCACTCTGTAAGTTATTTAAACATGTATTTCTATGCCTTTAGAAGGCTTTTGTCTTTCAAACACATTAAAATGCACAAATTCACAAACTTTTTTTGTCATCTGATCCTATTTCACCTATGTTTACTTTAAGTATTTAAAAAAAAATCTATCAAAAGTATCATATTTGCATGTTCATTGGTTCTCTGATGTTGTTTATGGTCACATGACATGCAGGTAAACAAATAAAATATTTCATATTTTTTGTAAGATTTTAATTTTGATTGATTTTAAAATGATTTATTTTAATGTAACTTTTTTATTAATTAATTAATTATTAGATTTTCATTAAACTCATAAACCAACTGTGGTTTGTTCACAAACACCAGTTTGGGAAAGTTTGACATAATAATGTTTAATGCACTTCATGTTGTTAATAACAACAAATTGAATGTGTTTTCTTAGTTTTTGTATTTTCATGTCAATACAATATTATTTAAATCAATGTGATAAACGAGCAGAGCTGGGTAGTAACTGATCACATGTAATTTGGATTATACATAATCAGATACCAAAAATCAAGTACTTGTAATTAGATTAAAATACATTTTAAAATACTCATAATCAGATTACAGTTACAGAGAATGTTTACATATTATTTACACAATAACAAATTAATTAATTGTCCCCAATTCCTTTTTTTTTTCTTCTTTTTTTTTTTTTTTTTACATTTTCCTTTCCAAAATAGCCTACTGCTTATATACATTCAGAAATTCTTTATATTTTCTGGACATTCACACGATGATAAGGCATTATTCAGTTGGCGACCACCGATTTACAAAAATCATTCGATTTTTGATCAGTTTTATTTGAAGTATCACTCTGTAGGTTATTTAAATATGTATTGTTACATCTTTGAAAGGCTTTTGTCTTTCAAACACATTAAAATCCACAAATTCAGAAACCTTTTTGTCATCTGATCCTCTTTCACCTAATATATTTACCTGAAGTACCCATGAAATTTTAATATAATTTTTTTAATATAATAATTTTCAAATTTGCATGTTCACGGTTATCTGATGTTGGTTATGCCGGTAAACAAATATTTAATTTTTTTTTTTTAATTTTTTTTTTTTTTAATCTTAAGTAATTATAAAATGATTAAAATTAGTTTAACATTTTTGACGATTCATTAATTATTAGCTTTTCATTAAACTCATAAACCCCCTGCAGCTCCTTCACAAACACCAGTTTGGAAAACCTTGACTTAACAACAAATGGAATATATTTTCTTACTCTTCATATTTTCATGTCAGTATAGTACAGGATTATCTTATTTATATCAATTTGACAAACGAGTTATAGGTCAAAAGTAATCTAAATGTAGTCTGATTATATTACATAAAGTGTGTAATGTAATGGATTACGTTACTAACTAACTTTTGTCATGTAATTTGGAATCAGTAACGGATTACAGTTTGCAAGTAATCTACCTGCCTGTAACACTATTTAATAACAGGAATGAACTTAATATCGTGCTCACGAAAAGAAAGTAATTAAGCTACTCATTTTCGCAAGTCTTCCATTGCCCTTTCATTTGCATCAAAACAAGCATGAAGAAACACATCATAACACAACAAAATTGTTTATCCCCGCTGAGACAGGTAGGGAAAATGACTAGCGTGGTAGTACACCAATGTCATTGGTGCATCGCGCAGCATCAGGAGACCTGTGGCTCATCATCGCTGGAGTACAGCGGGAGATTCCTTTCACGCGCATTACAGCGACACAGAGCTGAACGCGCGCTCGTTCTCCCTGCACGCGCACTTGTGTGGATGAATTAAGGGTTGTTGCTATACCTAAAAGCAAAGTGCTGCAGTTTAGATAATAATTTACCACAAGGAACCACAATATGGATTGCTCTGAAGAGGTGCAGTCACTCTCAGATGAAGCCAGCACTCCCACCGAGTTGAAGAAAGGAATGTCAATATTTTTGGATGTGAGTATTTTAAAGCTTTTTAAAAACCCGGTTTGATTGTCATAACGGTTTATTCATACTGAACGATAAAGGGAAATAGAGACGTAAAATAACCTGTTGATGAATCCACAGTGCTGTATAGGGTTTTGTGTGAAATGTCCACTTGCAGATTGACAGGTCATCACCATACTGTAGCTTTAATAGCGTCCGTTTGCTTAATATGAATTATTAACATTTATTCGTCCTTTAAGTTACATTCAGCAGTTCCTAAATCACGTGCAGCTCATTTTATGTACAAATATGCATAAATGTGTGCCTACCTATATATTCTACAGAATTGGTTCACAGTCAAAGTTTGAAACATCTTGAATTTTTCTGCGAATTTTGTATGTATGCAAATTGTATCTTATGCAAGGTACACATTTCTAGTTATTGTGCAGTTAATTCTCTTGTATTTTCAGAAAGTTTTGGTCACTACCGAAAACACATATAATTTAATATAAAGGGTTATATTGACCTATTGAGATTGATTACATCTACCTTGTAAATATATATTTTTCTATTTTATTAAACCGTTTTTAGAGGTAAATCAATAATAGTTACAATTTTAACAATATTGCAAGAGTGATTTATGAGATTTGTTGTATTTTGAATCCAATTTTTCGTTGTAAAAGGCAAAAAGTTGATTATACTGATTTCAGAGTTAATAATGCATTAGTTTAAATAAACATTGAACCCCATCACAACATCTTAGTTGATAATTCAGTGTACTTTATTTTTGACTAAACATCCCATGTTTAGGTAGTGACTGCACATTTTTGGTAATGAAAATAATGTTTCGGTAGCAACCACATCACATGCTAAAATGCTACTAAAAAACTAAAATACTACAAATGAACATAACTGTACTAAAATGTTGTTAATTTCTTTCAAATAAAGGATTATGTGTTCCTTTTGTCACTATGAAATAATGATGTTCGGTAATGACATTCTTTAAAGTTACACACAGGTTTTTCATACTTTTGAACACATTTACCTCAAAATGATGGGGCCTATCTACTCACCATGTAGCTATGAGAGAGGAGGACACATGAATATTTCCTGATCATAAATTTAGGGGTGCAGTCAAAATAAGTCTTAGCCAATGGACTAAAAAGTATGCTGTTCCAGTTATGAAGTGAAAAATGCAGGATACATTTTTACGTAAATGTTCATACTTTACAAAGAAAATATAAAATAACTTCACTTTTTAAAAAATAAACTGATGCACGATCTTGATCTTGAAGTGCTCTAGTGATGTGAGACTGGCATTCTTCACAGATATTCATGTTGGGCTATCATCATTTAGGCTATTTGCATAATGTTAATTAGCATATTATTAATTAGTCATTGCGCATAGTTTATACACATTTGGTAATTAAATCTCTTTTCTGCTCTATAATGCATGTGCATCTTCTTTTCCAACAAAGACACGCTCTAAAGTGCGATGGTAAGAGCAGTTGCTAATTAAATTGTAGTATGCTGTCTAAAGAGCTTCCCCAGAGACATGAGGTGTGTATTGTTAATTATCATACAGGAATAAGGAAGCACCGGTCCCTGACAGATTGGTGGCATAGTTTTTCACTCCTCTAAGGAGCAAGCTATATTCAGCATAGTCTTGGCATGCCTAGCAGAGGGCCATATTTAGAGTGTGAATATTCTTGCTGTGAATTGGGACTTTATTTAACAGACCACTACAGCGCGCCTGGGTGTTCAAAGTCAACATAGCCATCATCACTTTTTCTTTCATCTCTGCTCTTTTTAGGCCTCAACCTAAATAATTTACAGTGCTAGAGTCCCTTTGCATGATCAACACAGTGTGAATTTTCCATGGCCCCTAGTTATGAACTGATATTGTCCTGTTTGCTTTCAGATATTGAGAAGAGCTGATAAAAATGGTAAGACTTTGCCTTTTTGTGCACTTGTTGTTCACCTGCATTTGTTTTAGGCTAGAGCACATTACTCTAACTGTGCATCCATATGTTTGAATGGTTGTCCATTCGCAGTCTGTGCTGTTGCTCTGTTGTCATGGAAACACTAGGTGTCCATACGTTTCCTAATGTTAGTCAATATTTTAGTAGAGCGATACAAACAAATGTCACTGTGCAACAAAACATCTGCTCGTATAGTTCTTATATGTGTTTTTCAGGGCTGGACCAATTATTACAGATCGAGTAGACCGATATTTTGAACCGATATATATGTCTGGTGTCAAAATTATGAATAACAAGGGCTCTGACAAAAACGTTCTTTAAATGCTTTTAAATGATTTTATCAGCAAATCAGTTTTTAAAAATGACCGATACCGATAACCATAAAAATGCTTAAAGGAGAACTCCACTTCCAGAACAACAATTTACATATAATTTACTCACCCCCTTGTCATCCAAGATTTTCATGTCTTTCTGTCTTTAGTCGTAAAGGAAGAAATAATGGTTTTAAGGAAAACATTTCAGGATTTTTCTTCATATAATGGACTTCAATTGTGCCCCAATTTTGAACTTTCAAAACGTAGTTTAAATGCAGCTTCAAAAGGCTCTAAACGATCCCAGCCGAGGAAGAAGGGTCTTATTTAGCGAAACGATCTGTCTTTTTTTTTTTGAAAAATAAAAATTTGTGTCTTTTTTTAAGCACAAAAGCTTGTGTAGCACAGGCTCTGGGATGCACGTTCTTGAATGATTCGTTCATTTTGAACGGATCTTTAATGTGACTCGGGAAGAACGAGTCGTCTCGGGGGAGTGATTCGTTTAATCGCACATGCGCAAGATCCTATCAGGTTCTGTACTGGAATTAGTTCACCTGTTTCAAATCTTCGGGTTTTTCAAGTCGTTCGTTCATCTTATGGGGCTGTCACGTGATGAACGAATGACTCAAACCCGAAAACTTGTCAGATAAGAGGTGAGGTGAGCTAATCATAGACTAAAGACCCAGGTAAACAATTAATTAATCTACTGTTTCTTATAGCATTACAGTTTTGTCATGTTTGTAGTGTGATCAACGTTTGTGTAAGCAGTAGATGTGTTAGGGAAGTAACACGTAACATTTGAATTATATTTTGCTAAAATGAACGAAATGACTCGAAAAAAGATTTGTTCATTTTGCTGAACGAGACTCAAAGGTCCGAGTCAGTAAAATGATCCAAACTTCCCATCACTACTACGAATCACGTCTAAGTTCATCGTCTGTGTACTCCGCCTCAAAAAGGTAGAGTCTGGCGGAACACTCTATCTTATTTTCTCCTACAACTTCAGAATCGTCCGACATCGTTGTAGCTTGTTGTTTGTAAACAGCGTTTGTCTTACTCGCGCTTTGTTAGTCTTTGCGCGTTCACTTTGTAAACACTGGGTTTGTAGTTCCGTGTGACCTTTCGACGTGATTCAATAGTACGTAGTGTCATGAACGCGCATCCCAGAGCCTGTGCTACACAAGCTTTTGTGCTTAAAAAGTATACAAATTTTTATTTTTCAAAAAAAATGACTGATCGTTTCGCTAGATAAGGCCCATCTTCCTTGGCTGGGATCGTTTAGAGCCTTTTGAAGCTGCATTTAAACTACATTTTGTAAGTTCAAAATCGAGGGCACAATTGAAGTCCATTATATGAAGAAAAATCCTGAAATGTTTTCCTCAAAAACCATTATTTCTTTACAACTGAAGACATGAACATCTTGGATTTACAAAATTTGTAAATTGTTGTTCTGGAAGTGGAGTTCTCCTTTAATATCGGCGCCGATAATCAGTCGACCCCTACATAGTACACTATAAAATGATTTGTTAGTTTAACTTAGAGTAACTGAAACTGAAATATATGTACACAAATAATGTAATATGGTTAAAATGATGTTCATTGTAGGTTTATGTATCTGAATGGTTGAATTTTAAGTTGTCTTATGAATTGTTCATATTAAAACAAAATTCAAATATAACAATTTAAATTTAATTTAAATTTCAACTTTCTGTTAATCATAATGTATAACGTAATTGAATATTACACTATTTACAGTACATCTAGGCCTGATATTTTTATTTGTATATAGTTTCTAACTCTGTAATATTGAATACTATCTTGTTAATGCAATTTCACCATCAAAACAAGTCATCTTTATTTATATACTGCTTAATATGATACAGATTGTTTCAAAGCAGCTTTAATGTAATAAGCATGAGAATAACACACATTTGCAAATTTTCAATTTAAGCTATAAAGCAGCTTTAAAAAAAACAATAGTGTCAGTATTCAGCTCCAGTCAGTTCAGCGTTGATTCAGTTCTATACAAGTTCATCAATTATTAAAGAAACTTAGTTCTGCTATTAGCAGATGTTGTCATTTATCTCAAATCAGTCCAGTGTTGTTTCAGTTCGGTTAAAAAACAGTGTTGATTTTGCAAAATCTAAATTTGATTCAACTAAGCAAGCAATAGTGAATTATTATTTAACATCACCAGTATTGGGAAGGTTTGGAAATGTAACAGTTTACTACACGTTACCGTATTTAAAATGTAATAAGTAGTGTAACTATTTCAGTTACTTCATTCAAGTAACATAACAGATTACATATGAATACTTTTTGATTACTTTTCTAAATTCACAATTACATTTAGTCATTCAGCAACAGCTTTTATCCAACACGACATACAAATGAGGAAAACTGAAGCAATCGAACCAACTTTCAAAGTCCTTCATCTCTTGAAATAAGATTATAATAATTTAATTTTAAAGCACAGCCACCACAAAATCAGACTTTAGCAACTTTTTAATTTGAGGCCTTTCTAAGGTAAAAAACAGATTTAAAATCATAACAAGAAATAGTAAATATTAATACAAGAAGTATTTAGATGTAACTCCCTTTGTAATCGTTAACATTTTCGTAACTGTAATTTAAAGTATACATTTTTTTCTCAGTAACTGTAACAGATTAAAGCTACATTTATTTTGTAAATAAATTACGTAATGCCGTTACATGTAACTAGTTACTCCCCAAAACTGAACATCACCGAATCAACTTAAATACATAACTACATTTTAGGTTAAATTAGGTAGAAATATCTCTTTATGGTAACAATTGAAGTTTTTCAGTGTATAAGGTCAGGCACAGTGTCTGCATACCTATTTCTCTTTTCCTCACATTGTGTTCTTTTCAAGGCTCTTTCACTGCGTTTTATTTCATATTGTATATTAGTAGGTGTATAGCACACGGCATGTGCAGTAATACATTTATTCTATTTTAAGTATAGGCTGGCATGACTCACCTGTCACTGTTTGTTAGAAAACCTCTGGGCGTCTGCACCAACTAACACAAGCCCTCAGTCCTGTCGCAAACATTGTCTCGCGGTGTGTGTGTGTGCATGTTTTCCCAAACACCTGAGATCTGACGTGCATGAGCTAAATTGGCATCGTCTGAAGGATGATGAGCTTTGCTTGCTTTCTCAGTTATAGATTCAACACCATCTACAATAAATATGAAATACTTTTTATGAGTAGGCAACTTTTTAACCACGTTTTCCTCTCAATAGATGACGGGAAGCTGTCCTTTGATGAGTTTAAAGCTTATTTCTCAGACGGTGTTCTGTCTGGAGATGAATTAAAGGAGCTCTTCCATACAATTGACACTCATAACACAAAGTAAGTATTGCTGCTTTTCATTCACATACACATACTAATGACAAGGCACGATTATGGGTTCCTCAGATCAACACACTGATTAAAATCTTTAGGAAACATTTCAAAAATGGCAGTTTTCTGAACACAGAACCCATAACAAAATGGATCTGTATTGCCACATGTGTCCAAGTTCAGATCTCATGCACATAGCCAGATTCTCAGATAAACGTGTGGTAAAAACAGTTGAAACCAGCTCAATTAAGTGCAATTCCCGGCAAAGATCTAGAGCCGGTTGCACCAGCTGTGGGATAGTTACAACATAAAGGCTTAAAGTTACAACTTACGCATACTAAATATGTTTGCTTTGCACCACTGAACTGATGAAACGTAATGTGTATAAACTTGATATTCATAGAAGCCAGTGGCCACAAGTAAAACAGTATATTTGTTAAATTGCATCATTATGCTCTTGTTCTACCTGACAGACTTCGGTCTTTAGACATATATGATGATGTTGACATTTACACTTTTAGGGGAGAGAATGTTACGTGAATAAATTACTTGTTAGCAGCTCTTCAACACGAATCCAATCTAAACAGCATGCCTCTGTGGGCATCTCTCTCTGTGTTACGCATGCCAATTCAGTATTTATTTATTTCTCCCCATTTCGAAAACAGTTTCTGAATGCCATTAATATATAAAATACCTATTACTTTATTCCATTATTAAGTATAGTATTTCAGTATTTCAATGGCAGTGTATTAGTTAGGCGAGGCAAAAGAAGTTAGTATCCTTAGCCAGATAAACTAAAATTTATAGCATTTCAAAACAAATTCTGCTAAGTAATTTGAAGGCTGCTTTTGGATTATTAAGGGGAAAATTTTGCTTTAAACTAGTGCAACCAAGTTAAGTACAGAGTTGCAGACTAGCTAGTAGTTACTAGTAGTTTCTAGCATCAAGAAAAAATATGGTCTTGGACTCAAGATTGACTCGAGAAAACTACAACACTAGCTAGAACCACACTTTCATGCACAAGTGGGGCTGTTCTTCTGCTGTTTTTATCTGTAAGGACCTTTGAAATAACTGAAATTGTTTGGCGAATTGATATGGACATACGGTCAAGACCTGCCTGGAACTACTTTAGTCATGCGTTTCCCTGGAAATAATTGCACACCTTAGAACTTTCATCAGCCAATCAGATTCAAGCATTCAACGGCCCATAGGATAAAAAATAATAAAAGTACTATGGTAGTATTTGTTTCTGAATTCGGCAAATGATTCACTCATCTCAAAGACTTTAAATGATTTCCACCTACTGGTGTTGTATAAAGGTGTAACAAACCAAGGATAAGGATATGGATAAACTTTATTTGTCCCCGAGAGGAAATTTATCTTGGACAAAATGTTACCGTATTGCTCTGAACAAACAGTAATAATAAATAAAGACAAATTAAATAAAACAATTGAGAACATGCATTAAAATACAACAATGTATATATATAAAAAAAGGAAAGTGCAAAACACATTCAAGTGCTAATATGCTTTAAGTGCATTATTCTTGGTAGAATTGGTAGAAGTTTTATCAAGACAGGAACAAATGAAAGTTTCAGTCTATTGGTTTTACACACTGGCATTCTCAATCTCTTTCCCGAAGGCAGCAGCTGGTATTCGCTAAAAAGAGGGTGTTCGGAATCAGTACTGATACTTATTGCTCTTTTCATCACTGCCTGTTCGTATAGTAAAGCAACAGCGAGTACTGAGGATTCTGATTCAGCCCAATGAGTCAAATGTTATGAATCTGCATTAAGAACTAGTGCAGCCAAATTAAAGGAGAAGTTCACTTCCAGAACAAAAATTTACAGATAATGTACTCACCCCCTTGTCATCCAAGATGTTCATGTCTTTCTTTCTTCAGTCGTAAAGAAATTATGTTTTTTGAGGAAAACATTTCGGGATTTCTCTCTAAACGATCCTAGCCGAGGAAGAAGGGTCTTATCCGGTGAAACGATTGGTTATTTTCTAAAAAAAAAAGACAATTTATATACTTTTTAACCTTAAATGCTTGTCTTGTCTAGCTCTGCGTGAACTATGTGTATTCCGGTTCAAGACAGTTAGGGTATGTCGAAAAACTCCCATCTCATTTTCTCCTCCAACTTCCTCCAAAATCGTTTTACCTTTTTTGTACAGGGCTTTTGATCTTCTTTGCATGTTCACTTTGTAAACACTGGGTTGGTACTTCTGCAGCGATATTGGGGCGACTTTGAAGCTGGAGGAGAGAATGGGATGGGAGTTTTTCAACATACCCTAACTGTATTGACCCGGATTACACAGAGTTCACGCAGAGCTAGACAAGATGGGCATTTGAGTTAAAAATTATATAAATTGTCAATTTTTTTTTTTAAGAAAATAACTGATCGCTTTGCTAGATAAGACCCTTCCTCCTTGGCTTAGAGCCCTTTGAACCTGCATTTAAACTGCATTTTGGAAGTTCAAACTTGGGGGCACCATAGAAGTCCACTGTATGGAAAGAAACCCTTAAATGTTTTCCTCAAGAAAAATTATTTCTTTACGACTGATGAAAGAAAGACATGAATATCTTGGATGACAAGCGGGTGAGTACATTATCTGTACATTTTCGACTTGGAAGTAAACTTTTCCTTTAAGTAAAGAGTTAAAAACACACTAGCTAGTTGTTACTAGTAGTCTCTATCGATGAATAAAGACAAAAATATGGTCTTGGATTCAAGATTGACTCGAGAAAACTACAACACTAGCCAGAACCACACTTTTATGCACAAGCAGGGCTGTTTCAGGAGCGGGAGAAAGAGAGTTTGCCCTTTCCATAAAATGGAAGTAATTTGTTGCATTGTTTACTATATTTATTTGCTTGGTCAGTGTCATTGTGGGTTTTGGTTATTTTGCTGCTGTAAGCTGTAAGGGCCTTTGAAACAACTTAAATTGTTTGGCGAAGTGAAATGGACATGTAATGCGTAATAACTGCACACCTTAGAACGTTCATCAGCCAATCAGATTCAAGCATTCAGCAGCCCAGTAGCGTAAGATAAAGATAATAAAAGTAACATGCTAGTATGCATTTCTGAATTTAGCAAATGATTCAGAATCACTCTTCTCAAAGACTTAAACTGATTTCCACCTGCTTGTGTTGTATAATGGTGTAACAAATCAACAGCGAGTACAGCCCAATGAGTCAGATGTTATGAATCTATATTTTTGGTGAACAGAGTAATAACATTGGAGTCATTGGTCTGAATCACAATCCTCAGTACTCGCTCTTATGGCTCTTCAGTTATTTGATAATGACAGTAATGGACACACTCAGTTTCCCAGAGTCCACCTGATGCCTGTGAATCAAACAATTGATTCTTTTTGGAATCAACTCCCAGCCCTATATACGAACCACAAATACTAAGGAATTAGAACCCTAAATGTTGCCTCAAGTATGTTTTTAACAATTTTCTTGCTGTATGATTTTGTCATAAAATGCATGACTATATAGTAGCAACCATGTGAGAGCTTCGCTTTAACTCAGAGCTGGAAGCATTGACTTCCAGCAGCTGTCCTGATGTCATTACAGCATCTGTGGGTAACATCCAGTGCGCTGTCTCTCCAACACGACAGACTCCTGTCACACTGATGCTTATCGTGCTTCTGGCTTGTTAGACAAAGCCACGTCAATGATCCATTCTAATGTGCGTGTTTGTGCGAGAGAGATAAAGAAGTTTGGTTTCTTCTGCTTTATTCTGAGATTTTCTTGAATGAAAATAATGCCAAAATAAAAGTCTAAAAAGTATTTGTTTTCTTTTTGAGGAAGGTGAAGTAAAAAAATATAGATTTAAATGGTTCACCCAAAAATTAAAATTGTATATTTAGTCCAGTATAACATGTCTATGCAGTGATTGATGTAGCATATGTTATAAGGAGTAGATCTTTATCTTGCCTTCACCTCCTTGCAGAATGATTCCATGTCACTTAAGTCATCTTGGTTTCCATAGCAGCAGCTCTCCTGGCTGGTACATGCTCTCTTTGTAGTAGGTGTTTGATGAGAATGTGCTTCTGATTTTATTTTCCATTCATTGTGCAGCTGGGTGATTTGGTTTGATGTAGTATTTCAAAGGAAAAATCACTTTCCTGTGCCAACGTAATGGTCAGCTCTTCCCCTTAGCACAAGCATAATATTGTTTTGGGTCAAGCATCAATTATTCATTATGATAGACAGTGATGATTAAAGTGTGAACCTGACACCTTTCTCAGGAAAATGTCCACAAAGTAACTATACACTTGTTATACAGGTTCAAATGCTCACTGACATGCTTCAGAAGGAAAAACGATGCATTAAGAGCCAGGGGGTGAAAACTTTTGGAATTTGAAGATCAGGATAAATGTAACTTATTTTGTCTTCTGGGAAACATGTAGGTATCTTCTGTAGGGCAGTACTAAATGAAAGAAAATATGACATTTAGGCAAAATAAGAAAAATGTACACGTCTTCATTCTGTTCAAAAGTTTTCACCCCCCGGCTCTTAATGCATTGTGTTTCCTTCTGGAGCATCAGTGAGTGTTTGAACCTTCTGTAATAGTTGCAAATGAGTCCCTCAGTTGTCCTCAGTGTGAAAAGATCGATCTAAAAATCATGCAATCATTGTTGGAAAGGGTTCAAATACACAAAAATGCTAGAAAACCAAAGAACAAGGGACGCATGAACAACTATCACTTAAAAAAAACAAAACAAAAACAAAACTCTGCTGTGGATCATTCAGGTAACAACACAGTATTAAGAATCAAGTGTATGGGAACTTTTGAATGGGGTCATTTTTTATAAAATCAAAGATTCAATTTAAACTCTTGTGGACTATATGTAAACATCTTCTATGTGAAATATCTTATTCCGGTCAGTACTAAATAAAAAATAACATAAATTTTTTATGATCCCTCTTATTTTGGTCAAATAATTAACATTTTGCAGATTCTGCAAGGTGTACGTAAACTTTTGACTTTAGCTGTAATAAATGATCTGTGGGGTATTTTGAGCTCAAACGTCACAGACACATTCTGGAGACACCTGAGACTTTTATTACATCTTGTAAAATGGGGCATAATAGGTCTTTTTGAAGAGTTTTAGGTCTTATTTTGTACTCTATTTCTAGTGGCAGCCGTATGAAATCTTGTTAGATGAGGGGTTTTACCTGCATTTACTCTCAATTTCTCAGACACTATCGTATGTGTTTGATATGTCTGAGAAAATAACTTAAAGCATAGCTTCAAGCATACAGATGGATGACAGAGGTCTTTATATAAATCTATCTGTTCCACCATCACAGATAAATTTTGTATATGGATTATTGCAGTTCATTGTTAACAGACAGAGAATCCTAGAAGGAAGATTCCTTGAAAACGTTTTCTCAGCAGAATAGATCTTTCCTTGAAAGTGACCCAACCATTAAAATCGAATCTTTAGGTGTGAAAAGAGCTCTGGGTTTTTTATGTCTACACTGAAAAAATTCAACCCACTAAAACTAAAAAGGCTGAAAGTTAATGATAGTGATTTCATCCCATTGTAATAACAATTTCACTCCCTGTAGCCAATAATCGGAGAGCAAACAATTATTGCCCATTACACTGAGGTCTGTATTTCTACAGTGTAATGTCTGGAGGAACAGGCAGATATGAGATGAGATATGAAGATTATTGACAGTGTGCAGCGGGTGCTTCTTAATGCCTTATTGATGTGTTGTCTTCGTCTGTTTATTGAAGGCTTTACCTCCCGCTACGAGGTCTAGCTCAGTCAGTTAACAGTTCAGCCAAAACACAAAGCCCCCTGTGACTATATTTTATCCAGCAGGTCTAACAATAATTATTTTTTGGTGTCCATCCATCTTTTAGAGTCTAAACAACCAATGAATGCAGTCATTGCCTCCAGACAACTGCCAGATGTTGAAAATTTTCCACCCACTGTGCTGGAAATAGGATTAAAATGGTTAATCACTGTCACTCCGTGAAGCTAATGGAAATTGCTAAAAAAAATTGTTAAATTTGGCATATTTCCCTCAATAAAAACTCTAATGTTCAGTGCGAAAGTAAAACACTAATTTTACCTTTCAGCCAATTTGCAAGTTCCCATTGATTATTACCACTGCATTTTTTGCTCCCTTATATTTTAGTTTCTTAAAATCAAAAGTAAAAATAAAATTTGTATGCTTTGGGACACATTACATATTGTGTATTCTGACTTTTTATCTTCTCATCTGGTAAGATGAGATAAGATGATGACTTTACCTCATGGCATTTAGTCTCTCATCAGAGCAGGGTTGAGACATGGAGTTGTCAGAGGACTCATTGGTTGCCTGGTGGGTGTTATTCAGGGTTAGAGATTAGCTGTCTAAATATGACCCTCCTTCATTAGACGAGCATCACAGTCCCAAAGGACCTGCCTTTGAGCGAGATGCTGTCTGCATAGCTTGAAATCAGCACAGAACATTAAATCACGTTTAGATGCAAGTGACACGTCTTTTAACATGCTGCAACGTTCATGTTATGGAACTTAATTTAACATGTCTGCTTATGGTCTGTTTACAGCAATGTGGACACGGATGAGCTGTGTGGTAAGAGCTCATACTTTTTTATTGACAATATTAGGTTCTATGTAATGATGAAAAGATGCTTGAGGCAGCATTTGGGGTTCCTCTGAGCCTTCATGGAGACACTTTAGAAATGACAGTTTACTGAGGAAGGCATGAGATCCTGCAAGAAATAAAAAGACTGTCAACACATACTGAAGTAACTTGAATGAACAATAGGATATTTAAGGCATCTTTACAGATGGCCTAGAGGTTCTCCAGAGGGTTCTGCCTCAGGTATCTTTTCATTTTTTATTTTTTCTATTTAAATTGTGTTTGACTTCTTGTGTATTACGCTGTTTAATACACAGTAAATATATGGAAGATCATTTATTTATAATAAATAATTTATTTATTATTCAGTAAAATTGAATAATGCTTTACTTTAGAACTATTCATCAGAGAATCCTGAACATACTTATTTTCAGCATCATTACTCCAGTCTTCAGTGTCTCATGATCCTTCAGAAATAATATGCAGATTTTCTGTTCAGTTATGTTATGTTATAAAAAACAAAGTATTATAAATAAAAGTTGTACTGCCTACTTTTATGGAAATCTTTTTTTTTTTTCAGGATTATTTGATATAATAATATAATATAATGCATCCATGCTGAATAAAAGTATTAATTTGATTATTACTAATTTACTAATTATTTACTAACTAAAAATTACTAATTAAATAATTAATTTCTTTATAATTTTAAAAAGGGGGGAAAATCTTACTCCAAGCTACTGAATGGTAGTGTATCACAGTTTTTTTTTTTTTTTTTTTTTTTTTTTTTTTTTTTGAGTGTCAAATCAGCATATTAGAATGATTTCTAATTGATCATGTGACACCACAAACTGGAGTAATGATGCTGAAAATTCAGCTTTTTTAATCACAGAAATATATTACATTTTAAAATGTATTAAAATAGAAAACAGTTGTTTTAAATTGTATAAACATTTCATAATATTACAGCTTTTACTGTACTTTTGGTCAATTAAATGTAGTGTTGATGAGCGTAAAATACTTATTTAAAAAAATAATAATAACAAAAAAGAAACCTACCAATACCAATAAATGAAGGGAAGAAAGTAACTTATGAAGTAGTAAAATATTACAGTGAAAAATGCAAACATCAAGTATATTTTGCATTAGATAAATACAATGTATACACATATTTTACAGAATGTCTCAAATGCTAATTTGCTGTGAACAATGAAAGAATATTTTATAGAAATTCTTATGCTAATGCATAGAATTATTTCCAACATTAACACAATATGACATCATATCAATTATAAATAGGTTAAAATATTATCATAAACCTAAACTAAAAACATTATCATTACTTGAAATAAAATTAGCATTAACTAAAATAAAATTAAATATAAAAACTTAAATGGAGAATATTTCAGCTACTTGTCAGGCAACATTTCTCATCTTTGTTTATTTTACATTTAAATGCTGAAAACTACAACTAAATAAACTGAAACTTTATAAAACATTCAAAGGAGAAGTTCACTTCCAGAACAAAAATGTACAGATAATGTACTCACCCCTTTGTCATCCAAGATGATCATGGTTTTCTTTCTTCAGTCGTGAAGAAATTATGTTTCTTGAGGAAAACATTTCTTCTATGTTACCCACGAGTTTGAACTTCCAAAATGTAGTTTAAATGCAGCTTCAAATGGCTCTAAACAATTCCAGCTGAGGAAGAAAGAAAACCTTATAATTTGTATACGTTTTAACCTCAAATGCTTGTCTTGTCTAGCTCTGCGATGCGCACACATACTCTTTGTATTCCAGTTCAAGACAGTAAGAGTAGGTCGAAAAACTCCCATCTCATTTTTTCCTCGAACTTCAAAATTGTCCAACATCACTGTTTTACCTTTTTTTGTAAAGGACATTTGAGCTTCTTTGCATGTTCACTTGTAAACACTGGGTCGGTTCTTCTGCAGCAATGTTGGACGATTATAAAGTTGGAGGAGAAAATGAGATGGGATTTTTTCGACCTACCCTAACTGTATTGAACTGAAATACACAGAGTACGCATGCACATCGCAGAGCTAGACAAGATGAAAAGAATTATGCTTGAAATGTGTTTTTATGAAAACACTGTCATGTGTATCATAAAAGGTCTTCCTTTCTCTTAGAATACTTCTCTCAACATCTTGGAGAATATGAAAATGTCCTCGCTGCCTTGGAAGACCTGAACGTATCAATACTGAAAGCCATGGACAAAACTAAGAAGGTGAGTTGCCTTTCTACTTTTTTCTGCTTATAGGGTTTGACATATGGACGTGATCTCAATTACATAGTTGAGTGAAACCATGTCTGAGAAAAGATGGAAAATGGTTTTCTTGTCTAATGTATGTCTGGCCATCCTCCGTCTGAAAGTGATGTTAGCTGTGTACTTGAGCAAATATAACCTTTGTGTATTAATGTGGCCACTGACATTTGGTTTGTGAGTGGGCAGCGGATAGATGTGATACCTGTAAGAACTAAAATTAGTATTCTGCATCCATTCCTGAAGGCTGTCAGTGTCTTATCTTAATCACTCTCAGCATGTTCCCTGGCCCCTAATGTGGCCGTTAGGTGTGTAATTTTCTCTGAGTTGTAATAAAGCTGTTCACGCCGTGCGCTGTGGGAGTTCTGAGAGTGGATCTGCTCAAGCTCAGACTCACATCTGTCTGACACAGACAGCTGTGCTGCTGCCCACAACCTGTCTGTCCTCAACATGCTGCTGGAGAGATGAAACTGTTTGATCTCAATATGATAAAGTGCTTTATTCATTTTTCACTAGTAATGTCCATTTTTTGATACAATGAATGTTAATAGGGGTCATCGGATGCCTATTTTCAACAAGTTGATATGATTCTTTAGGGTCATAATGTAAAGTCTATTATATACTTTGGTTAAAAATTCTCAATGGTAGTGTAAAACAACACCCTTTTTACCTTGTCAAAATCAGCTCTGCAAAAATCATCCCATTCTGAGGGAATGTTCCTTTAAATGCAAATGAGCTCTGCTCGCCCGCCCTCTCTTACATAAAAAGTGAAGTTTGCATCCGATGACCCCTTTAAGAATCAAAATCAAATGACACTCAAACATTTATGTGGTACAAACTGCTCTCTAAAGACACTTGAGAAACATTTTGGGTTTCTCACACTGGAAGAAGTATTTGTAGACACCCTCAAAATTGCTACCTGATCTCTTAACGAAAACATACCTGTGGAAACTTTTTTCGCAAGATGCGAAATACATACCAATAAGTACATATCACTGCAGTTTTTCAACAGAAATGAACACCAGAGGCAATAAAGCGAGCACTTGTAATTGTTTTCATACACAGTTATGATTACAACTCTATATGTTTCGCTTTTCAGATGTAAGAAGTTTGCTTGGTAGCTCAGCTGATGCGAAATTGGACTTAGGATGTAGAGTCCTTGGATACGAATCTTGTGAAAAACATGACTCATGATGAAAGAGCTGAAAGATGAGAGATTGAAAAACAAGCTAAAGCGGCATGTCTGCGATTGCGTTTTTACATCACATTCACTTTTGTTCATACTATCGGGTAGGTTTAGGTGTAGTGCAGATGGTACGTTATTTTAAAATGTCACAGAGCATTAGAGTTATAGTGCCGCTCAATGGCATTTCAAGTCAGAACTGTGATGACACGTACAAAAACAATGTCACATAAAACGTACCATATATATGTTCATCTGTTCCGGGGAAAAAAACGAACACTCTTTTAGTGCCACTCAGTGGACATTTTACATTGAATATGTCACGAAACATTTATGGCGGTACATATTTCATAAAACATATTTCTACATCTTGCAATAAAATTCCCACAGGTCTGTTTTCGTCATGAGATCAGGTTGCAGATTTGACTGCTCTTTGAAGAACTCAGAAATTAGTTACTCACGGCGGTATACTCACGGTTCTTCACTCAGGGGTATAGTGAAGTTTGAAATAACTGAGGACTGAGGTTTGTGAATATTCGGACATCGCCCATAATATTCGGGATCATTTTTGAGTTACCTCAAGAATCTTTTAGTTTGTACAGTTATATAAACTACACACAAGCTACTATTCCATAAAAGACAGCTATACCACACTCTTCTAATAACAGTATAGCTTAAACTTTTAATAGGCAAAGAAGAATTAGATGATTTAATACTTTAAATTTATTTAAAAAAAACAAAACATTTTAATTAGGGTAAACCAGGGGTTATTATCATAAACTAAAACTAAAAATATTTTTATTAACTGAAATAAAATTATATATAAAAACCTGAATTAAAAAATTATATTTATATTTCAGCTACCTGCCAAGCCAAAATTTGCCTTTTTTATGTAGTTTATGTTCAAGTGCTAAAAAAACAAAAATAACACTGGGCTGAATGCATTAAACAGGATTTAAACAGATATTTTTATACTAAAAATACAGCCAATAAATATTTTTATTCATAATTTTTTAAAAAGAAATAAATGTGTAGTAGTACACAACAACATACTGTATTTAAGTAAATATATATGTTTTTTTTTAAACAAAATTTCTTATGCTCATCAAGGCTGATGATTTAATGTGAAATGTAATATTGTGAAATATTATTACAATGTAAAATAAAGTTTTTCTCATTTATTCCAGTGATTAAAGCTGAATTTTCAGCATCATTGCTACAGTATTCAGTGCCACATGATCCTTCAGAAATCTAATATGCTGATTTATTATTTATTATTTTTTATGTTGGAAACGGTTGTGCTGCTCAATATTTTTTTGGAACCTGTGATATATTTTTCAGGATTCTTTGATGAATAAAATGTTAAAAACACGTTTAAAACAATTTTTTCTTTCTAACAATATACACTACCGTACAAAGTTTAGGGTTAGTACATTTTTATTCTTTCTCTTTTTTTTTTAAATAAATTAATACTTCAGCAAGGATGTGCTAAATTGATAAAAAAAAAAGTGACAGTAAAGACTTATATTGTTTGAAAAGATTTCTATTTTGAATAAATACTGTTCTTTTTAACTTTTTATTCATCAAAGAATCCTAAAAAAAGTATCACAGGTTCTGTTGCCAACATAAATAATTCTAATAATAATTCAGCTTATTAGAATGATTTTTGAAGGATCATGTGACACTTAAGACACAAATCTTACTGATCCCAAACCTTTGAATGGCAGTCTATGTATTTCACTAGGGTGGATAATGATACACAAAATCATTTTTATCACATTACATTGCTACTTTCAAAAGACAACATAATTTTTCACATACTGAAAAATGTATATAAAATTAGTTGATACTTCAGGGTTTTTACTCCCAAACACTGGCTTCAATTTCCATTAAATGTTCATCTACAAAGATTTAATAGAGATGTCTTTAAGCTGTGATTTATGCACAATAATTAGTTAATACGTGATTTTCACAGTAATTATCTTTAATAAATTACTACAATGTACTTGGTTATTGCACCACAATAATTATCTTCAAAACAGTTTGTATATTAGACTCATGAAAGACATAAAAATTTTAATACACTGAATCTCTCATGTGAAACACAGGATGATCTCAGATGTACTGATTGAGTTTTTGGCTGCGGCCTTGCTCATATAGATGTGCAGTGTTGTCGGTGGTTATCAACACTGACATTCTGGTCTGAACAGCAGCATTTATCTTGCCGTGCGTCTGATGTCAGTAATGGGCACAGTCCACACTGACCGTCAGAGGAACGAGCTGGTATGAACTGCGTGTTTCAGTTCCTGCCGAGCCATTTAACCGAGACTGTCTGCTGCCTCGCACAGATAATGAATTAGGCAAGCGCTGACTCCAAACCCAGCAGACATGCCACTTAATGCATGTGAGTGTCTCAGAAATGGAGTCGCTGCCATGAAGGGCAGTGCTGTGTCATTTCATTATGCCGCTTGATTAGTGAGGCAGACAGAGGAAGTGAAACACGATTAATGAGTTCAATGGGACATTTTTGTCAAAGACTACTGGCATTTGCTTCTGTGTTTTATTGTACATCCTGAAACCTTCAGCTTTACTGTGAGCAAAAGAGCAGCAAAAACAAATCCTCACAATGAGAAGTGGCTGTCTTCTGAAGATGATGAGAGAGGTGCAAATTGCAAATGATTGTTTTATCACTGCATGATTTAAAGGTTTAGCTACGTTGACAGGTGCTGTCTTTCTTCAGCCAAAATTTTGTTTTGATTTGATACTGTTTTGTAATGTTCAAAGAGCATCAGTAATAACACACAACTCATTTAGAGGCAAGAGCACAATCCCCAATATTAAACCTCAAAGAGAGAAATAGTGCAACATGGAAAAGAACTGTGCTTTGCTTAAAATATTCAAACAATTGTGTCGTTTTTGAACCTCCACTGGTTATAATTTACAGCACTAATCATAAAATGTTATAATCAGGTTCCCAGTGCATCTACCAACCCAGAAAAAGTGAAAAAGGAAAACCTAGTAACTGTTTTGGTAAACCTTTTCCTTTTTCTTCGGATCTT
The DNA here is from genome assembly GCF_022985175.1 of Labeo rohita. Lineage (NCBI taxonomy): Eukaryota > Metazoa > Chordata > Actinopteri > Cypriniformes > Cyprinidae > Labeo > Labeo rohita. The sequence continues at coordinate 11,153,330 of NC_066887.1, read as the reverse complement.
CTAATATTAACGCCCCTTAATCTGCATGTTTCCACTCACGGTGCCGTCATTTTGTTTTTGCATGTGACAATGGTGTACCAGTTTTAACACCATGGCAAAAGTTTGAGATACACAGAACACTATTTAGAGTCCCAGCCTCAGAGGAGACGAGAGCAGTGGATTTATTGATTTATTTACTGTATATTACACTGCTGCCACACAAATCTAATATAAACATGTGATTTCTTTCCCAGCTGACTACCTTCACAGACTGTTTTTAATGCATGTGTGTTTTTAACACAAACTTGTCTGAATTTGACAGTTCATGCGCAATAAGACATGAAAGAGAACTTAGTTTAGTAGGACTCCTCCTTCCTATATCAGAAGTTTGAACTGATATGGCTTTAAAATGCATGATTTCAGTGCAATAGACATGGTAATCAAAACCAAACAGATGTTTTTAGCAGAGTATCTTAGGTACGAGCTGTAAAGGCACAGTCCTATTCTGGAAAACAGGGCGGGGAGCAGCACCTCATTTGCATTTAAAGACACATGCATGAAAACATGTTCTCAAAGTAGACATTCAAAATGATGTAATAAGTTATCTATGGGGTATTTCGAGCTAAACTTCACAGACACCTTCCAGGGAGACCTGGGACTTATATTACATCTTGTAAAAAGGGGCATAATAGGTCTCCTTTAAGAGGCTCTTAGATGGTTATGAATGCAAAGACTGATTTTAATTGCCAAATCATACTGATCTTATTCTGACAGGAAAAAACAAGCCGTTAACAAAGGAATTTTGTTTGATCTCGCTCTTCACAACACATGATAATCTCTATTGCCTGAGCTCCGTTAATCATGAGCAACAACAGTTAGTGATGATGTATGGCAACAAATTGTGTTATGTTTATTGCATAAAGCCACGAGTGGGTGTGCAAACCAGCTGCTGTGATGCATGTGGTCTCTGCCCCTTAGGAGAGGACTCTATAAACAGCAACCACACTTATGAACATCATACTGTGAGCTCTCATATCATCCATCCAATATATTTTGCCTTCAGGTGGACTCATGACAGATTTATAGCTCAAATATTACAAATGTTGGTTTTTTAGATTGATGATTTTTATCTACAAATGATGAATGACATCTTTGTAACATTATTTGCTAACCGTATCTCATTTAGTCAGTTTACAGGATCACACATCAGCTTTGAACTTTTATGACAGCTTGTCACTGAAAACAATGGAATATTTTTTATTCATGTATTTATTGTTTGGCTTATTTTCAGTTAAAAGTCTTAAAAAGGGCATTAAATATGTCTATGTGCATGTATTATAGTCACAATCAATATGATTATTCTGAAGAATTTAATTGTGATGTATTAGGTGTTATTTGCATGCTGCAGACACTTTGTATTGATAGCATGAATGCGTGGTTACGTGATTGGCTCTTGTGTAAAATGTTGGCCTCAAGCGCTGACATTGGAAGGAAAGGTTAGTGATATTTGCTGTTTCAGGTTATACAGCTCTTGGTTGCAGTGATTCATGCTGAGGTTATTGTAAAGGTCTGTGTGTTTAACCCTCTTTGTAAATACACATGTGTTGGTGGATCTGTTGGATCTGTGACTGTCAACATCTTGAGCGAGTTCATAATAGACGTGTCGTGCAGCACCTGTTTCATAACTGGATGCCGAAGAATTACGTGTCCTGTTAGCTGAGGGATGTTCTCAGCTTTAATAATGGCTTTTCTTTGTGACAGAACACAGTTGCTTTGGGCGTGCAACATAATTATAGAGGCGGCTGTTGAATCCTAACGTTGAAAAACTGAAGTACCATGTGCAAATAACATACCCATGCAGCCCTGCCTTTGAGACTGTGGATGCGAAACAAAATCTCATACAAAAAGATAAAGAGGCTTCCTGGCACTCCAGTTTAAGATATAGTTACATTCTTAAATTGAATGCCATGATGCATGAACTGTTTCAGTCACGTACCTGGATTGCAAGTACCTGCAAAAAACACTTGGCGTAGAGTGAAATGTTTTGGTTTAGATAGTTGTATTAGATTGGCTCATATGCATTCATTGAGCACTTCCAGAACAACAATTCACAAATAATTTACACACCCCCTTGTCATCCAAGATGTTCATGTCTTTCTGTCTTCAGTCGTAAAGAAATTATGGTTTTTGAGGAAAACATTTCATATAATGATCTTCCAAAATGTAGTTTAAATGCGGCTTTGAAGGGCTCTAAATGATCCCAGCCGAGGAAGAAGATTTTTTTTGGAAAATAAAAATTTATATACTTTTCAAGCACAAAAGCTTGTGTAGCACAGGTTCTGGGATGCACGTTCACGTACTATTGAACCATGTCGAAAGGTCATGCTGAACGTAGGCGGAACTACAGACCCAGTGTTTACAAAGCGAATGTGCAAAGACTAACAAAGTGCAAGTAATTCAAACGCTGTTTACAAACAAAAAGGTATAACGATGTCTGACGATTCTGAAGTTGTAGGAGAAAATAAGATGGAGTTTTTCACCATACTCTACCTTTTTTAGCCGGAGTACACAGACGATGAACTTGACGTGACGTGATTCGTAGTAGTAATGGGAAGTTAGGATCTTTTTACAGACACGGACCTTTGAGTCTTTGAGTTATTATTATAATATATAATGTTTTTTTAAAGAAATAATTATCCACATTACACTACAATATACGTTATATATTATATTACTTTACCACATATTTTCTGGGACTAAAGTGAGAACTATGGTTATTAAAGGATTAGTTCACTTCCAGAACAAAAATTTACAGATAATTTACTCACCCCCTTGTCATCCAAGATGTTCATTTCTTTCTTTCTTTAGTTGTAAAGAAATTATGTTTTTCGAGAAAAACATTTCAAGATTCCTCTCCATGTAGTGGACTTAATAGTGCCCCTGAGTTTGAACTTCAAAAATGCAGTTTAAATGCAGCTTCAAAGGACTCTAAATGATCCCAGCTGAGGAAGAAGGGTCTAGCAAAACGATCGGTTATTTTCTAAAAAAAAATTACAATTTATATACTTTTTAACCTCAAACGCTCGTCTTGTTCACCTGCGTGAACTCTGTTTTTTTCCGGTTCAATACAGTTAAGGTGTCTCATTTTCTCTTCCAACTTCAAAATCGTCCTAAATCGCTGCAGAAGTACCAACCCAATGTTTACAAAGTGAACATGCAAAGAAGGTCAAACGCCCTTTACAAAAAAAAGATAAAACAGCAATGTAGGTTGATTTTGAAGTTGGGGGAGATCCTGAAATCTCTGAAATCCTGAAATGTTTTCCTCAAAAAACATAATTTCTTTTCGACTGAAAAAAGAAAGACATGAATATCTTGGATGACAAGAGGGTAAGTGCATTATCTGTAAATTTTTGTTCTGGAAGTGAACTTCTCCTTTAAGTTGCTAACAGAGAATTATCTTTACATATGAGCTAATTAAACAATAATAATATGGTTAATTACAGTGATAATAAATGAATAACTCATTATCTTTGTAAATAATTTGTAAGAACCCCATTAGTGTGTACTTACTATAAAGTGTTACCAAATTAACATTCAATTATATTTTAGTGTGTCTAAATGTCAAATGTATGTTTAAAGCTCATTCTAGAGCAGTTGTGACAATAAATTCTCTGTCTTTAATATGCAGGACTATCAGGAGGCCACGCATCTGGAGCAGTTTGTGACACGTTTCCTGTTGAAGGAGACCACCAGCCAGCTGCAGTCTCTCCAGAGCTCTCTGGAGTGTGCCATGGAGACCACAGCCGAACAAACCCGGCAAGAGAGGTAAGCCACACAAAACACACACTTACATTAATGCTACATAAATTCTACAGTACATATGGAGGGAGCAGGAGATGAGTGGATATTTTCAATTCATTGTTTTGAAGCTGAACGTCTGTGACAGAAAAGAAGAACAAGTGGCGATATTGTCAGAACATTAAGATATGTTTGACTATGAAACTCACATATTGCAGTACTGAATTCAGATTTTAAATGTTTGGATGCTTTCATCATGTCTAGACTGTGACATGATTAATAATGAAACATCTAAGTGATACTGTATGCATATGTTGGGCATGGACATACAGTTGTGCTCATAAGTGTACACACCCATATGCAAAATGTTAATAATTTTACCAAAATAAGAGGGATCATGAAAATTCCATGTTATTTTTTATTTAGTACTGTCCTGAATAAGCTATTTTACATAACAGATGTTTATATATACTCCACAATACAATAGTTATCAGTGTGAAAAGCTGGATCTCACAATTATACAGTCACTTTTGAAAAATGTTAAAATATGCAGAAGATGCTGGAAAAAAAACAAATAATATGCAGGAGCTGGAGGATTTTTCTGAAAAACAGCAGGCAGATGAACTGCTCAGGACAAACAAGGGACTCATGAACAACTATCACAAAAGATAAAAGCAGTCCTGGTTCATTCAGGAAACAACACACAGTATTAAGATTCAAGGGTATGTAAACTTTTGAACTGGGTCATTTTTATAAATGTAGTTATTATTTTGTCTTGTGGAGTTTATATGAACATCTGTTATGTTAAATTGTTTATTCAGGACAGTACTAAATAAAAAATAACACAGTTTTCATGATCCCTCTTATTTTGGTAAAATTATTAATATTTAGCATATTCTGCAAGGGGTGTGTAAATTTATGAGCACGACTGTAAAGTATGCATTCTGCCAACTGTAATCACACATACACTACTGAAAAACTGGAATAATTAAATATTTTATGTTGTTAAAAGAATATTTTATGCTCATCAATGCTGCATTTATTTGATTAAAAATACAGCAGAAGCAGTAATATTGTGAAATATTACTACAATTCAAAATAACTGTTTTCTATTTGAATATATTTTAACATGTAATTTATTTCTGTGATGCAAAACTGAATTTTCAGCATCATTACTTCAGTCTTCAGTGTCACATGATCCTTCAGAAATCACTACTATGCTGATTTGCTGCTCAAGAAATACATATTATTATCAATGCTGGAAAGAGCTGTGCTGCTTAATATTTTTATGAAAATTGTAATACACTACCAATGAAAAAAATTTGAGAGCCATTATTAATAACTGAATACCAATAATAATTAAGCAGCAAATTAGCATATTCGTAAAATTAAGCTTCGCCATCATAGGAATACATTTTTAAAATAGAAATACATTTTTAAAACACAATAAAAAAATAAAAAACAATTGTAAACTGTAATGTAACTATTTTAAACTGTATTTTAGAGCAAATAAATGCAGGCTTGTTGAGCATTAGAGACTTATTTTGAACCTTTGACCTGTAATGTATATATGATGACATTATTGACTGTGTACTAAGAGCAATCACACACTCCCAAAGCATCAAACCTCTAGCATTTTTAGTGATACTGAGTGTATTTCTTCTGCACCAGTGGACATGTAGAGTCTCCACAGATCTAAACATGCCATTTCATTGTTGAAAATGCATGTAGACAGCGATTGTGCACTGACTCAAGCAAAGTATTCTGTGCACAGCCATCCTTGGTATTGAATATCTAGAGCATCAGCGGCATCAATTGTTAATAGAACAGGTGACCAGCAGACCATTCACCCAGGCTTTTGTTTTTGTGCAGAAAGGGGGACGAATGCCAGTTTAAACCACCACTGAATCAACAAAACCTGTGTGTGTGTCTGCATGTGTGTTGCGTTTGATTAGAAGCTCATTTTGAGCTTACAGCGTCTCTGACTCACTGCATTTGTGTGCTGAGGAGGGTCTGCTGCGTGGCCCACCATGGGGGTCAGCAGCTTCTTATAGAGTGCAGAATTTAGAATGCAAAATGAGCTGTTTTGTTCCAGCACCTGGATGATTGCATGCTACAGAGCGCTGCGTGCCTGAGTCCGTATATGCCTGCGTGTGCGTCACAACGTGCCCACTACCTCTCCTCCTTCTCAGTGTGCGGCAGCTGTGCTGCTCCGCTCACCTTATGATCTCAAGAAAATTAGCTGGAGCAGCTGGCCTAAAGAAATGAAGGATGCTGAGGCTGGGTTTTAAAAGGAAGTGCTTCCTTTTCTTTTCTGTCTGTTCTTAAAAACACTCTGGCTCTGATATAGCCAGTTGCATCCTAATTAATTGGTAAATTTAAATTGCCTCATTATCGCCTCTGCAGGCAATACCATGTGTTTAACTTAATAACTGTGCGCCACTGAAATATACAGCGTATATTGCAGTTATTAGTAAAAACAGAGGCAATCATAGACACTATTTTGGGGGGCTGAAGCCCCTACTGTGTTTAATTTTAGCTGGTATAAAAATCTGTTATTTTATCATTATTATAAAATTGTTCTTCATGGTTACTTAATACAGTCTAAAGATGTGACTCTGAAATGTAGTCTTTATGAAATTTAAAGGAACAGTTCACCGCAAAATTAAAATTTTGTTAAACATAAACGAAGATATTTTAAATAATGTTGGTTACCAAACAAGTGGTAGCCACTGACTTATGAGGGGGAATATATATATATATATATATATAGTCAGTGGTTACCAGCAACTGTTTAGTTACCAACATATCTTTTGAAATTACCCCATGATTTACTCACCCTCAAGCCATGTATATGACTTTCTTCTTTCAGATGAATACAATCTGAGTTATATTAGAAAATGCCCTGACTTTGTTAAGCTTTATAGACCTTCATTAACCCCCGGAGCCATGGAGTACTTTTCTACGATGGATGAATGTACTTTTTTGGGCTTCAAAATCTCAACCACCATTAACTGGCATTATAAAGCTTGGAAAAGCCAGGACATTTTTAAATACAACTCCAGCTGTATTTTTCAGTAAGAAGAAAGTCATATACATTTAGGATGGCTTGAGGTTGATTAAATCATGGGGTAATTTTCATTTTCTGGTGAACTGTATTAGGTAACTATATCAGACAATTAAGAGGTTAACCATGCTTTTGACAGCCCTGGATTTTAGTACAAATTTAGTACAAAGACATTTTAAATTATTTCATGTTGCAAAAGTCTTTATATCTTAGTGGCATTGGCTTTGGCCTGATCTCTCCATCTCTCATTCCTTACAAGTTGTTTTCAGCCTATCACAGATCTTGACGCTGCTAATATAGATGTACCAAGTCTGCAGCCTCACTCACAATCCCATGAGCACACTCAGAATATCTCTACTCCTGGCATGCCCATAGTCCCCTCTGACCTTTATCTTGGTTGGATGAGTTTTGACAGAACACATATTTACACAGTTAAAGGGATAGTTCACCACAGATGAAAACTCATCATCATTTACCCATGTCATCACAAACCCTTTTCATCTTTCTTCCAGAGAATACAAAAGGAAATGCTAGATGTTCATGCTGGTCTGTTAAATACAATGAAAATGACCAGGACCTATCAAGATCCAAACAGACACTCTTAAACACATATTATAAAAAATAATAAAATAAAACATACTTCAGTATTAATTGACTCTAATGTTTTCAGACACTTATATGCGTGTTATCTGAAAGTTTAAAATTTACATCTATATAAATGCAATGTAATTTAAAATATAATTTAAATTAAAATATAAATGCATGTAATTTCTATTAAAACCATGGCATTTTTTAAATATATTTTAATGACACTTTGTAATGTTGAAGTTGCCATTTACTACATTTTAAATATATTAACCTTAAATGTGATATTGAATAACACTATTAATCAATTGACAAAAGATTAAAACGTAATGATTTAAAATATACTTTACAGTAAAACTCTTTTGACATTATAAAAAAATGCACTTTTTGTCTTTTATCTGTTAAAAACATTAATGAAAGTTGCAATTACAGTAATTTTTTAAGAAGTATACTTTTAACATTCAAAGTACAATAAAAGTGAACATTCATTACAATAAAGTGGATTTTTCACAAGTGAATAGCAGTTCACGTTTATCATTTACTTGTAGTGTGTGGAAATGGGTCAGCTTTCTATAAAAAAAAGGTAATTGTGATTTTTTTTTTTTTAATCTCAAAGTTTTTTCTCGCAATTGCGTATTGCATCTTTTTTTCTCAGAATTACAGACTCACAATTCTGACTTTTTCTCAGAATTGTGTGTTTGTGTGCAATTGTGTCGCAATTGCAAATTACAGTATAAAGTCAGAATTGCAAGGTTTTTTTCTCGCAAATGCAAGTTTGTATCCTGGTGTGAATTTTTCTCACAATTCTGACTTTTTTCTCAGAATTGCATGATATAAACTCACAATTACGAGTTATAAAGTCAGAACTGCGAGATAAAAGCTTTTTTCTCGCAATTGCGAGTTTATATTCTGCTATTGTGACTTGCAATTTTTCTCAGAATTATTAGTTTATATCTTACCATATTGACTTAACTCACAAACGAGTTTAAATTGTGCAATTCTCAAAAGTTTATTTCTCGCAATTCTTTATAACTCGCAATTGCAAGTTTATGTCCCAATTATGAGAAAAAAATTGCAAGATGTAAACTTAAAATTGCAAGATAAAAAGTTGCAATTACCTTTTTTTTTTTTTCAGTGGCAGAAACTGCTTCCATAGCTTTTCTCCTTTTATATAAAAAATAAAATCATACAGGATTTGGAATAACACTGGGATGAATAACTGATGATAGAATTTCCATTTCTGAGTGAACCATCCCTTTAAGGACTGTTTTCATCATTTCTCCAAGCACAGAGCAAACCTGCGCATTTCTTCACATGGCTACACACGTGTAACCTCTTACGTCACCATGCTTTTGTGTCACAGTTGACAGTGTGGAGTTTTTTATAACATTAGTGCTTTCTAGAAAGCGTATACACATTTTGAGCCTAAAGGCTTTGAGATGGCGCGGGCTGGCGTTATGCGGCCAGCTCATTGTGTGTCGGTCAGGTGGGATTGATTCCCACTGCGTTAGATGTGCTGAAAGTGGCTGGTGGCCAGAACAAATTGAAATAGCGTGGTCCATTCTCTATTCCGTCTGAAGCGTCGAGTCAGGCTCTCTGAGGAGCAGCACCGCACACAGGGATGAAACAGGGGAGATGAGCTCAAATCTGAATCCAGAGCTCACAGGAGCGCTCACCCCATTCACAGCACTGCTTTCATCTATGTGTGCGAAGTAGACCATTATCAGTTATTAGGAAACAGCACTGCTGCTGATACACCTTCATTTTTGTTTTTAACATTATGTCATTTTCATATAAATTTCTGTATAAAAAGACGCTGGTGTCTGGAGAACATTTCACTGCGTGTGTCACTTGAGATCCACGGGTTCATGCAGGTTTGTGGATGTGACTCCAGCTGAGTTTTAATCACCTGTGTGACTCAAGCTGATTCATTTGGTAGAGAATTCAGTGTGCTGATGCAGTTGTGAGCCATTTTTAACCGCGGAGGGTAAGCTACCCTCAAGACGCACGTTGTGCAACAGTGTCTTTAGGGATAATGAGCAACCAACTGTGCCTTAATTTTGACACCTGCCTGCGTACATTTATTTCATTGTCTCAGAGTTAAAATAGATGCAGTATTCCGCCGCTGCTCGAGAACAATAGATATAATTAGATTTCATATAATCATATTTCGCTCACACAACTTAATAGTACAATGGTATTCAGTTCATGACATGTTGAGTGTTTGATGGCACACGATTACTTCCTCATAAAAGTAAGACATGCTACTGTACAATCAGGTGGTCATTATGGCAAAATAACCCCTGGTGTCATCCTAAAGAGGTTTATTTTGCAATATATCTTATTTATTTATTATACAGAACAAATGTTTAATCACTGAAAAGAAATGGATCTCTTATATACAACATTAAAATAACTAATAGCAAAAACAGTCTACAAAGCAACCCTTCCCGGTTCTGGAAGAGTCTGACAAGCATGTAAAAAAAAACGCCTGACTTATTTTGTACATTTTAATTGGTAGCATGAGGAGCAGGGCAGAAAGGTCTTGCGCAATCAAAGACGCATCAGTGTAGTCGTGATGTTTAAGAACTGCGTTTTGATGCTGGCTGAAAATGTTGAAGCATCATTTGCATGTGAATAGACTGTGTTTCTGCTAATGCAATTCAATTAGATGCAATGTATGAATTATATTAGCATAGGCATTTTGGCTTTTCCTGCAGTGAAAAGCTCTTCATAATGTAAGAATATAACACATTTTTTCAAAGGGGTCATCGGATGCCCATTTTCCACAAGTTGATATGATTCTTTAGGGTCTTAATGAAAAGTCTATAATATACTTTGGTTAAAAATTCTTAATGGTTGTGTAAAACAACACCCTTTTTACCTTGCCAAAATCAGCTCTGCAAAAATCATCCCATTCTGGTCGAGGCTGCTTTAAATGCAAATGAGCTCTGCTCGCCCCGCCCCTGTCTTCTCTCTGTGGATTGACGAGTCTGTTTACTTTAGCCGCATTTAACCGCTAAACTTGCTAAGTAGCACAATAGGAAAGGTGATCACAAAGATTAATAAAACAACCTTTATATTCACTTCTGCTGTAAGTGAAGCTGGATCATGAATGATTTGCGCGAACACAGACGGATATATGTAGATCGGGAGGCGCATTCCCTTCACAAACAAACGTAATCCACTGCATCTTCAGCGGCTCAGATGTCAGGAGTAAATGACGACCACAATGTTCATTATTACATCCAGCAACACAACACCTCAATCGCTCAGTTCTTGTCTAACTTACATCCCTGCTCCGGCATCAAAACATGGAGGTCTGACTGTTACAACTGATCTTAGGTAAGACGCTCATGTCAATCAACTATCGTGGGAGCAGCCTCTGTCCGTGTGACGCCACAACGACAGGCATCTGAGAATGGCTCGATTTGAAAAAGGGAATATTATTTTTACAGATTAATTAAAAACCACTGCATGGATTTTTATCATTATAGGGTAGATTTGTACATACACTGCCAACACACATTAATGTTCAAATTGTGTGCTGTAATACTGTTAGGTCAGCTTACCCAATGAATTTTAACAAAGGTTGCTTTACTGTAAAATATTATTCTAACAGTCAAAGTATCCAAAATCACATTATTATCTCTCTCTGATTGTTTTCAGATTTCAGACTCAGATAGCTAAAGAAAAAGCATTAAATATAAATCTCTCTCTCAGCTGCTTCACATCAGCAGTTGGCGGCGTGGCAGAAACATGCCCTTCATATTAGTTACACTAAAATTATTATAGCAAAACTCTTGCTTTTTTGAAATGTACATGCCAATATTATGTGAGCAAAACTAAAATGGTTAACACGTTTGAGCTTTTGTGTATATTCTGTATCACATCTGGTGGACTGTAGTGAAGTATTTTTACTCTGCTTTAGAAGTACTTTTCAAGTGTCTGTACTTTATCAGAGTGTTTTTCTTTAGAAAACTTAACTTCACAACATTTTAAAGCATAATATTGTACTTTTTACTGCACTATGTTTCATATTAAATATCACTTAATACTTAATTACATTAGAAATCTATTACTTTCTTACTTTTACTTAAGTAAAAGTAATTCAAAGACTTACTTGAATACAAGAAAATACTATGTTTTTAATATTCTTAAGTATTAAAGTTAAAACAACTTTTTTTATGAGATGTAGTGCAGTAAAAAGTATGGCATTATGCTTTGGAATTAAGTGAAGTAAAATTTTTCCAAAGAAAGACACACTAATAAAGTACAGAAACTTTTTACATTTACTTGAGTAAAGTGAAAATACTGTCTGCCTCTGATCTTTTGTTAATAAAAGTTATTTAAAACTGGACTTATGAATGATGCACTCACCTGTCAGTCTTTGAATTCACGGAAAAGACCAGGATGAGCAAATGACATGCTTGCCTCCTGTAGCAACACATGATTTATAGCAACGCTTGCATACAGGAGCAGTAAGGTCAGTTCGTTCACCTTTATCATCTGTTTTGTATGCAAAGCAATACAAAATTTTACTTCTACTGTTGTCTTTATTTACTAGTTTCGGGAGCGTTGATGGATTTCATTTGTTTGATGATCCATCGCGTTGTTGTGTTATCACGTTTACCGGTTTCGCAGCAATTTAGGAAGCAGTGCCCCTACGGGTGAACTTCGCAACAGCGGCGTATGATATACCGAACTGGGCAAAATGATATCGAACCTTTTGAAATATAATATATACCGGTATTTTCCTGTACCGGTATACCACGCATCCCTAGATGGGTTAAAGATTTCAAGAAACCCATAATAGTAAGTATACATTTAGGTATGTAACTAATGCAACGCTGTTTGTACTGTGGACATGAATGATACTTCAAATCATGCAGCTTGCTGGGGGGAGGTGCTACTAGTAGGTCAAATAAACCTATAGACTTGCAATTATACCATCTTCGGACAAGCTGTTAAGCATCCACTCAGAACACCGTGGCACTATAAGGTGCAAAGTAACACCGTTCAGCTAGGAACAAGAGAGAGCTTTTGTTATTTTAAAACATGCTCTTAAACTGAAGAATATGAAGACTACAATGTGGTGATAGCAAACTCTGAGATATTCTTTATTGCTTTAGTATCTATAATGGTTATATCTAGTTTCAGATGGACCGTTGTCAACCTCTTCTACTCTAGCCTTTTTTTAAATTCAGCTCATTCAATTCACCAGTGCATTATTACCAATTTCCTCTTGTTTACAGAAGCACTGTTAATTTGATTGTTGCTCTTCTAAAGCATTTTTGACTGAGGCTTTGTTTCAGCACAACTTTTCATTAAGACATGATATTTGAGTGCAATTTTTTGTTTTATTCTTCTGGCTTAGCAATACATTGAGCTCTTTCTTGTACTATGGATAAATTAAATTCCTTGCTGAAGCCTTTCTTTCTGATTCATGCCCCAAGTACGTTTTCGCATTCTTAAAAAGTCAAATCTTTTCTGAATTCCATATAATACCTTTTTTTTTTTGGTCAAATCTGACTTATTAAGTCACTATTGAGTCCATTCATTCTTTTAACAACTATCTGAACTCTCTGTCTGTCCAGAAAAAAAGTAGCTATGCTCTTAAAAATAAAAGGGGGTTTTTCAAAATGACGCTATAGAAAAACACTTTCAGGTTCCCCGAAGAACCTTCCAGAGATCAGTTCTTTAAAGAGTCATTTTTTCTTTGTGTGAAGAACCTTTTAAAAAGTCTTTTGTGCAATTGAAAGATTCCATGGATGTTGACAGTTGTTTATGGAACCATCAATGCCAATAAAGAAGCTTTATTTCTTAATTGTAGGAATTCTCTGTAGAGGTATTTTGCGTAGAGTAACACTCACCAAATTATAGTTTAGTTGAAAAAGTTTGAGCAAGAAACTCAATCTGGGTCATGGCACCATAACTGCCAGAAGTGAAGAGCAGATTCTTCATTGAGAAGATGCTGTTTTAGGCTGCAGTTGTCCAGTCAAAAAAGCAAAATTGAAGAATGAATTGTGTGATATAATTTTAAACAAAATCAGACAAAAAAAACAGTTTCAGGATTTCAGGAGTTTGAAATGGCTTACCATAGTGAAATTTCCAGAAAAGTCTACTCTGGCCTAACCAACAACGGTTCATGGCGATTATGGAAATCAGGTTAATTTCTTGATTATTTTACCAAAATAAGAGGTATCATACAAAATGCATGTTGTTTTTTTATTTAGTACTGATCTTAATAAGATATTTCTATAAAAGACGTTTACATATAGTCCACAACAGAAAAAAAAAATAGTTGAATTTATAAAAACTGATGACTGTATGATTTCAAACGCTCACTGATGCTCCAGAAGAAAAAACAATGCATTAAGAGTAGGGGGTGTGTAAACTTTTGAACAGAATGAAGATGTATACATTTTTTATTTTGTTTAAATTTCATATTTTTGTCATTAAGTACTGCACTTTAGTAACAGAAGATACTTACAGGTTTACCTGAAGACAAAAGAAGTTAAATTGACCCTGATTTTCAAATTCAAAAAGTTTTCACCCCCCCGACTCTTAGTGCGTTGTGTTTTCCTTCTGGAGCATCAGTGAGTGTTTGAACCTTCTGTAAAAGTTGCATATGAGTCCCTCAGTTGTCCTCAGTGTGAAAAGAAAGATCTCAAAATCATACAGTCATTGTTGGAAAGCGTTCAAATACACAAAAATGCTGAAAAAACAAAGAATAGAATATGTAAACATCTCTTGTGTGAAATATCTTATTCAGGTCAGTACTAAATAAAAAATAACATGCAGTTTTTGTATAATCTCTCTTATTTTGGTAAAATAATTAACATTTTGCAGATTCTGCAAGGTGCATGTAAACTTTTGACCTCAACTGTATATACTGGAGGGTTGCATATGTAAAAATGAAATTGTAATTCTCATTGAAAGCGACACTGACAATATTTTTGTGTTTACTGTACTGTAAAGCTGCTTGCTTTAAATCCAATCTGTTGTATAAAGTGTTAAATAAATTATATTCTGCAAATTATTGTTTCTGGTGGGTGTTAAATTATTGAAGGATATTTATCCATCGGCCATATGTGATGGATATAGTTGTTTTCGACCTTCCATGCCCTAGGCAGAGTAATCAAAAGCTAATAAGGAGCATATGAGAAAAAACTATATTACTCTCATTCCTGAGCATCTGCATTGTGTGTTTGTGTGTGTGCTGTCTCAATCACAGACAGGTGCCTGTGAAGCCAGAGGTTCTGCCCATTCAGTGGTCAGGAAGGAGATCTAATCGAAGACTTCAAAGGAATAACAGCTTGTCTCCAAACAACCCACTTCTGAACCTTGTCAATTCAGGTGATTATTCTGAGCCTCAGTGCTCTGGAGAAAGAAAAGGGCACATACGCACACCCAGGAGGCATGCAGTTGACAGCATATCTGGAAAGAAGTTTAGGTAGGAGGGATTGTAAAGAAAGACCATGGGAGAGAATCCAGAGAAAGAAGGTGACAGTCTAGGACCTTTTAAAGGGAACTAAAATATTGGATTGGATTATTGTAGTAATATTTGATGAGTTTTTCTTGTTTTTTCATTTGTTTGATTTGTTAGATATTGTTTAGATCTAGTTTGAATTTTGATTGGATATTACTGTATTACGTAGAATGTAACAGAATTTGCCAAATTTTAGATTAATAAATTAAAAGTAGGTCAGTACAAAATGCCACCTCATTATATAAGTGCATAAACATAAATATAATCTCTAGAACTGCTCTGAGAGTCACTTTATGAGCATTTAACCATTTCTTTGAGAGAAGCTGTCGCAGTATCATATACAAACAGAAACTGAAAAGTCTTCACAGCAACCCGTCAAAATAAAAGTTCGGTTTAACTTGAAGAAACTGTGACAGAAATATATTACTTAATGTAATGATAGCACCACTACTAGTAATAAAACTCTTATTTTTTAAGGAATATTTACCAGAAAAAATTTACCAGCATTTATTTACGAGAAACACACAACACAGTATCTCTGGAAAAAAATAAATAAATAAAAATAATAATAATATATATTTTTTAAATAAAAGATTTGATTATTTTGATTACTATAAATGTAATTAAACCGTTTTCATTAAAACAGAATTAGGTAAAAATAAAACTGAATTTGACAAAAAAGTAATACAGGTTTCATGTTTTTGTTATTTTTTTTACATTTTTGTTAAATAAATTGCTATTAAATTGTGTACATTTCAAGATTTAAATTAATTAGACATGCTTTTTGAATAATACTTTTTAACTGAACCATTAAAACATCAAAATCCAGAAAAAATAAAAGATGAAATAAAAAAAAAAAAAAAATGGAATTTGGGAAAAAAATAAAACAGATTTCATATAGGGCCTAAATTAGGTGAAAAGCATCTTGTGCTCATTCCTGATAGAAAATTTGATAAGCAGATGATCAAATTAATAAGCAATCTTTTAGAGAGCATGTCATAAAAATAAACACAAAATAAACCCTCCCAATACAATTAATTGAATTACAATTCAGTTATATTCAGGCAGAGCAAGTGCCGCCATATGGCAAGAAAGCAAGAGAGAGAGCTTACTCGTGTGCTGAAATGTGTGTTTCTGCAGGTCTGTATGAAGAGGACAATCAATGGATTACTCAGGTCAACAGACTGCAAAAGCTGATCGATCGTCTCGAGAAAAAGGCAACATGCTACACAAATGATTTCTGTCTTTCTCATCATAGTGCTTTCTGTCTCTCATCACTCTTCCTTCTAACATTACAATTCATAAATGTAATGAAACCTGTCAAGAACATGTCTCAGTCATATGGTCGTATTATGAAATATGAAATAATATTCTTTAGTAATTGGAACCTGCTACATTACTAACTCAGTAGTAATGATTATACTTACTTTAATTTATGCTGATTAAAAAATTGCATTACAGTAATGAGACTAATGAAAATAACTCGAGAATAATGAAAACTGAAATGGAAATAAACAGACAAAATGCCTAGATTCATTACAGTAATGAGATTGGGATTTTTATTTTATTTATTTATTTTGCATTACAATAATGAGAATGAGATTGTTGCATTACTTTAAAGGGGTCATCAGATGCCTTTTTCCACAGGTTGATATGATCATCATCTTAATGAAAAGCCTATAATATACTTTGGTTAAAAATTCTCAATGGTAGTGTAAAACAACACCCTTTTTACCTTGTCGAAATGAGCTCTGCAAAAATCATCCCATTCTGATGGATTGTTCCTTTAAATGCAAATGAGCTCTGCTCGCCCCGCCCCTCTCTTCTCTGTGGAGTGACGAGCCTGTTTACTTTAGTTGCATTTAGCCGCTAAACTTGCTAACTAGCACGTTATAAAGAAAGGTGATTGCAGAGATTCATAATAAACCCCTTATACTCACTTCTGCTGTGGGTGAAGCTGGATCACGAATGATTTGCGCAAACATAGACACATTTATGTAGATCGGGAGGTGCATTCCCTTCACAAACAAACCTGAGATGTCAGGAGTAAATGACGATCACTATGTTCATTATTACATCCAGCAACACAACACCTCAATCGCTCAATCTGAGATATTGTTGTCTAACTTACATCCCTGCTCCAGCATCGAAACAATGGAGGTGGGACTCTTACAGCTTATTTAAGGCGGGTCTGAGGTAAGATGCTCATATCAATCAACTATCGTGGGAGCGGTCTCTGTTGGTGTGACGCCATCTGAGAATGGCTTGATTTTAAAAAGGGGATATTATTTTTACAGATTAATTAAAAACCACTGCATGGATTTTTATCATTATAGGGTAGATTTGTACATACACTGCCAACACACATAAATGTTCAAACAACATGTAAAAGTGAAATGTTTGCATCTGAATGACCCCTTTAAAAAAATACTTTTTGCATTAAGGTAATATGAATTTTGAGGTTAAATACTTTATAGTCATGCAAAAAATGATTGTTCTAAAAACAGGTTTAATTTTTTTATGCAAAATATAATTTTATGTTAATTTTGGGCTGAAATGTCATCAATTGTCATGAGATTCAAACAGAAACACGTTTCTTTCAAAGGAACTGCGTTTGGAGCCAGTGGAAGAAGAGGTCTTAGAAAGCTCCACCAAATCAGTAAGTCATTTATGGTCGCCCTTTCTTTCACCGTATTCTCAGAAAATCATTCACAGAGACCACAGACGCCTGTCGTCTAGGAAACAGCGGGGATCGAAAAACTAGTTCCAAGTTATTCGTTTTGATTTCCTTTTTTTTCTCCGTCTATCACTCTACCTCTCTCATTTGGCTCTGCCATCTTTTGCACACTACTTTGAGAGAGCTTTCTCGGAGGCTCACAAGATGCTGTTGACAGACTTTAAATAGGCAGTTTGTGCGTCTGTGACTCACGACAGGAGAAGAGTGGGACCCGGACCCCTGCGGGGACCGGCTGTAAACATAGTAATGCGTGACTGCCATCAGAGACACAATACAACATGATATTGGACATGCCGAAGCATAAAATTACACACAAATGAGTAGTTCCTTTTTCAAATAAGACTCCCATTCAATTTCAAAGGCTTTTATGAGCACCTTGCAAACATCCTTCGAACAAGCAAATGTGTGATCTTTCTGGGATTTGTAGCAGTCGGTTTATAATGAGTGATATTTCAGGTCTGACCGTGTGTATCACATTCTCATACATCCAAATAAGGGAGCATTTATCTCTCCATGGTCTATGAAACTCTATTTCATGGCTGAAGTTAAATAGTCTCTCATCAATTTGTCACTTGTCGGTTATCTAAACAGACTGTGACATTCACTAGCACAAACTATATGCTTGGAATAACAATTTCAGCATTGCTAATGCATCGGTATTATTTCATCGCTTTGTTCGTGCTCATTTAGTATTCAAGTCTTGTTTCAGCTGTGCTTTATGTTAATAGGAGTGATTATGTTCAGAACAGATCTCCTTGATTTGAGGATACTTATAAAGGACGCTCTTTCTTCTTGACATTACATTCATTTGTAGCATATAAATATGGGAATATAATAGTTTGGGATGCATTGCACAAACAAAATGCAGTTTTCTCTGTGTGTATTTGTAGAGAAAGTTGTGGAAGATAAGAAATGGCAATAGCACAGGGCCTGTGGAGAGGTCACCATGTGCTGCAGGGTGCAAACTCTCAGTTCCTGTTCTCTTCAGCTCTCATTTGCCTGTCAACAACCTTTCTTTTTATTTATAAAAAGCAGATATTATGACGTGCGTCTTCATGGCTTTACCTGACGCTTCAGACCTGAGGGGTTTCTCTTTATTCTCATACCGATCTGAGTCACAGCACCATAGGTGGGAATTTTATGTTTTAGTCGTGTTTTAATCCAGCCCCATCAAACCCCGGGGTCGCTTCAACATGAAAAACAACCCACGGCAACAGTGTTAAAGTATCTCAAACTTGCTGCAAACTTGCCAACCCATAGTGTTACCTTAGTAAATGAATCAGCTGTTTGAACAAATCAGTTGAATGAATGACTCAGTGACTCACTCATGCAGCGATTCACCGAAAAACTGGCAATTTTACATTTATATTTAAAGTATATCTTCCTTTTTTTCCCCTCAAATCATTTCAAATGTCAGTATTCAACATTGTGTTTTAAAACATCAAAACATTAATTATGCATTTGTGACTGCAAGTTAAATGCATTTATGTCCTGCATTAAACAGTCTATACCACTTCAGATGCAGATTCTGGCCAACTCTGCACTGCAAACACAAATCTTGCTAATACTGATTTCATTTGATTGGTAACAGCCCTATAGTGTCTTACTATTTGAATTTATTGATTCAATTTAAGAATTTGATTCAGAAGATGATGCATACATTTAATTAGGTTGGCCTTAAAAATTGGCCTTATAAAGGTAAAAATGCCCATAAAAGGTAGAAATCAATTTAAACTTATTGGAAAAGTTCATTTATGTTACTCCTGCAAACTAATCACCGCACAGAATATGAAAAATATCAAAAGTTTTTGGATTCAGCTGTCCACGGCAGTCCTAAACCTGCCAATATACCAGCACAATAACATACTCAGCAAAGTATCGTCTAATTATCGGTACAAAATTCCAGAAAATATTGAGATATCCTTTTTTGTCTTTATCACATACCCCTAAATGTACCCCTCACACAAAACTTTCTGAGGACATTTGGTCCTCATAATGTAGGGTTTTTTTTTTAAAAAGAATATCTGCTCAGCAAGGATGCATTAATTTGATTAAAACTGACAGTAAATACATTTATACTGTATAAATATATTTCTATTACAAATAAATGCTGTTTTTGAACTTTATATTGAACTGTTTTCATCATTGATAATATGTAATGTTTCTTAAAGAAGAACTTCACTTCCAGAATAACAATTTACAAATAATTTATACTCACCCCCTTGTCATCCAAGATGTTCATGTCTTTCTGTCTTCAGTCGTAAAGAAATTATGTTTTTTGAGGAAAATATTTCAGGATTTTTCTCTATGTTGTACTTCACTGGTGCCCCGATTTTAAACTTCCAAAATGTAGTTTAAATGCAGCTTCAAAAGGCTTTAAACGATCCCAGCCGAGGAAGAAGGGTCTTATCTAGCGCAACGATCAGTCATTTTTTTCGAAAAATTTAATTTTGTATACTTTTCACAAAAGCTTGTGTAGCACAGGCTCTGGGATGCGCGTCCACGATGCTACAAATTAGTAATGGGTCGTTCTTGAACGATTCTTTCATTTTGAACAAATCCTTATTGTGACTTGGGAAGAACGAGTCATCTTGGGGAGTGATTCGCTCAGTCGCACATGCGCAACATCCTACTCGTTTATCTTATGGGGCTGTCACGTGATGAACGAACGACTCAAACCCGAAACCTCAGATAAGAAGTGAGGTGAGCTAATCATAGACTAATGTAAACCCAAGTAAACAATGAATTAATCTTTTCTGTTTCTTATAGCATTATAGTTTTGTCTTGTTTGTAGTGTGATCAATGTTTGTGTAAGCAGTAGATGTGTTAGGGAAGTAACACGTAACATTTTAATTATATTTTGCTTAAATGAACGAAATGACTCGAAAAAAGATTCGTTCATTTTGCTGAACGAGACTCAAAGGTCCGAGTTGGTAAAATGATCCGAACATCCTATCACTACTACGAATCACGTCTAAGTGCATCGTCTGTATCTCCTACAACTTGAGAGGCGGACATCGTTGTACCTTTTTGTTTGTAAACACCGTTTACAAACTTACTTGCACTTTCTTAGTCTTTGCACGTTCGCTTTGTAAACACTGGGTCTGTAGTTCCGCCTACGCTCTGTGCGACCTTTCAAAGTGATTCAATAGTATGTAGCGTCGTGAACGCACATCCCAGAACCTGCGCTACATGAGCTTTTGTGCTTAAAAAGTATAAAAAAAAAGTTTTACCAAAAAATGACTGATTGTTTCACTAGATAAGACCCTTCTTCCTTGGCTGGGATCGTTTAGAGCCCTTTGAAGCTGCATTTAAACTACATTTTGGAAGTTCAAAATTGGGGCATTATATTGAGAAAAATCCTGAAATGTTTTCCTCAAAAACCATAATTTCTTTACGACTGAAGACAGAAAGACATGAACATCTTGGATGACAAGGGGGTGAGTAAATTCTGGAAGTGGACTTCTCCTTTAAGCAGCAAATCTGCAAATACTTTAGAATGATTTCTGAAGTATCATGTGACACTGAAGACTGAAGTAATGATGCTGAAGACTCAGCTTTAATATCACATGAATAAATTACATTTTAAAATACATTCAAAACAGAAAAAAATATTTACAAATGTAATATTTCACAATTTTACTGTTTTTGTTCAAATAAATGCAGCCTTGGTGGGCATAAAAAAACTTACTGACCTTACCAATATTTTCTAATAATTTTTACAGTGCCTCTCAACCCTCTCACCTTGTCTTTTTAGTCCAGACTCATTTATAACTTGTTGTAACTTTGCATATTATCTCTATCTTTTATAGGGAATATTTAAAAAAATAATCAGACATGTTATCAGAACAAGATCTTTATCAGGTCTTAGTACTTCATGTACCACAAGAGAAAACTGATCCAGGAACAGTTTTGCCCACTTTTATAAATAACCCATGGTTCAGATCCCATATGAATCATGTTTTCTGACTGTTGCTCTCCTCTGTGACCTCCCTCCCAGCACATCCTGATCGTACAGAGGCAGCTCTCAGTCCTGGAGGAGGAAGTGGAAGAGTTTCGTCTGGCTCTCCGGCAGTATATCGACTGCGCCAGCGCCCAGACCGGCTGCCTCCAGTGAGTTCACACTGCCTCTGCATCTGGGTGAATGTCTGGTGCATTTGCATACAGCTTTGTTTGTGAGGGTTCAGTCTAGACAGGTTCTCCAAAGATCAGTAATCACATCTATGTGTTGAATTCGATGAATTAGATGTTTCGTTTCACAGCTGGAGGCTGTTATTTTCTGCATGAATGGTGTCTAAGAAATACTTGTAATTATTACAGTCATAATCCTATTAAACCTAGAGATATTAAAGATAAGACATCTAGTCACTCACGTGGCAGAGCCTGTGTAACGTCAGGAAGGCTTACAGCGGTGCGTGAATGAATCACAACGTGCTGTGAGCATGTGGCCGTGTGTTTACAAGCCCTCAGTCCAGGTTTGACTTTTAACTCAGACATCACAAAAATGTCAGTGATCACGTTAAGTAGCAGCTGATTTCTCTGGAACATTGTCTAATAAAGGTGGACCATTTGTTTGGTTTAATCATAAGCTTTTTACTAAGTGGCTAATTAACAGCGGGAAAGGCTTGGAAGAAGAGTTCTGTTTTGGACTATTAAATAATTGACTTGCTTCAAGCTCTTCAGCTCAAATGACTCACTGACAAAAACACTAAAGGATTTGGTGGCTTACCAATGTTCTCATTATTTGTTCATGAAAGCAATGGTTCACTCAAAAATTATACTGCTGACATCATTTACTCACTCTCATTTTGTTCCAAGTATGAAACCCTTTGAACAACACAGAACTAGAGCTTCACCCACATGTAAATTCTCTCATTAGAAGTCATTTCGAACCAGTTTAAGCAAACACGTTTGATAGTAATCTTACCAGCTCTGTTCTCTCGGCAGCGTTGCAGTTCAGCGGCTTGCCAACGAATCCCGCTTCATACTGTATGAATTCTGGGAACAAAGCAACGTGTGGAAGAAGTAAGTCACCCTCATTTTCACATTCAAAACACTTCTCACAAGTTTCAATATTAATATAATCCTAAAAATTCCTTATTGCAATCAAGAAATTACAATAACTGGATGAAAAGGACATTTGTGACCCTGGACCACAAAACCAGTCTTAAGATGCTGAGGTGTATTTATAGCAATAGCCAAAAATACATTGTATGGGTCAAATTTATTGATTTTTCTTTTATGCCAAAAATCAGTAGGAAATTAAGTAAAGATCATGTTTCATGAAAATTCAAATTTCATAAAATTACTGTTAATATATCAAAACTTAATTTTTGAATAGTAATATGCATTATCAAGAACTTTATTTGGACAACTTTAAAGGCGATTTGCTCAATATTTAGATTTTTCTGCACCGTCAGATTCTATATATTCAAATAGTTGTATCTCGGTCAAATATTGTCATATCCTAACAGACCATACATTAATGGAAAGCTTATTAGTTGTTATTATTAAGCTTTCAGATGATGTATAAATCTCAATTTTGACAAATTGACCCTTATGACTGGTTTTGTGGTCCTGAGTCACATTTGTTTTCTATTTATAGTCATTTGCAGACCAATTACAGCAAAACCTTCCAGAGAGGCAATGTGGATTTCTTAGAGACGCCAGAGCTTATGACAACTATGCTGGTTCCAGGTAAACTATAGTACAAAGTCTCTCTTAAAAATAAAATATAAAATATTTTAATAAAATAAAATATATTTTACACTAATTTATATAATCAATTTTATATTTAAAAATATGTACACTACCAGTCAAAAGTTTTTGAACAGTAAGATTTTCAATGTTTTTAAACAAAGCCTGCGTTTATTTGATCTGAAGTACAGTAAAACAGTAAAATTTCGAAATATTTTTACTATTTAAAATAACTGTTGTTTATTTTAATATTTTTTAAATGTAATTTATTCCTGTGATTTCAAAGCTGAATTTTTAGCATCATTACTCCAGTCACATGATCCTTCAGAAATCATTCTAATATTCTGATTTGCTGCTCAAAAACATTTAATATTATTATTGTATTGAAAATAGCTGAGTAGGATTTTTTCAGGTTTGTTTGATGAATAGAAAGTTCAGAAGAACAGCATTTATCTGAAATATAAATTGTTGTAACATTATAAATGTCTTTATCATCACTTCTGATCAATTTAAAGCATCCTTGCTAAATAAAAGTATTGTAGTGCTGTCAAACGATTAATCGCGATTAATCGCATCCAGAATAAGTTTTTGTTTACATAATACATGTGTGTGTACTGTGTGTATTTATATATATTTAAGAAAAAGATTATCTTCATATATTAAATATATTTGCATATAATATAAATTATATGAATATAAATATACACATGGAAATACATGGAATTTTTAGATCTATACTGTATGTATGTGTATTCATATATACATAATAAATATACCCAGCACACACACATATATTATGTAAACAAAAACTTTTATTTTGGATGCGATTAATCGCGATTAATCGTTTGAGAGGACCAATTTCGATAATCCCGCTTTCTATAATTTTATAATTACTATAATTTTTGAATGGTATATTGTATAATGTTACAGAAGCTTTTTACTTTCATATAAATGCTGATCTTTTGATCTTTCTATTCATTAAAGAACCTTGAAAAAATGTACTCAGCTGTTTCAAATATTGATAATAATATTAATAATATTGTTTTTTTTTTTAACAGCAAATCAGCATCTTAGAATGTTTTCTGAACGATCATGTGACACTGACGATTGCAGTAATGATGCAGAAAATGTAGCTTTGATCACAGTAATAAATTACATTTTAAAATATATTCACATAGAAAACAGTTATTTTAACTAGTAAAAATATTTAACAATATTACTGCTTTTGCTGACTTCTTTAAAAACATTAAAAATCTTACTGTTCCAAAACTTTGACTGGGAGTGTATATTTATAGAACTACATAATAAAAATGATGTTTACGAATTTCTTTTTTACACAGCATCATGGTGGGTCCTCAACAATAACTAGAATCCGTCAACTCGTGTTAGATGACAGCAGACATTACGAGGACCACACAAGCCTGGACTGACATCTGTGTCCCTGTCATCAGGAACACGTTGTGTTCATATTTGCTGTATAGTCATAGTGACTAGCTCTTGCTTTTCATGTTGTTACATTCTTAGCTCTATAGGAGTAGTGTAAACTGTAGAGGATATCAAATAAAGCACTCCAATCCCATCAGAGTTGCATAAGATAAGATACGTGTTCATCTGTGCCGTGACAGTACAGTGTTGAGTGCTGTCAGTCTATCTGTAGCACAGGTTTGTGTCTCCTCACGTAGCAGTTCTTGTGATACCATCGCTCCTGACATGACCATTTCTTTGACAGGATATACTTCTGTTATTGTATTTTATGTAGTTCGTCAGCTCAGAATGAACATTATGATATTTATGTGACCAACCACAATTTTCGTCTTAAGTTTTGCCAAGTGGAGGTAGTATCAAGTGGTTAATAAAGTTTCTAAGCAGATGTACTGGGTTATTTTTCATTAAGTCTCTCTTGGGATTTTTCTACATTTAATATGAAGTTTGGAGATGAAGACAGCATATGAAAGCTCTTCTTGGTCCACTGAGAGAGAGGTCTGATTGAGCCTGACTATTTCCCAAAGCCAGATGAATCATTGAGTGCTGCGTCCATCTCTCAAGAATCAACACTGCCATCCAGTGGATATAAAGACATAAATATATTGGCATAAACAAAAATTAAACTGGTTTACTGAAAATATACAGTATTGTAAAATATATAAAGTTTTTTTTAAGTGTAAATTTATGTCCTAGTCGCATTTTCTTGGTTAAATATTATTTACACTATTCGAAAAAAAAAAGAACAAAAAAATTTCAAATGTAATCGATATTCTGTTTGTTAAAGCAAAGTATTAATCTCAAGCATTTTACATTTATTCCAAAATAATAACTTAAGGCAGTAACAATTTCAAACAACTATTCAAACTAGTTTTGAATTTGTCAGATCATCAGTCATCAAAGCTTGTCACAAACATGGAGATTTACTTCAAACTTTACCAAGCGTATTACTCACTAAAAACTCCCATAAATCATGTTTAATGCCATTTTAAGTCTTATTTTGATACAAGAAAGTTGTGATATCTAAGTGCGTGAGTTGTTTACTTACTTTTTTATGCTTTTTCACTTTTTGAATTTTAGTGAGTGTGTGGTGTGTATCTTTGGGCATAAAAAAGATCTACAAAGTTACAAATCTCAAAGTTCACTCCAAAGGGAGATATTTCATTTTTTTCAAGAACTACAGCGAACGGTTCCTTTGGGTTACAGCGTTTGTTTTCTGCATGCAATGATGTCACAATGTGGTCCATTAGAATAGCATTAAATTAAATCCCCCTACGGAAATTCGAATGGTTGGAGGGTGTGTAGGGACAAGGTGGGGGATTAGCCAAACTTTAGCGATGCAGCGCGGCAGGTATAAACACAAGCATTGACTAGAGTGGCCGCTTCAGAGCTGTAACGCGCCGCAGACGTGTGCAGTACAGGGGGTCGAAACACATGCCAAAGCCACAATCTACTCCGGTTGCCGCGTCAGAGCCATAACGCACCGCAAACGTGTGCAGTGTGTGGTAAGAGATTTATGCATCATACAGTGTAGATAGCTTTACTTAAAAAGCAAGTGTTTTTTAAACTGCACAAACTTGCACTAGAATAGGCTAGTCTGATCAGTGACGATGTTTTCTGATAATGTTAGGCTGCTTCTAGCTGCTGGAGCTGGTTTTGGGCAATGAAACTAAGTACGTAAAATAATTTAATAAATTGGCACAATAATATCATGCATGGGCGATCTTGCAGGCTGAGGATAGGACTCAACACTACTGTAGCGTATTATTTACTCACCCTCCATGCAACCTAGGTGTATATGACCAGTGTTGGGGTTAATGCATTACAAGTAACGCAAGTTAAGTAATATTATTACTTTTTCCAAGTAACTAGTAAAGTAACGCATTACTTTTTAACTGACAAGAAAATATCTGAGTTACTTTTTTAAAATAAGTAACGCCAGTTACCTTCCCTATCATTTATTGATTAAAAGCTCTCCTGTTCCCATGTTGAGAGAAATCAGGAGTAAGATGTTAGTTCTAGAATAAATGTGAACATGCATTAATTCATCTCACTCACAAAAAACAGATTCAGTATTTCTCAAAATGAATAAAAACAGCGAAATTCAACTCAGAATATGACACACCCCCACAATAATTCAATGTTAAATAATACAAATATTCTTTATGCATTTAATACCATTTTATTAACCTATGTCTTTGCTGCTGACCATTTGTTTTCCTTTTTTTTTTTTTTTTAATTGCTGAAGAGTTGATATTTTTCTTCTGCGTTTTACTGTACAGATGTGAATTTAACTTTTCTGTAAGCCTGAGGCTTTTGGTGTGGAAAGGCTTTTACATTTGCCAAAAATAGAACTTTTTATATTAAAAACAAACAAGTAAGCCCTGCCCAGATTTAACTTTGCATAAAAAGTAACTAAGTAATGTAATTAGTTACTTTTTTAGGGAGTAACTCAATATTGTAATGCATTACTTTAAAAAAAACTTTCTCCAACACTGTATATGACTTCCTTCTTTCAAAATTCAGACGAATGCAATCGGAGTCTATAAAAAATAAAAAAGTGCCTCACATGGCTCCCGAAGGTCTCCTGTAGCAAATCCATGTGTTTTTGTAAGAACAATATCCATATTTAAAACGTAAGATTCACTATTAATCTATAGCTTGTGCTAACTGCTTTGACAAGGGGCGTGGCAGTACTGAAACACCGTCTAAAGTGTTCGCCAATGGCAACACACTGGGACAGCTAACTAATCATAACACACTTACTTTGATTAATGAAGGCTGGCCTTCATTAATCCCAGAACTAATCTCGCATTTTGTGCCAGGCTGGGAGAAAGGTATTGTAAGAAGTCCACTTCCAGAACAAAAATTGACAGATAATGGACTCACCCCCTTGTCATCCAAGATGTTCATGTCTTTCTTTCTTCAGCCGTAAAGAAATTATGTTTTTTGAGGGAAATATTTCAGATTTTTCTCCATATAATGGACTGCTATAGTGCCCCGATTTTGAACTTCCACAATGCAGTTTAAATGCGGCTTCAAACGATCCCAAATGCAGTTGTAAACGATCCCAGCCGAGAAAGAAGGGTCTTATCTAGTGAAACGATCACTTATTTTCATAAAAATAATACAATTTATATACTTTTTAATGTCAAACGCTTGTCTTGTGAAAGGATGGATTTTAAAATCATAGTAATTGCTGGAAAGGGTCCAAATACACAAAAATAATGGAAAGCCAAAGAATTTGTGGGACCTGAAGGATTTTTCTGAAGAACAGCAGGCACATTAACTTTTAAGGACAAACAACGGACTCGTAAACAACTATCACCAAACAAAAAAACAGCTGTGGATCATTTAGGTAACAACACAGTATTATCTATTTCCCCCCTATTTTTTCCATTTAGTACTGCTTATAGAAGATACATTTGCATTTTGTATGATCCTTCATATATTTTGCCAAAATAATTAACATTTTGCAGATTCTTCAAGGAGTATGTAAACTTTTGATCACAACTGTGCAATAATTACTTATTTGGGGGCAAGATATGACTCACCATAAAGAAATAGGTTCAATCAGTGCATGTGAATAACAAGTGTCAGTGTTGTCTGCTGCTATAGGTGACCATGTTCATTGTAATGTCAGCCTGACCTTTGAGAGGCGGTGTGCTGTTGGCTTCTTACTGAATTATGTCATGTGCCTGCATTAAACAGACACACAGAGAATTCCTGAATCTTTAATTAACAAGCCTGTGTGACAGCAGAGACAAGAATATTCTTATCAGAAATACTAATGATGCCACTTGTTACAAAGCAAAGCGCACCTTATTCATCTAAATGACGCATTGTGCCGAATGAAAGAAAATCAGGAGGCTTTTGTGAAATGCAAAAACACATTTGCGATAAAAAAGAAGATTCAAATTCAAGCCGGCACGAAGCATCAGACCATCAAAGGACAAGGAATATTTTAGCATTTTATTGAGAAATTATTGTTTTAAAAAGACCCAAGCCATATTCCAACTTGAACTACAGACTTTGTGTGCTCAGTTTCCTATGTACAAGGACTTCACCGGCTTGTCACATTCAGAACAAGTTTAGATAGTATAGTTATCTCCATTTGTCTTGACAAAATACAGAACTACTGTAAAGGTAAGCTACAGCAATACTAGCAAGGTTGTGGTGAGTTGTGGAGTTAGGCAGGTAGCAGTGGGGCGTTTACATTCTACACACAGGAAGGAGCACTAGACACATGGCGTTAACACTTCCACTGTGCCCTGTCAGTAACAGACTAACAAAACACTTTCTGAGTACAAAAGAATCAAATCAAAATCATGCACATGTCATTTCCCATTCATCAAGTGTCATTATTATTAATCAGTGAGTAAAATTAAAGGAATATTTCAGGTTCAATACAAGATCAAGCATTTGTGGCCAAATATATATATATATATATTTGACAGTTTTCAGCAAAAATCAAGGTCACAGTAAGGCTTACAATATAGAAGTGATTGAGGCCAATTTTTCAAGTATTTAAAGGGTTACTCCTCCCCAAAATGAAAATTTTGTCATTAATCACTTACCTCCATGTCACTCCAAACCAACTATTTTGGCGATGCCTTTCATACTTTTCTGGGTCTTGACAGTGGTATTTACTTGGCAGTCAATGGGACAGTCACAAGCCTCCCGGTTTTCATCCAAAATATTTTAAATTGTGTTCCAAAGACGAACGTAGCTTTTACAGGTTTGAAACAACATGGGAGTAACGTTAAGTGATTAATGACAATTTTCATTTTGGGGTGGAGTATCCCTTTAAAAGAAGAAATGTTAAGCTTATTTTAGAAATGCACTTGCATTATTTATTTATTTATTTATTTATACATTTAAGCAGCACAAATGGTTTCAACACTGACATTTGATGCTGAAAATTCAGCATTGCATCATAGGAATAAATTACATTTTAAAACATATTCAAATAGGAACATTATTTTGTTATTATTATATATTACATTCTAATAA
This sequence comes from Labeo rohita, assembly GCF_022985175.1. Classification (NCBI taxonomy): domain Eukaryota; kingdom Metazoa; phylum Chordata; class Actinopteri; order Cypriniformes; family Cyprinidae; genus Labeo; species Labeo rohita. Next base: position 11,123,480 of record NC_066887.1, on the reverse strand, counting down.
TATTTTATATTATTCGTACTGTTCTTATTTGTTTAAACAAATGCAGCCTTGGTGAACATAAGAGATTCTTTCAGAGACATTAAAATATGAACGACCCGAAACTTCTGAACGGTAGTGTAATTTTTCACATATAAAATCTCATATTATTTACATTTTGCAGCTATACCATTAAATGACAGATATTTTAACCTTTATGAGTTGGTTTCATTCACTTCCATTACCTTAATGTAACCAAGATTTGCTTTTTTTTAACGAAAATTATTTTGTGTACTAATCAACGGCATATATTACATCACAAGTGCTGTCGAATGAGCTTAAGTTGCATTGAACCTAGAATTTAGTTTTAGAGGTCCAGTGACTGTACATGCAGTTTTTCTTTTAAAGCCACAAAAAATGCATTATTATTGCTCACAGTGAGTTGGAGCGGCCAAAATGGGTTTGGAAATACTGCTAAATTTCATTAGAGGGAGATCCCCTAACGGACACTGAACAACAAAAAAAAAGTTGGCACAGGATTTTAAGAACAGTTAAATATATCTGAACATGACAGATAGTGCCACCGTGGGTGCTGGCAGGCTCTCTGAACACATAACATCTCTCAGCTCATAACGGCTGTAGTGACTAGCAGCAACACAACAGCAGAATTGCATAAAATTGTAGTGCAATGGGCAAATTGTTCATAAAAGATCATCTCTTTTGGTCAAGTTGGTAACAAAATGCAGTACGCAAAACATGTTTTCGATATCCACCCACCATGACAAATCCAAGAGGTGTACCACGAATGGATTATTTGTATTATTTTTCTAGTTTTAGAATCACTGATTTCACTTTAATTCCTCCAGTCATCATATTGCGGGTTCAAATCGGTTACATCAGAGCTAATCAATAACTCAATCTGAAACATCTGCAGGTACCTAACCCCCCTGGATTCTTATGTTCTTGTAACAGTTAACCTGTTCAAATCAAGAGAAATCAAACACTAAGGACTTGAAGGATGGACGCTTTGTCTACGCAAAGGTGTTCTCTGGATAGCTGACTTTAATCGCTCCCCAGTAGCAGGCCCGTACCAGGCAGATGAGGCCCAGGAGATACGCGAAGGCCCAGGACACGTAAGTAGCGTGGTAACGCCTGGCGAAGTCCTGAGTTCCCACCTGAGGGGAAAAACAATGCGGTTGTGTTATGAGCTAACAAACATAGTTTAAAAGTTTCATATCTAGAGTCCAAAATGAACACCAGCCAAGTGCTAATTTGAGTGTTACTCGTTAGTTGGGCGGTAACTTTTTTTAGGGACTGCAATATAATATATGGTTTAAATCAAACTGTGAGAATGATCATCTGACCCTGATGTAAATTACAAGCGTTACTTAATCTGTTACTAAAGAAAACTGTGACTTCATGACAGTGAAAAATACATAATTTTCCACTGCGTTTCCAGGAAAATTACTAAGTGTAATTAAATCACTAAGTGTATCCAGGAAGGTTTTTTGTTTTTATCCATACAGCCATGTAGTGCAACTCCTGTGGAGAACTTCCCACCAAATCATGGTGGGTAATCACATGACAGGTGCAGTTTCACTGAGACAGACATAGCTAATATGAATAAATTATATTTTCTGACTTTCTAAAACAAATCATATATTGTATAATTTAATCTCCTTGTTGATTATGGGTATGCTTTATTTTTGTTTTCATTTTTTTCCCATCATCTATTTAGTTTTGTATAATTTTTGTTACAATAAAACATTAATGGAAAATATGCTTTACCCTTTTAGATATGAAATTATCAAAATTTGCTCTATCTAAAAATGTACATAATAAAAAATGATAATGTCTTATAGACAAAATGTAAATAAATAATTTATAATTTGATGAAAATGTTAGAATTTTATATATATATATATATTTTTTTTTTTCAAACGTTTAGGATCAGTAAGATTGTTTATGTTTTTTTAAAGGTATCTCTTAGGCTCTATAAAGTTCCATTTATTTGATCTAAAATACAGAAAAAATGTAATATTATGAAATATTATTGCAATTTAAAATAACCCTTTTCTATTTTAATATACTTTAAAATATAATTTATTTCTGTGATGCAAAGCTGCATTTTCATCAGTCATTACTCCAGTCTTCAGTGTCACACGATCCTTCATAAATCATTCTAATATGCTGATTTATTATCAGTGTTGGAAACAGTTGTGCTGCTTAATATTTTTTTGGAACCTGTGATACTTTTTTCTTTGATTCTTTTAATGAATATAAAGTTCAAAAGAACAGCATTTATTCAAAATCTTTCCTAACGATAGTTTTTTTTTCTATCATTTTTTATCAACATAACACATCCTTGCTGAATAAAAGTATTAATTTCTTTAAAACAAAGATATAAAGAAAAAAAATACTGACCCCAAATTTGGAACGGTAGTGTATATTGTTACAAAAGATTTCTATTTTAAATAAATGCTGTTCTTTTTAACATTTTATTAATCGAAGAATCCTGAAATATCGCAAGTTCCAAAAAAAGTCCAACATTGATAATAAATCAGTATATTATAGTGACTTCTGAAGGATCATGTGACACTGAAGACTGGAGTAATGATGCTAAAATTCAGCATCATTTTCTGATCCCAAACTCTTGAACAGAAGTCAAATATATATATATAGCCAAATTGCTACTAATTTGAAAGTGAAAGTAAAATGTGCACAGGCATTTACAAGCTATTTAAAAGCAAATAAAAGTGGGGAAAAGAGGGAAAACTCTAATGAACCGCCTCAGCACTACAACCTGCCTTGTTGAGAACAGTTGCAAACCAAAAGCCAAACCAAAAGCCTCGCACTGAACGGTTCAATACGAATATGTGTATTGTTACACCCCTAATATTTGTTTGTGTGTGTGTGTTCAAGTCTGGGGTCAGTAAGATTTTTTTAATCTCTTATGCTCCCCAAGGCTGTATTTATTTAACCAAAATACAGTAAAAACAGTAATATTATAAAATATTATTAGAATGCTTTTTAAAATACCTTTTATATTTTTTATATATTCTAAACTGTAATTTATTCCTGTGATGTCAAAGCTGAATTTTCAGCATCATTACTCCAGTCTTCAGTGTCACATGATCCTTCAGAAATTATTCTAATTTGAAACTATAATGCATTTTATTTTTATAATTTTCTACAATGAATAGAATGTTCAAAAGTTTATTTGCATCCTTGCTGTATGAAAGAATACATTTCTTTAAAGAAAAACTTACTGACCCCAACATTTGGATAGTGCAAAATGTATTACTATGACTATGAACTATACAAAATAATACTCACCGTTAACCCGATACCAATGAAAATGCAGATCATTCCTACTGTAATGTAGGCACAGCAGCGCCTTCTGGGTAGAGCACTGCCTACAGAGGATCTGAAGACAAAGATAGCACATGTGCTTAGTACTAGTGCTGCTTTTAACAGGCCACAAACCTTTAAACTGACCACCAGGGTTGCCAGGTTTTCACAACAAAATCCCCCATTAAAAATTGCATTTCAGGGGCTAAATATAACATTATTGGGTCACTTCAACCCGCGGACATCAAAAACAACCCACAGCAACAGTGTTAAAGTATTCCACAGGAAAACTGCGGACTTGACAACACTTGCAACCCTACATTTTCCAAGTAGTTCGGAAAATGGCTAATACACAAAAAACAAATATCCAAACTAGACTGAAAGTAAGCTACAGAAAAAAATATATATAGATATATAAACTGACCGTGTAATTTATTTTAAGTCAATATTTTTATATTGGTATAACTTAAAATCATGGTTTCAGGTTTAAAACTGTTCAGTTTAGTTTTCGAAAAGCAAAACTTAAAATTAAAACAAAAATTAAGGGACATTTTTGTTTAAATAAATAGCATTTTTGTTTGACATCAGAATACTGGCTAGTGCTTTACTTTACTCTGGCTGCAGAAAATATTGTTGGTTTAATTAATTTTTTTTTTTAGTACATAACAGAAAATATGATGCATATTTTAAAAAAGAACACATTAAGTTCATTAGTAAGCACATTAATATGGCCTATGTTTGGCTTATATCTAAAGAAAATATACAGATTAAGTATGCTGTGGTCTTTATAAATTAATATTTTAAGTATTTTATTAGTTTTTTAAGTTAATTTGAAGTATAGTTTTTTAATATAGGAAATTTGTTTACTGTACCAAGCCCTTGAGATCCAAGACAGATCTCAAGATTGGTTGAGCACACAGTTTTTAGCCAGCAGCCCTACAAACTCTAGTAGTCACATGGTCTGCTCTTTTTCCTGTCTGAGAGCCATTAAGTCTTTTTCATGACTGTTCACATGCCTCTCATGTGATGGGATTTTCAAACATTCTTCTGGAATCACAATGAGTCAGATAGCTTCAGGTGCTTAATTTATCCTTCTGCTGCTTGTATCTCTTTCAAACGCTCTGCATTTAAGTGGAAATCAGCGATTTGCTTTGGGAGACTCTCTGCTCCATTCATGTGTGCCGCAACATCTGTTGTCATAAGTCTCCCTTGCAGCGTCACTAGCGTGCAGGGCTCATGTTTCAGTATGTCAGCATGATGCACTCGCTCTCTCAGGTGACTGGCAGACTGGCATCACATTGCCTCCCTCTCTAACTGGAACTCGCTGGGGTTTATTTACTTTCATTTCTACAAACTGGCCAGTATAAACTCAACCCTGACCTCCGGCTAGTAACGCACATCACACACTGAGATTTATGAAATTTCTCCTGAGAACGGCACATCACTGGTGGAGTACTGCCACAGACATCACATTTTTGACGTGTAAATATTATGACAAATGACGTCAACTTACATTTTTTTGCAATGTGGGCACTTGGCCAGTGTATTGAATCGGAGCTCCATCCACTGCAAAAACAAGGAGGATTGAGAAGGAAGTTACATCTACAGTAAGCAAATCACACAGCATGGCAAAGCAGCACAAATCATTTTAAAATCAACACCAAACTTGATTCCAGCAGTCAGTGCATAACATTCAAATATTAGTATAAATGGCTACTCATAAGTCATTCAAATAACTAGCAAATCTTTTGGAGATGATTTCAGTGAATAAACTGACATATACAAGGGAATAAACTAGGTGAATTAGTGGATTTAACCCTGTGCAAATGCAAAAAGCAGTTAAAAACAAGAATTATTTTAGATTATAACAGATAATTTCACAAAAAACACATCAACCAAATTTTCTGTTGCTGCATCTTGCCTCTGTAGGCCACAAGGAGTTATGATCATATGAGTCACAGGGCTTCAGACAAAAATATACGACCTAAATGAAACATTTAGGAGCCAAAATACTTTTTTTAAGTTGACAAATTAAAGATTTCTATCTTCAGACAAAATGAAATGAAGTTTTCTTGAGGAAAACATTCCAGGATTTTTCTCCATATAGTGGATTTCAATAGAGATCAACAGGTTGAAGGTCCAAATTGCATTTTCAATGCAGCTTCTAGGGGCTCTACATGATCCCAGCTGAGGAATAAGATAAGTCTTATCTAATGAAACCGTCTGTCATTTTCTAAAATATATATATATATATATATATATAAAAAACTATTTATTTATTTATTTATTTAATAAATACAAATGCTCCTCTTGCACTACCTTGACTTCACACATTACGTTGTCACATTGGATAGGTCACGTGTGATGTAAGTACCAAACCTGTGTTTACAAAGCGAACATACAAAGAAAGTCAAATGCTCTTTACAAAAAAAAAGAAAAGAAAAACAACAACTAAAAGTGTGTGACCTTTCCAATGTGATTATGTAATGCGTGAAGTCCTACACGCACATTGCAGAGCTAGTGCAAGACGAGCATTTGTAGTTAAAAATGATTTTAACTACAAATTTTTTTTAGAAAATGACCAATCGTTTCATTAGGTAATAAACTTATTCCTCAGCTGGGATAGTGTACAGCCCTTTGAAGCTGCATTGAAACTGCAATTTGGACCTTCAACCCGTTGGTATTTTAAATTATTGTTGTGTTGTAAAATAAAATAATAAAATATCAATTGAATAAATTTTAATTTTAGTTTTTTTTTTTTTTTTTTTTAATTCACATTTGCATACATTTTAATCACAGTCTGCAGCCTTGGAATCATGTGATTTTTTAAAATTATTATTTCTAATTAATTTTTGGACGTTTAGTTTAGTCATTCTGTCAGTTCCACCAACTGAAAAGGGGGCAGTGCATTAGGACCTTGAAAAGATCAGAGGGGCCGCGAATAGCCAGGCCTGAGGAAGGCTGGGAGCACTCATCATCCTCATCATCGCTGCCCTACACAGCAGGGGCATCACAGGACACTAAGAACATGTGCACTAGAGAAACTCTATACCACATGTACACTACTCTACAAAAGTTCAGGAGGTCAGTAAGGGTTTTTTTAAAGGGGTCATATGATGCGATTTCATGTTTTCCTTTGTCTTGGGAGTGTTACAAGCTGTTTGTGCATATATAAGATTTGTAAAGTTGCAAAGGTTAAAGTCTCAAACCCAAAGACAGCTCCTAAAACAGCTCATTCATACAGCCCTTACATGAGATTTGCATAATACCGCCTAAATGTACAGGCAAAGAAAGAAGGCGTAATTTTTATTCTCGTTGTAGTATTGTTGCAGCTGCTGCATCACAACATGGTAAGGGGCATAAAATTTCCGTCATCTGCTTGAGGTATTTGGCCGATCACAATGCAAAGGATAGCTGGCTAATCAAAGCACACTGCGCTTTTCAGAACAATGAGCTTTGTAAAAATCAACGTGTTTCAGAAAGACGGGGCAGAAAGGAGCAACTATAATGTACAGCATGTGGAAAATAATGTTTTTTGAACCCTAAACCACATAAACACATTGTATTACACCAAATACACAAAATAATGTTCTTTTTAGCAACATCACATGACCCTTTTAAAGGATAGAAATGAATGCTGTTATTCCGCAAGGACGCATTAAATTGAAAATAGCAGTAAAGACATTTGTAATGTTACAAACAATGTTGTTCATTCATCAAAGAATCTATTAAGGTTTCTACAAAAATATATGTATTAAGCAGCACAACTGTTTTCATCACTGATAATAATAAATGTTTCCTGAGCAGCAAATCAGCATTTTAGCTGATATTCAAATAGAAAACAGTTTAAATTGTATAAATATTTCGCAATTCTTCAATAAATGCAGCCATGGTGACCTTACTGACCTCAAACTTTTGAATGGCAGTGTAAATGCATTCACACATTTTCTTTGCTTTGCACATACTGACACTGCAAGAAACATGACTGTAGGTCAAAGATGAAATATTAATACAAAAATGTGAGACCGTACAAGGAATGTGTTGCCGCAGTGGCCGCAGACCACGCGCATGCCCTCAGGCTGGACTGGAAGAGCTGGCTGGGCCGGCTGCTCCTCTGGGATCACCATCACAGGACTCAGGTTGATGATCCGTCTGCTGGGGGCCCATAAAAACAATGTCAGTTTTTCCACTTTCTACATATTACAAGTTAATTATTAACACTAGTCCGTATCTTATTTAAATATCAACATGATCAAAACCATGTTAAAAACCCCATTGTACACAATCTACCACATGTCGTCTGTCATCTGATTAATAGTTCATACATTTTAAAGGTGACATCAGATGCCACATCAGTTGGTATGATTCTTTAGGGTCTTCATGAAATGTCTGCAACATACTTTGGTCAAAATTTCTCTATGGTTGTGTAAAACTGCAACCTTTCACCTTGTCAAAAACAGCTCTGTACACAGCAAGACGTTTTAGTGCATGTCTCTTTTTCTGCTCACCCCGCCCCATTTTTTTTGTGTATTTGGTGGCGTGTTACCATCAAAAACAAAACTAATACACTGCATCCTCAGTGGCTCTGATGTTGGGAAAAAGACTGTTATGTTCACTTTTAAATCCTACTACAAAACACCTGCATTGCTTTACGAGACGTTGTTGCTTCAGCTGCTCGAGCGCAGAGAAAATAGTGGACAGTGTACTGACTGACTGAGGGCTGAAATATGCTAATACATGACAGCCTGTCAGTGTTAGTGGGCGGGGCCTAAGCAATATGACATCAGAAAATCTAAACAACGTCATAATTGAGATAGTTTAGGTTTTTGGGGGATTAATAAAAGGTTGTAGGTTGTAGGCTGTAGGTTGGTTGTGTCCACACATTGCTAAGACACATTTATATGCAAACACCATGTAAAAGTGATTTTGCATCTGATGTCCCTTGTAAGAAAATAAAAAGCCTAGTGTAATTGTAAAAAAGATTGTGGTACTCATGTCTTTCAGCTGAAAATCATAAAACCCTTAACAATTTTTATATTGTTAGTAATATTTCATGTTGAACACAAATCATGTAATATTGTGAATATCAATTATGGTACATCAGGCTTTTGAGGGACATTTATTTGCTCATCTCTCACTCATCATTGTATTATATTGCATTATATGTTTTGCCCCCACAATAAAAGCTACAAAGCTTTGATCATAAAACTTAGTATTTAAAGGGGTCCTATTATGCTCTTTTACAAAGTCTTGATTTTGTTTTGAGGGTGTACTAGAACATGCTTTCATGCTTGGTGGTTCAAAACATAATATTTTTTAACATAATTTACATTATCACAATAAATTTCTCCCAGCTTGGCACATAAGGCTCAATTAGTTCCGGGTTTAGGCCTGCCATCCGAAAAACGGAATGTGTTGTGATTAGTTAGCTGTCCCACTGCGTTGCGATTGGCGAACAGCTTAGACGGTACTGCCACGCCCCTTGTCAAAGAAGCAAGTTCTGTTAGCGCAAACTAGATTAAAGTGATTCTTACGTTTTAAATACGGATATTTTTCTTACAAAAATGCATCGATTCGCTACAGGAGGCCTTTATTGACCCCCCGGAGCCATGTGGGGCACTTTTTATTATGGATGGATGCACATTATTGGACTTGTTTTGGACTGATGAGGAGAAATACCCATCTATGAAATTCTAAAGCTTGGGAGTACCAGGATAATTTTTAATGTAACTCTGATTGCATTCGTCTGAAAGAAGGAAGTCATATACACCTAGGATGCATGAAGGGTGAGTAAATAATATGCTACAGTAGTGTTGGGTCCTATCATCAGCCTCAGAAATCACCAATACATGATATTATCCTGCTAATGCATTTAATTATTTACAAACCAGCTCCAGCATAAGGCTAAAAGCAGCCTAACATTATCAAAGAACATCATTACTATTCAGTCTAGCCTATTCTAGTGCAAGTTTATGCATTTTAAAAAACACCCGCGTTAAGTGTTAAGTTCAAAAAGTGAAAAAGCATAATAGCAACCCTTTAAAATACCATCTAAGACAGAATACTGTGAGATATAAAGTGACAACTGATATTGATATGCATTTTATGTAAGCAGTCTGTTATACTATTATAAAAATCTCATTGATTTACATTACAAATTATCAGAACTTAATCTTTTTGGCCATACAAGTATCAGCAGCTTGGCCAAATTGCATATTTTGTTCAGTTTGGGTCCCAGAATAAAACTGAAAGAGACTCAATGTTTTTTTTCTTCCTCAAACATATTCATTTCTTTAAAAAATAAATTACTTACTGAAACCATTCATTCTATATCATACTGTGTGAGTTATAAAAGCCTGATATATCATTATATATAATACTCAACAAAGAAACATATGCAAACTTTATTTCAAATTTAAGGTAAAGGTTTAATCAGCTTTTTCAGTTTAAAAATTACATTTTTCTGACTATTATTTTATATGTCATCGTGCTTTACAAAGTTACAATTTTTACAGTGATTTCTCACAATTCTCACAGCTGTTCTTTCACCACAATAATACTATAAATAATTCAGACAGCTTTGTAAAAGCATTACCAAGTGCAAATCCCATAGCTCTATAAACTCAAAACATCACCGCTTGTTTGAGCGTTTATGGTAATGCACATCCGGAGTATTATACTGTTGCAGATCCCATAACACATACCGAACAAATGACCCTCTGAAGTGTGTCTTTAACACTTACCAGTTGGGCCGAGGGCATCCTATCCTTCTAGACGTGTCTTTACAGATTAGCAGGCAGTTGCAAGGACATCTAACATACTTCTTTCCTGTTGGTGGATTTTTTATAGGCTGTTGAAACAAAAGATACATCAAGTTTCAGACGAGACCATGCAATATGCAAGATAATAAAAATGTAATAAAAAGTACAATAATGCTAATAATAATAATAATAATAATATGTGGCCCTGGACCACAAAACCAGTCTTAAGTAGCACGGTTATATTTGTAGCAATAGCCAACAGCAATTTTTTTTTTAATTACTGTAAATATATCAAAACTTAATTTTTGATTGGTAAGAACTGCTAAGAACTTCTTAGCGATTTTCTCAATATTTTGCTTTGTTTTGCACCCTCAGATTCCAGATTTTCAAATAGTTGTTTCTCGGCCAAATCTATCCTAACAAACCATACATCAATGGAAATGTATTTATTCAGCTTTCAGATGATGTATAAATCTCAATTTCAAAAATTTGACCCTTATGACTGGTTTTGTGGTCCAGGGTCACATACAATGCCTTGCTCAACTGCTCTGGTTTAAGCATTCTTTGGTAAAAAACCAACAACTCTTTATATAATACTTCTATTATTATAGGGACTTAATGAATCTAGACGGAGCAACCTTTTAATACATCTTATTGAGGTCAGGTATGCATAGGAATTTATGAAATCTGATACTGAACCAATCAAGGCGAAGGTTTAATGTAATGCAACACGTACAGTATATACACTAATCCAATATGAAGTAGAACTGTGTTAAGCCCTTTAAAATCAAACAAGATGGGACACAAAGTATAGTCTATAATCAAAATGAGGTCTATATATTTATCTATGGTATTGAACCAGATGAAATATCCTCTCTAAAACATCATGACTTCTGCTGTTATGTGAATCAGGTGACTCTGCAGTTCAGAATAAGAATCCACCATTCAAGTGAAGTGTTTCTCATGCAGACAATTAAATTACACTGCAATTCAACCCTCTTGAGCACACAACACTTATGGCTATGTTCATGGATCCTTCATCCCAAACACAATTACTTGTAGGATCTATGAGGCTGTGAGGACTATACTGTGGCCTAAATCGAACCATTATTCACTGGTAAACTTCACCTCCACTAAAGCTTGTGTCTAGCCTGCATTCACGTCTAGATTCAAAACTTGTGTTATCAACAGCGGCAAATGTTAGCATAACTAACTTTTTTGAATCTGGATATGAAGCAGCTAAGTCGTCAGGTTCAGCAGAGGGGAAATGTCACAAAAGTCAAAATGATACTTACTAAACCAAAGTTTAGTTGTTTATGGTTGTTAAACTATGTCATAACTTGTATGTTAATATAAATGCAAAAATTAAGGTTTTTGAGGAAAACATTCCGGGATTTTTCTCCATGTAGTGGACTTCAATGGGGATCAACGGGCTGAAGGACCAAACTGCATTTTTTTGTTTTGTTTTAAAGATGCACCTTCAAAGGGATCTACACAATCCCAGCCGAGGAATAAGGGTCTTATCTAGTGAAACAAAAAAATTGAAATTTATATACTTCTTAACCACAAATGCCCATCTTGCATTGGCTCTGTGATGCACATTCATGTACTTAAGTTAAAACCGGTAGGGTAGGGCGAAAAACTCCATCTCATTTTCTCCTCCAACTTCAAAATCATCCAACATCATTGTTTTAGCTTTTTTGTAAAGGGCATTTGACTTTCTTTACACGTTTGCTTTGTAAACACTGGGTCGGTACTTCCGCTTGACCTTTCCAATGTGACTGTCGAGCTAGTGCAAGATGAGCATTTGTGGTTAAAAAATATATAAATATTGCTAGATAAGATCCTTATTCCTCTGCTGGGATCGTGTAGAGCCCTTTGAGGCTGCGCTGAAACTGTAATTTGGACCTTCAACCCATCGACCCCCATTGATGTCCACTATTCAGACAAAAATCCTGGAATGTTTTCCTCAAAAACCTTAATACTTTTTGACTGAAGAAAGAAAGACATAAACATCTTGGACGACATGGTGGTGAGTAAATGATCAGGAAATGTTAATTCTGGAGTGAACTAATCCTTTACCTTGTGATACAGGCTTTTAGTCATACTGCCCATCCCTAGTTATAAAGGAACAGGGCTGAAGCAGCAGTTGGGGGTCTCTTACCGTGGCCTCATTGCAGACGGTGCACTTCACCACATGCTGATGGAGCTTGCCATCCAGAGTTATAAGAGACTGGCACACTCGACAGTTAATGACTGGAACTCCCCCTGCATCTGGACTGGCAATGGCTGTGTAGGGCGGAGGTAATTCAGCTGCAGAGTGACAGAAACCAGCATGCAGTCTGTCAGTGTTGCATGACGATGCTACACTCTTAAAATTATAAGTTTCAAATGGGCAGTGATGCAATAGAAGAATAATTTTTGTTCTCCAAAAAACCTTCCAGTGAACAGTTCTTAAAATAACCCATTTTTCTTAATGTGAAGAACCCATTTGCACTATGAAGAACCTTCTGTGCAATGGAAAAGTTCCATGGATGTTAAACGTTCTTTATTTTTAAGAGTGTATTGTTTGTTACAGATTTGTATAAGCTAACTTGAGTCGTGCAAGATACTGCAAAAACTACCAGTTAGGGCAAGTTAATAATGTACAGTTGGCCAGTCATTATTGCAAAATAAACCCAGACAGGGTGTTCAGGTTTTACATCACCCATAAGAGGTTTATTTTGACATAATGACCAGCTCAGTTCCATTACTCCATGCATTATTCCACATTATTACAAGGCTATTTATCAAATATATAAATAAATGCATGAAGTATTGATAAGAATTCAAATTATTTCATTATGTGAGAAGAAAGAGACCACAGAACAATACTAGAGAGATGAAACTAGCACATTTATGCATTCATTTGTTTTCCTGAAATAAAGGTCAGCAATTTAGCAGCCATTAAAAAAAAATACTTTGATTGACCAATCAGAATGAGGTATTCTAGAGAGCTCTGTAATAAGCAATGATAATCCTTTCTTCTGAATCATAAAACCTCAGAAATGAATCAAACACTACAACTGTGTCTAGACAAGCCTCTTGTCTTCAAAGCTAGAATCCACTAATACATGTAATACTTCTATTATGAATGTGTCTCGCTTTCAGTCCCGTTCGACGAACCCAAAAATGCAGATTCATTGTGTTTAGCAATAAGTGCATCCTACTCACACTTTCAATTACTCTCTCACATTGTACAGAAGCTGGGCCGTCAGCCAAACCCTGCACTCAGTCTCCCCTTGTCTTCAGTATTAAATCCAGAGCTCAGCCACTGCTTATTCTCAGTGAAATTAAGAAACGTTCCTCCTGCTGTCTGTCACTTCTCATTTTTGAAATCATGCTGGCCAATTACAAAGTCATACTGCAGCCATATTGAACATGTGATACCACAGCAAAAACAACTGACAGCAGCTCTGGCCTCATGACCTCCCTCAGCTGTCGGGGATCATCCATCTCTCGGTGTGCTGCTGCAAGATACCAAACACACATACTTGATCAGAGAACTGAGATGTTTTATCATATGTAAGTTCCTTAAAAAAGACCTTGAGGATTAATAAAGTCACACTGTTTTGATACTAATACTTAAAGAACAAGCTCTAAAATATATAGGGTACAATGGGGCTAAAGGCAAAACATGGCGTAGCATTTTCCCAAACATTTGCTTTTCAAGATGCACATGAAAATTTGTCTGATCCTTGATGCGATCGTGGGCAGCAGCGCAAAGTTGATTCTGGACTTACATGATCTAATATTTAGTGTTTTTAAAAATGGTGTAGATTTATGTAGCAAATGAGAAACGCTAAAATGTAAGCATTTATTTTTAGACAAAGCTCTTCTTAATGATTTTCAGTTTTGTTTAAGATAATTAAAGCCACAGTTTTTATATAACGAAAGAATATGTGAAAGTATGGTATTTGGGGTAAATAGTGCCCCTGCTGTTGGGGCAAAAGGCACAGTAATTAACATAATGATTAACAGATGGCTGACCTTTCCATTTGTTGACATGACATGGTTAGATTTGGATGGTAAATATCATATATTATGTTGGGTGTCAATCTTAGATATAATCACCATGTTTAAAATGAAAACATGATAATAATCATATCATATAATAAAATATAATTTGTTGTTACTACTGTAAATCTATATTAAATTATTATAGGATCTCAGAATCTATATTAAATATTATGCTTTCAGAACCTTTACCTTTTAAAAATGATTTTGTTTTTGTATTGTAAACTATATTTTTATACTAACATATTTTAATGACAGTATATTTATTGAACAAAAAATAATTATTTTATTTTTTACAAAACAGTACAAACTTTGCTAAAGTGATTGTTTTGAACAAGTATTAACTTTTAAAAACTAACCTTTTTAAAAAAGTATTTGTATCAATACTGTGTACCGTTTGTGGGGTAAAAGGCCTCCCTTACCACCTCATACTTTTATAAGATTTTAAAACAAGATGAATGATTGTATGATTTATTTTCACACAAAATCTGTTGCTCCATAAATGTTCAATACAAACATATATTTTTTCTACAAATATACTTTTTAGGTGCAGTGAAAAGCACATTTTTTCTTAGGTTGTGCCTTTAGCCCCATTGTACCCTACAATAATGGAAAACTAGGCTGTGAAAAAAACTTGTTCAGAAGTTCTGATTTGTTTGTTTGTTTTTGCATTTTTAATTTTACTTCAAACTGTCATTACTGTCATTATCATATGACACTGTTTCAAATATTACTAAAATAAATTAAGTAGAAAATTGCAATTTTCTAAATTGTTGCTATTTATTGCTATTTGTTTAAATAAAAAATACAGTAAAACAGTATTATTATGAAATATTTTTACAATTTAAAATAACTTTTCTGTTTTAATTTATTTTAAATGTTGTTTATTTATGTGATGCAAAGCTGAATTTTGTCTTCAGAAACATTTATTATTATTATTATTATCAATGTTGAAAAATGCTCCTTAATATTTTTTCTTTTTGTTTTCAGGACTCAGGACTTTGATGAACAAAGTTCATAAGAACAACATTTATTTAAAACAGAAATCTTTTGCAACATTACAAATGTCTTAACTGTCACTTTCGGTCAATGCAATGCATCACTGCTGAATAAAAGTAATCATTGCTTTCAAAAAAATATATATATATATTAAAGTATCTTTATCTTCAAAAAACACTAAAGGCTAATACAGTTAAAAGAAGCTAATCTGCCCATCTATACATCTCTTTTTAACAGCAAACCATCCTGTTAAACTAGTATGGTAGAAGTTATGTAAACCTATTGGCCAGTTCTACCTGCAAGCCACTGACGATGACATCAAAAACTTCAGCTGTCAGTCCTATGATAAGTTTGTATTCCTTCCTGTAGTATAGTTTTAAAGAGATAGTTCACCCAAAAATTTAAATTCTGTCATTCTGTTGCTTGGGTCCTGCATCAGCAGCACCACACACATTGTGGTACTCTTGTGAATGTATGTCCGACACAGAAAAGAAGAAATTGTAGAATAAAGTCATTATTTTTGTTTTCTTTGTGCACAAAAAGTATTCTCGTAGCTTCAGTAGATCACGGTTGAACCACAGATGTCACATGGTCTTTTTACAATGTCCTTACTACCTTTCTGGGCCTTGAACGTGGTAGTTGCGTTGCTGTCTGTGCAGGATCAAAAAGCTTTCGGATTTCATCAAAAAAATCTTAATTTGTGTTCTGAAGATGAACGAAGGTCTTAGGGTTTGGAATGACATGAGGATCAGTAATTAATGGCAAAATGTTAATTTTTGTGTGAACTAACCCTTTACTCTCTAGTGCTTTTTATAGGGCCCGTTTTATTTTTTTCCCAAATTGCGTTTTATTTTTTTCCAAATTCAGTTTTTTCCGTTTTAATTTTTTTGGATTCTGTTTTTTTTTTTTTCCATTTTAATTTTTTAAGTCCTTTTTAATGGTAAATTAAATTTGATTAAACAAAGATCATGTCTAATTAATTAAAATCATGAAACTTACACAATTTCACATCAATTTAATAAAGGTTTAACAAAATATGTTTAGGGTCCTATGAAATGTTTTATTTTTTCTCACCGTATTTTATTGTTATCAAATTCTGTGTCTAATTATTTGAATGCATACTTAATTTATTCAAATGTATTCTTAAAATAACCTTATGAAAGTTTTTTTTTACCCTCAGAAATTCTGGGTTGTGTATTTAAAATGTTCTGGTTATCAAATGAAGGCATACAACATTAATTTAATTTATCTTTTAATTATTGAAAATTAAGCAAACTTTTTTTTTTCACAAACAAAGGGGAATTTACTATTAAAATTAAAACATGGAAGAAATGTTGTGTGATTATACCCTAAAAAAATAATGTTTGTTTCATTTTAGTAGTAGTAGTAGTAATAGTAGTAATATATTTCTATATTTATAATTATATTTTATATGTCTTCAAGATAAACCGGACTTTCATTTTGACGGGTTGCCGTGTCTACCTTTACATTTCTGTGTGTATATGATATGACGTTTTCCTAAAATGGAACAGTCAAATGCTGAAATCACTGTGAGTGTCACGCGCGCTTCAGTGTGTGTAGTAAACAAAACCGCTCCATTCATTAAAACAGAGACGTGCAGAAAATGCAAGATTCACATTTAAATGGTATTTTTGCAGTGTAATATTTACAGATACTAGTCCATATTGTGGTTTGATTTAAGTATAATGACCTACTTTCGATTACTTCATTCAAACTTTGACAAATTCCGTGACATTCCGCGTTATTCAGTAAATTCCAATTTTATGACTGGATTCCGCGATTCCGTCCACGTTTTCTGCATTGCGCAAATCATAGGGCCCTATTTTTAGGTGCCTTTCTCTAACAGACAGCTTATGTTACTACTCTTCCTTGTTTAGAAGGTTTGCTTCTTTGTTTTCATGTTGTTTAATGTGCTTTCTGCAGAAAAGACAAGGATGAGAACATGGTGCAAACTGAACCCGCTTGAACCTACATACCCATGGGCAAAAAGACAGCTGTGTTGTGAAGTGAAGTGTGTCATTTCTGTACCACTAGCAACACCACACCAAACGTCATAAATAATCAAATAAACAGTCCACCCCAAACTCGCTCCATTGGTTCAGTGTTGCTGTATCAGGCTGGTCAGGATCAAACAAACAATGCAATGACAGTGTTTAGAGTATTAATCAAAACATTAATAGCCTTTAAGGCTAAAAACATTTGCATTGTTTTCAATAGGCCATAAAAAATAATCTTTATAAATGAAGTTGCTGCTGGGATGCATTCACGCAGTCGTGTATATTGTAGCAGGGGGTTCATGTTGACAGTTTATAAGCAGATATCCTTATACCCCACACACTAATATAGCATATAGCGTCTCTCCAGGGGCAGATGGAAGCACAGGTCTCATTTCTCTGACACCATCCCACACTGATTGTAAGATGAGAGGCCTTTTCCCTACCCTGGAACCTACAGACAGCTGTTGTTGCAACTCGCTCTCTGTCCATCTTACTATCATGTTTAAAATCAGAGAGGGGTTGAGCACCGCATGTGAAGCAGAGATTAGCATGCATTGACTACAGTGAATATGAGAGTATAGATAAATCAGTAAACGTGTTCTAGCTTTTTCCCTTAATCCATAATCTGCAGCTGTATGAATAATGTGCAAAATTACATTATTTTGCACTGATATTTACAGATGCAACCACAAGGTGTGGTTGATATATAATACAAGACAAAACAAAAGCATCAATGCGGCACAATAACACCATAATTGTTGCAAGTCAAAATTGTCTTTGACAGCGAAATATGATTAATCACCCAGGCCTAAAGCAAAGTTGATCCAGTCCTCCTGCCCATCCCTAGCCTACAGCTAGACCTTCAAGAGTTCCACTCAACTAATATTTGTTTATCTTGCAAGGTTCTTGCAGAAATTACATGGCATGACAGAGCAATAGTCGCTCTAGTTTTCGCCTTGGAGGACTGATCACATATCACTAAAGTAAAAGCCATTCAGTGAATGTCATCCAGACAAGGTCAAAGCTCTTTCTTATCCTTTGTTCTACTCTGTCTAACAGCACAAAGCACTGTTAAAGGCTTGCAGACTGTCACAGTTCTACACTTGTAAGCTTTGATGCATACAGGTGTTTCCAATAAATGTAGCTTTGGCTTCCAAATGCAACTGCAGAATAAATATCAGCCTCAGCAGACTATGTTTTGCACAGACTTCAGTCCAGCTCAGCAGTTCCTCCCCCAACAGGACAAGCTAATCCCTCTCATGGACTCAGTGAGTGAACGTTCGTGGTCAAAAACAGCCAAAGAAACCGTAATCCAGGGGTTTGAAATACTAGGCCAGATAATAATGCTCGAGTACGTTAGCACACATAGTTAAGGCCGTCCACATCACCTGATCACGGTATGGTAATAAAGCCATTATGAATAACGAGACGAAGTGTAAGCGGATCATTACAGTATAAATGTAAATCTTTTTCTGTTAATCAGGAAGTGCAATATGGGTAGATTTACAAAAGAGCAAAAATATGGGTTGAAAGACCATTTAGTCGAGAGACATTTGTTCATTTTGAGATTACAGGCTGTAAGTCTGAGAAGCAAGTCCTTCGTTTGTTTTCAAATATTTCAATGAATTTCAAAACTGTGGGAAGTAAATAATATTAGCTTATACCACACAGGGTGTATGTCAGAATTATATTGGCTCTTTTCTTCTAGTTGTCTGTATCGGCCAATGAAAAACCCTATTAACTACATCTGTTTAGTGGGTCCATGTGGAAATCCGATACCCAAATTTCCCCAAAGAGTCTTTGGGGCTCCTACTTATGAATTGGTTTGAAAATCTTTGGTTCTCAAAGCCCTCATTTCTTCAGTTCACCTCATAAGTGTGTTTTTATTATTAAATATGTGAAGAAATATTCATAGTAAGTAAAATATGCCACCAAATGTGCTATGCTTCCTATTCAGACTCGCAAAAGATGAAACTGTCTGTTCAATTTTTGGCATCCTCACTTCAATTTGATGACTCATTACAGCCTAGCAATCAAATACACAACAGCTAGAATGCTAGCAATGAAAACCTCCTATTGATTGACCACTATGCTTTATGCTTTTTGTGGTTCTGCTAACAATCCCTGAAAAAATATTTTATGGTTAAATCTTATTTTAAGGTTTAAGGTAAGTTCTCATTACAGTGTAATTACACAATAAGTACTGAGCAACATAAATTAACAATATGCACTTAAAGATTAGGATTAGTTGCTTGTAATTATGTAGAATTTACAGTTGTTTTAATAGTAAGTAGCTACATGTAACAATGACACTAAAATAAAGTGTCACCTGTACTACTGTAGCAAACTAAGAATTTATATACAACGTTCCTTCAAAAACAAAAACTGCACACTCTTTACAGTCTATCTGGACACCAAAATGTTGATATTTACATAGTGTATTGTGCCTCCTCGTTGTTGTTTACTATTAGCAATACGTCTTACGTCAGTGTAAACAAGTGTTTTTTATGACTTACAATGTTTAATATGCTTATAGAGCATGCATAATGTGGAATGGGCCTATGTGACAAGAACTGGCACTTCTAGAGGTCTATGAATGCAAGCAAAACATCTCCAGTGAGCGAAATGTCAACTGCCTCATCTTAAATGCAGCGACCTCAAAATATCCATACAAATTTGCAGCCGGCTGAGCCGGTGTCAGTCGACCGACGTTTAATAACCGATAAAACATATTGTTTGACTACTAACTAGCTTAAAATTCGACACAATGTGTCCTTGTCCAAGAATGCAACATTGTGTACCCATCACATGAGGCTGCGATGGCAATATCAGGCAGATTGAGGCCCGTTCTTCTGGCACGACCATTGGAGCTGTTATTGCTTGTCGTCTGCAGACAATGTATCATATTAAACGGGCTGTAGGCTGCTACAGATCACCGCTCACTACTATACGCCCTAAATGATTCAGCACTCCTACGTCAATCACAATCCACATTTACCTCTCGGGCTCGGGTCCTGCAGGTACGGCGGAGCTGTGGGCGTGACATTCCCCGAGTTCGGTGCTGACAACAGCGGGGATCGTTCATCCATACCATCGGAAGCCATTATATCAGTAGATCAGCACGGCACAACAGCAGCAGCAGCGGCGAATGGTGGTGGGCTCCGTCCGCTGCTCTGGAGAGGGGCAGTGAGACTCTGGGCTCGAGGCAGGGCAGTGGAGAGGCGGAGTCAAAGACGTAAGCGGGGAGGATGAGAAATCGCTGCTGGACCGGACGGGATCTCCCTCCCTTCCTACCCTCCCTTCTGCAGCCACTGTCAGTGTTGCCTGCTACTAGTCCCGAGTCTATTAATTTGACCTTGTGAAGATGTGTTTGCTTATAACAGAGAAAATGTTCATTTTCCATCCTGAAGCCCTCGTTCATCGGTCATATTGGGTGATAGTGTATGGCAAGCTGTTTTAGCCTAAAATGTTACCAGCTAAATTTTTACATTTTACATTTTTACTAGAAAGAATTAAATTGCAGAGCTCTACAATTTATGGGATTATTTTTGTGCCAGTAAGAATGAATGTAACTTTATAAAACTGAACGTAACTTTCCAAGAAACCATCAAAAATATGCCACTGCAAAAGAAGAAAAACACAATGAAAATGAAAAAATGAACTCAGTCGCACGAAATTAACATGCTCTTCAAATATGCTTCATTCTTTGTTAATGATTTTCAAAGTATCGTTTTCGCGAATCATGGATTCTGAATGCGTTGCCACAGCTTTCGCTTACGCTTCGCAAATTTTCGTTTGCTGTTTTGGCACAAACCTCTCGTGGGGGCGGGCTTAACAGCGATCTACTCTGATTGGCTAATGAGCTTTTGATGGACAGTTGCTCTCTGACCTGGAAGCACAGACGGTGACGTCAGTGGCGCACATATTGGAAAGTTGTTGCGGTGTGCAATACGTCGTGCTTTGTTTATAGAAACTATCAGAACTGTTGCACACTGTACATGAATAAAACTTTTATCGATGTTATTGATTAACGTTACTTTAGCAACACGAACTTACTTCAAGCTGCCCTGAGGGACAAGCTGAGGTGGAAGATGATGCCGCTCCGTGTCTCTCCTGGGAGCTCATCTTTAGAAACTAAGAGACGACCGTAGGTGAACTACTAATAACATTAATACTTAATATAAACAAAGCACGACGTATTGCACACCGCAATATGCGCGCCACTGACGTCACCGTCTGTGATTCCAGGTCAGAGAGCAACTGTCCATCAAAAGCTCATTAGCCAATCAGAGTAGGTCGCTGTTAAGCCCGCCCCCACGAGAGGTTTGTGCCAAAACAGCAAACGAAAATTTGCGAAGCGTAAGCGAAAGCTGTGGCAACGCATTCAGAATCCATGATTCGTGAAAACGATTCTTTGAAAATCATTTACAAAGAATGAAGCATATTTGAAGAGCATGTTAAATTCGTGTGACTGAGTTCATTTTTTCATTTTCATTGTGTTTTTCTTCTTTTGCAGTGGCATATTTTTGATGGTTTCTTGGAAAGTTACGTCCAGTTTTACAAAGTTACGTTCATTCTTATTGGCACAAAAATAATCCCATAACAATTTAGTTTTTGCTAGTAACAATGCCTATTAAAGGAGAACTCCACTTTCAGAACAACAATTTACAAAAAATTTACTCGCCCCCCTTATCATCCAAGATGTTCATGTCTTTCTTCAGTCGTGAAGAAATTACAGTTTTTGAGGAAAGCATTTCAGGATTTTTCTCTAATATAATGGACTTCAAGGGCTCGAAACGATCCCAGCTGAGGAAGAAGCGACTTATCTAGCGAAATGATCAGTCATTTTTTTCTGAAAATAAAAATTTGTTTACTTTTTAAGCACAAAAGCTCGTGTAGCACAGGTTATGGGATGCGCGTCCATAACACTACGTACTATTGAATCATGTCGAAAGGTCACGTGGAATGTAGGCGGAACTACAGACCCAGTGTTTAAAAGCGAACACGCAAAGACTAATTAAGTGCAAGTAAGTCAAACGCTGTTTACAAACAAAAAAGTACAACGATGTCAGACGATTCTGAAGTTGTTGGAGAAAATGAGGTGGTGTTTTTCGCCATACTCTAACGTTATCTTTTTGAGCTGCAGTACACAGATGATGAACTTGATTCGTAGTGTCGTGGACGCGCACCCCAGAGCCTGTGCTACACAAGCTTTTGTGCTTAAAAAGTATACAAATTTTTATTTTCCAAAAAAATGACCGAGAAGACCCTTCTTCCTCGGCTGGGATCGTTTAGAGCCCTTTGAAGCTGCATTTAAACTACATTTTCGAAGTTCAAAATCGAGGCACCAATGGAAAAAAATCCTGAAATGCTTTCCTCAAAAACCATAATTTCTTCATGACTGAAGACAGAAAGACATGAACATCTTGGATGACAAGGGGTGAGTAAATAATTTGTAAATTGTTGTTCTGGAAGTGGAGTTCTCCTTTAAAGAGCTCTCTAATTCAATATTTACTAGTGACAATGAACAGAGAGCTCTCTAGTTCAACTATGAGTAGTAAGAATTTCAATTAAACAGCTCAAATTTGATTCTTACTAGTTGTGTTGTCAAAAGTACTGACTTTGGTCGTCAGTACTGAAATTTTAGTCCTGATTACTGATTTCCTGCTCACATTTGAGTGCTGTTGAGCCGATTCTTAAATGTCACTGATTGGCTATATTGTTCAAGCTCTCAACAACTATGACTGTGATTGGCTACAATGATCAGCGCACAATGATCAGCGGATCCGTCTATGTGTAGATGTATTAGTGATCCGCTGACAGGCTTTTAAATTTTCCCGTTGTGCTCCTGTGTGAGCGCTCAGTGAGAAGCGTGAAGCGCTAATCATTGTAGCCAATCACAGTCATATCTGTTGAGCGCGTGAACAATATAGCTAATCAGCGATGTTTAAAGGTGCAATAGGTGATTGTCTTTAGAAATATTTTTTGTTATGCTGGTTGAAAGTCTCTTCACATCCTGATAGCAATCATTAAGTGGTCTAAATGTATTTCTATGTATTTCTATATTCTGTGGAAGGCGTAGGACCAAAAAATGTTCGTCCAATCAAAACGCTCGGTTTGAGTGTTTTGATTGGCTTTCCTACCTGCCTGTCAAATATGTATTTGCATACCTCTGCGCACCCTGTTTACGCAGAGAGGATACGTCATCAGTGCGTTCACATACGCTGTGCAGACAGAGCAAGAATGGCAGTCAAACATCAACAAACTGATCTTCCTTCCTGGTATTGTAATACTTTTACTAACTGAACTATAAAGTGTTCTCAGGGCGTTTTATTAAGCTTGGTCTTTGCTCTGTTTCACTAATAAAAATGGTATCAAACAAAGCCATTTTGGGAATCTCTATCAACACACAGCAGTGTTTCCTTACTAAATGAAACTGCATTTTTGAATGCATTAGGTGAGTCAATGATTCACTGATCCATTAATAAAAACAGTTTTTTTGTTTCTTCCCCCATTTTGAATTTATTGAATAAATGACTCAACGACTCATTAAGACAGTGGCTTGCTGCCACCTTTTATCTTTTCATATTTCTATATCCCATTTAATATTTAAAACGTCAATCTCACAACATTATTTATGCAATATGTGCAGTGTAAATGCATTTACAAGAGCTAAAAAATAAGTGTATTGAGCCCTGCAGGTTTAATTATACTTGCACTTTTGAAAATAAATAAATAAATGAAAGCACTTAGCCAAAGTATAATTTAAACAGATATATTTTTTAAGTGTATCCAGTGTATTCTAAAACATATATCCATGTCTCTAGGCTAAACCTCGGCTATCCACTCACCCTAGAACCGGCCCTGCTAGTAAGAATTACAATTAGGGAGCTCTACAATTAATTTTATTAATAGTAAGAATTTCAATTAGAGAGCTCTCAAATTCAAATTTTAGCAGTATGAATTCCAGTTATAGAGCTCTCTAATTTAATTCTTAGTAAAAATGCAATTCCGACAAGTAATGCTAGAAATATTTTAAGCTACAACAGCTTGCCATAATAGTGCCAGAAAAAAAAACTATTTGTAAAGCCACTGCAGGGAGTGTTCTTGTTCAGAATTTACAGAGCTGGGGCTAGTTGCATAAACATAGCCACTATGTTAAGACAGTGTCTTAGTTTGACCATCTAGTAGTTAACCAAGTGGTAATCAGTCGTACTTTTCAAAATCAAATTAGACCGATCTACCTATTTATGTAACTGACTTAACAAATTTATGACAAGTCTCGAATAAAACATAAAAATAAAAATAGATTACTCACTTTTATGCAACTGGCACCAGACTAAAATTTTGTTATTATCTAATTCTTATAATTCAGTATGTTAATGTATATATCCAAACATAAAACTAAAAAAAAAATACTAAACACCTAGGTCACTAAAGTGTCTGCAAAGTAATTTACCAATAATAAATAAATAAATAAAATTCGATTAATATGTCCAAATAAATAAATATACGGTTTATAAATATACATTTTAACTTATTAAAGGTGTTCTATTTTCAATTTCATTTTTAGCATTCTTTGGCAATCCTAACAATATTTTGTTTAATATTCTTATTGGTAAAAGATATCTTAATGTTAATGTACATATAAAACGTTACCTACATGCTAAGTTACCTACGTTTAAGTGAACTCTTATTTTAAGTGTTTGAAAATTGTAATGTAAAGGTATTAGAACATGTGTATGAACATGTGCCCATCCCATGTATGCTGTTTTGCCATACATTAGGGGACTACAAACTTATTTAGGCCAAGGGCACTGTAGTGGACACACACACACACGCTTGTTTTTGTGAATTGTGGGGACTTTTCCATAGACTTCTATAGATTTTATACTGACCAAACGATATTGTCTATCCCCTAACCCAACCCTAACCCTAAACCTAGCCCTCACAGAAAACATGTTTGCATCGTTACACTTTCAGATAAACATCATTTACTATTTTTAATAATTTTTTAACACTGTGTCAAAAATTTCAGGTTTTACTATCCTTGTGGGGACCAAAAACAAGTACACACACACAGACACACGAGTTCTGCATTTAGGCATGTCCTAATGTCTACATATCATACAAGTGCATTTACGTTGTTATAGTTTTGTTAATTAATTTACACAGCAATTATTTGCATATATTTGTTTTACATTAAATGTTAATAATTTTACTCAGTTTTAAAGGGGAGAGTCAAACATTTAGCTGTTAGAAATAAACCGCACTGTTGTTTAATCGCTTTTCTTTTTGCATGATTAGTATTATCACAATCCTGTTCGTCTAGTAAGAAGAATTTGCGCATTAATTCTAAATACGTTATTCGTCGTTCGTCCAGTGCGCCTTGCTGGCAGACAAACGTTGATATGTGGGTTACAGCCTGGTGGCGTATTAATAATTAATATTCATGATCTTAAGCTTTGGCTGTAGTATTAGTGTTCAGTCTTCAGAGAGACGACGCACTGCGCATGTCATTGCAAAAGATAAACGACAACTGCATGACCACAGAAGCGCTCCCTAATATTGATCCATTCAGGTAAGAACAGCATTAGTTTACATAAGTATTAATATTTGGTAAGAGGCAAATTCATTTTGATCGCAGGCATTGCATTTATCAACTGTTTCCGAGCAAACTAACCCGCTACGTCTGTACCTTAGCTTTGTTTTTAGCCAACCGGTCATTAGCGAATAGCAGTGCTCGCCTACGAACTCATGTGTCCAGGCCTACAGATGGCCTTCTGTCATTTTTATTTCCCCTTCCACTCATGACTGTCTCAGCCATGTAATCTAGAAGATACAGTAATCCGTGTAATGGTATGAAGAGTTGCTAGTTTCACTTCCTTTTTTTTCCCCTACGGAATCTCAGCTGTGATCGTGACTTAGTATCTCCTCAGTATTTATCTTAGATTTTATTCTCTACGAATTAAAGATATGTATTTTATATAATATTTTTGATATATAAAAGATTTTACTCTGTTCGAATACTTGTTCTATCCAGTTCTCCGTTAAAGTCCTGTTGTATTCGATTCTCTTCTAAGGATTCTGATGTATTTGATTCTCTGCTAAAGATTCTGTTCTAATCGATTCTCTTTTAAATATTCTCTTTTGGGTTCTCAATTTAAGATTTAAGATTCGATTTATTTCTCTGTTCTGTTTATTTGTTTGTTCTCTGCGTTTGATTATCCAAGATATTCTAGTGTATTTAATTCTGTGTTAAAGACTGTTCTGTTCGTTTCTCTATTCAAGATTCGGTTATATTTGATTCTGTGTTAAAGATTCTGCTTTATTTGTTTCTTTAGATTTTCTATTCGGATTCTCTCTTCAAGATTCCATTCTATTTGATTCTCTATTAAATACTCTGTTTCGTTCTTAATGAAAGATTCTGTTTTGTATCAGAGAAGATTCTGGTATGTTTCATTACTGAGTGGACGTTCTGTTTCATTCTGTTCACATCTTTGTAAAAGTGTATGTTGTGTTTGATTCTCAAATAGGTTTATTTGATTCTAAAGATTCTGACTGTTTACTGTTTCATTTTATTGCATGCTTTGTTAAAGATTCTATTTTATATGATTCCCAACAAAAGATTCAGTTCTATTATTTATTAAATATTCTGTTCTGAATTGTTTTGGTGGTATTAAATATGAAGAGTATTTGGTTTTATACCATAATTAGCATTTTTCTCCCATCTTTGCTCTCATCACCAGGTGTAAAAAATGGGGAAGGCTATTTCCCACCTGCCGAAGCATACTTGTCATGATGAGTGTAAGGACAGCCTGACCTCATCGCCCGGGTACAGTGCCATGCAGAGTGATGACAATAAGAACGGGGGAGACGTGTCTCAGTTCCCTTACGTGGAGTTCACTGGCCGAGACAGCGTCACCTGCCCCACATGCCAAGGCACTGGAAGGATCCCGCGAGGTACATTCCTAAACTCAGTTTAGAACACTTCGTCTAGAGCGTTCCTGTTAATTGACATATTTTAAAAGTAGCCCAAATGTCATCTCCCACTGAAAATGTACACCATGTGACATGTTTATGCAGGCCAAGAAAATCAGCTGGTGGCCCTGATCCCATACAGCGACCAGAGGCTGAGACCAAGAAGAACGTAAGAAACCTTGAAAGATTTTTATCCTATTGTATTTTGTTAAATTAGTTCATTATTAAACATCTTATGTTTGTTTTATGTTCTAGAATAATGATTGAGCTCTGTGACTAAATCTGTGTTATTTATGTCTCACAGCAAACTGTACGTGACCGCTTCGGTCATCGTGTGTCTGCTGCTTTCCAGCCTGGCTGTGTTCTTCCTGTTCCCACGTTCCATTGATGTCGACTATGTGGGAGTGAAGTCGGTCTACGTGTCCTATGACAAGAGCAAACGCATTGTGTATCTCAATGTCACTGTAAGTTCCTGCAGAGCAATTATCACTGAACACAAGTAATGTTTTTAAAAGTGTTATAGTGTATCTGCTTTAGAAGGAAATTTAAGAGATCTCAATTAAGAAGACGTCATTTAAAGGACAAGTTCACTTCCAGAACAAAAATTTACAGATAATTTACTCACCCTTTTGTTATCCAAGATGTTCATGTCTTTCTTTCTTCAGTCATAAAGAGGAAAACAAGTTTTTTGAGGAAAACATTTCTGAAATGTTCTCTATATAGTGGACTTCTATGGTGCCCGTGAGTTTGAACTTCCAAAATGCAGTTTCAATGCAGCTTCAAAGGGCTCTAAATGATCCCAGCTGAGAAAGAATGGTCTTATCTAGCAAAACAATCAGTTGTTTTCTAAAAAAAAACTACAATTTATATACCTTTTAACCTCAAATGCTCATCTTGTCTAGCTCTGCGATGTGCATGCGTACTCTGTGTAATCCGGGTAATCCTGTGTAAATTTTTTTTTTAGAGAATAACCAATTGTTTCACTAGACAATACCCGTCTTCTTTGGCTGGGATCATTTAGAGCCCTTTGAAGCAGCATTTAAACTGCATTTTGGAAGTTCAAACCCATGGGCACCATAGAAGTCCATTACATAGAGAACTTTCCTTAAATGTTTTCCTCATGAAACATAATTTCTTTACGACTGAAGAAAGGAAGACATCTTGGATGACAAGGTGGTGAGTAAATTATCTGTACATTTTTGTTCTGGAAGTGAACTTCTCCTTTAAGGCTGGAATACACTATACCAGGGGTGCCCAATCCTGTTCCTGGAGATCGACCTTCCTGCAGAGTTTACTTCCAACCCTGATCACACACACCTGTCTGTAATTATCAAGCGCTTCTTCAGATCCTAATTAGTTGGTTCAGGTGTGTTTGATCAGGGTTGGAGCTGAACTCTGCAGGAGTGTCAATCTCCAGGAACAGGGCTGAGCACCCCTGCACTATACTGAACAGATTTTTAAACACTAGGCATCATATCTTTGCCTTTTAAAATTTTTAAATGGTTGGATATAAAAAAATATTGGCATCATACACTAAAAAACAAGTGAGGATCACACACTAACAGACTTTCAGGTTGTTACGAACACAAGAAGCTCAAGCAGAAACATGCGCCTCAGGTGAAACCAGATGCGTGTCAAATCAAAACAATATGTGTTCTAAAATCGGCTCAAAATATCAAAGATATTTGATATCCTCAGACTGGATGGATTCATAGCATGAAGCTAAACAAAAAAAAAAAAAAATCAGAGTCTGTGCCCATCATACACACTGTGGTTTTATTAGGAATATGTCAACTCCACTTGCCTGAAATATGGAACTTCATTTAATTGACAAATGCTTTTCATCAGCAACATTTTTTCACCACTGAAAAGGAGAGGATAATTTTGAATGGTAGTTTTGAATGTCAAAAACGATGTGAAAATTTATTGACATCTTTGTCAGCAAATAAACATTTATTTGAAAATGGGATGATTTGGAAAAACATCTGGTCATCTATTTGATTCTCTGTTGAATATTCTGGTCTATTCAGTTCTCAGTTAAAGATTCAATCAAATTAAAAGAGATTCTATTCATGATTCTCTATTCATGATTTTATTATATTGTATTTTCTGTTAAATATTCTATTTCTATTTTCTTTTAAATATTCTTTTCTGTTCTATTTTTTTTTAGACATTCTGTGTCTCTTGCTTTATCTAGCTTTGATAATTCAGCTTGTTTATTCTGTTTGTCTTTCTTTCTTTTAAAGAACTCATTGAATATTACAAACAACAACTATTACTCGGTGGACGTGGCCAACATCACAGCCCAGGTGCAGTTTTCCAAGACTGTGATTGGAAAAACCCGCATTAGCAACATAACCACTATTGGCCCTCTGGATATGAAGCAGGTAGAGCTTTACTTGAACTAGCAGTTTAAATAGCATATATATAAACATTAATCATTACTTTTGTAATAATTTTTTTTATTTTTATTTTTTGTCAGATTGACTACATGGTGCCCACCACTATTGCAGATGAAATGAGCTATATGTAGTAAGTTTTCACACTGTTCATACATGAGGCGTAATAAATAAGCATTTTTTTCTGACATATTTACTCTGTTTTTCAGTGACTACTGTACCCTGCAGAGCATCAAAGTGCACAACATTGTGGTTATGATGCAGTAAGTATTGTGCAAAACACATATGTTATACTTTAAAGGGATAGTTTACCCCCAAAATTCTGTCATTAATTATTCACCCTCATCTGGTTCCAAAACCGTAAGACCTTTGTTCATCTCTGGAACACAAATTAAGATATTTTTGATGAAATCCGAGAGATTTCTGACCCTGCGTAGACAGGGACGCAACTACCATATTCAAGGCCCAGAAAGGTAGTAAAAATGTGACATCTGTGGTTCAACCTCAAGGTCCCCCTGTAGCCAAAATTTGTATTCCTTAAAACTGATCTTTTATCATCAAAATGACATATTTAAATGTTTTTTCTTGTGAAAATAATTTTCTCATGTCTTAAAACAGCTTGAATGTAACCCCCCCTTGCCTCATTTACTATACACGGATCTATGAATATGCAAATTAGCCCCGGCCCCATGCAGTCACACCAGGCGAACCCCCTGATCCACTAACTGAACTGTAGTAAACGCGATATAATGGCGAAACACGGATAATGACTGATAAAACTATGTTTTTACTAGCGGACAACTACAGTAGATACTGTAACATTTGTTAAAGTTACTTACTCTGACTCCAGGTTACTTTTACACAGTTGCAGTGGGTTATTTTTCAAGTTAGCAGTTAGCGCCTAGCAGTTGTGCTCTATTTATAGCTCCATATGTGCTATTAAATGCTTTATTTAATATTTGGTAATTTATTCTTTGATGTGATTGGTTACTTAAGTTTGTGACGTAGCAAAATAAGGGCTGTTTCAAACCGCATTTCTGGGACAGCCTTTGGGAAACTACAGTTTTAAGGAGAAAATACTCAGCAATGGTGTTGATTAATGGACTGGCACATGGTTTGCCTAAAAGCATATTAAAAACACCACATAGACAAATAAACAACATAAAAATCTTACATTTTCACTACAGGGGGACTTTAATTTTATGAAGCAATGTGTTTTATGAACAATTAGTTGTGTTGCTGTCTAAGCAGGGTCAGAATGCTCTGATTTGATAAAAAAATCTTAATTTGTGTTCTGAAGATAAACAAAGGTCTTACTGGTTTGAAACGACATGAGGGTGAGTAATTAATGACAGAATTTTAATTTTTGAGTAAACTAACCCTTTAATGTGCTTGGTTTACTTGTACTAACTTGGCTTGTTGGTTTGCAGGATAACCGTCACTACTGTGTACTTTGGCCATGCTGAGCAGGTGTCTCAGGAGATGTACCAGTATGTGGATTGTGGAGAAAACACTACTGCTCTGCATGAGTACAGTCTGAATACTCCTTTGGGAGGTTAGAGCTGAGCCTGATAGTGTAACCCGTCACCCTGTCCCTCACCGCTCCACTCCATGTGTCATTGTTTTGGCAAAACTGGTTGAGGGTTTACTGCACTTCTGCTAGTTAACCACTAGATGTCAGGCTGTTTTCAATTCACAAATGATGCACTTTATGGTCCATGTTCTCCAAGCAATATGAACATTGCGAGGTCTTGTAGTTCTCATTCCAATTCACTTTGCCAAACTGAATCGTTTGTTATTGTGACGGTACAAATTGCAATTTGACAAAGTTCCCTTTTTTCAAGCAGTATTTAAAATGATGTAATGATGTATTTGACGACCAAATGTGCTTTGGGTTATTATATTTATTTCTATAATTTTGAACCTAATATTAATTTTGGTTTCAGTGACGGGATCAATCTTAACCCAAATACCCTAAAAGGAGTTTTTGCAATGGAAATATTCTGGAAAATTGGGTTACCCGAGTTGCTGTTAATGCCTCGCGCCACAGATTTGTTTCAAACGCAGAAGCTGCATTACATAATGCTGTTTTATAAGGGGCATATTTGTGATTACTTTCAGCTACTATGTGTGTTTCATACAAAAGGATCACGTGACACCAGAGGGAATGTCACTGCAGATAGTGCACAAGTTGGTAAAAGTAAACTGCTTTGATCTATTTATTTTGTTTGCACTTTGATAGCATAGTTTCTCATTGTTACAGTTTATAATCTGTCGATCTCTCCATGAGAAAATGCCTCTAAATGCAAACTGATAAAGCACTAATTATGTAGAACAACAATCACTGGGATCTGAGAGCATCCGGCTGCTTGCATGATAAGAGGATAGTATGAAATGATCATTCCCATTTCTTATAATGTTCAGAATTTAAATGCATTTTACGGAAATGTAGAAGTTTGCTCATTAAAACTAGATGTGATGTTTAGATTGAAAGAACCTTGATAACATTTTTAACATTTCTCAGACTGGAACTTTACATTTTTAAACATTTTAATCATGTTGTAAAGGAGCTCCACAGATTATTTTTGCTTAAAGATGGTCTATTTACATTGTGATAGAAGTGGCTGCTAACATGACGTGGCATTTTTGCAGTTCATAACAACCGCTGGCTTAATGTACATGTTTATATGTAACACTTGTGATTTTTGAGAAAAGTGGTTTGGACTGCTTTAGAGATACACTGAAATGACATGATGCTGACTGGTTTCCATTAAATAAACCTGTTTGGAGTCACTTGTCCATTTTTTATTGCTATATGTGAGAAGAATAATTACTAATTCAACAAATTCATTTTAGAATGTTAAGGTTTTTCTTAATGAAATGTTATTGTATGTTTCAGATAAATTCATATTTTTATATAAAACCACACAATACACACTGTGGGCCTCATTCATGAAAATGTTAGTATTTTCAAATTTACCACTTAATTTACCACCATAGTTCTGTGTTCTTTTTGGCAAACTGATGACACTGAATTATAATTCACAAATAATAATTCACAAGTTTGCCCTGTCTTTTTTTTTTTTTTTTTTTGGTAACTGTACAACTCGCAGCGCTCCTCGCTGTCACTTTTTACCCAGCTGTCCAATCAATGGAGGACCGGAAACTAACAATGAAATTAAAGGAGAAGTTCACTTCCAGAACAAAAATGTACAGATAATCAGCTCACCCTATTGTCATCCAAGATGTTCATGTCTTTCTTTCTTCCGGTGATAAGAAATTGTGTTTCTTGGGGAAAACATTTCAGAAATGTTCTCCATATAATGGACTTCAATGGTGCCCCCAAGTTTGAACTTCCAAAATGTAGTTTAAATGCAGCTTCAAATGGTTCTAAACGATCCCAGTCGAGGAAGAAGGGTCTTATATCTAACAAAATAATCAGTAAGTTTTGAAACAAATTGACAATTTATATACTTTTTAACCTCGAATGCTCGTCTAGGCCTGCATGAACTATTTACGGGTCAATACAGTTAGGGTATGTCAAAAAACTCCCATCTTGTTTTCTTCCCCAACTTCGCTGCAAAAGTACCGACCCAGTGTTTACAAAGTGAACATGCAAAGATCAAATGTCCTTTACAAAAAAAAAAAATATATATATATATATAAAACAGCTATGTAGTACGATTTTGACTTTGAAGAAGAAAACGAGATGGGAGTTTTTTCCGACCTACCCTAACCCGGATTACACAGAGTACGCATGCGCATCGCAGAGACGAGACAAGACGAGCATTTGAGGTTAAAAAGTACAGAAATTGTCAATTTGTTTCATAAATGACCGATTGTTTCGCTAGATAAGACCCTTCTTCCTCAGCTGGGATCGTTTAGAGTCATCTGAAGCTGCATTTAACTTGGGGACACCATTAAAGTCCACTATATGGAGAGAAATCCTGAAATGTTTTCCTTAAGAAACATAATTTCTTTACGACTTAAGAAAGACAGACATGAACATCTTGGATGACAAAGGGGTAAGCAAATTATCTCTAAATTTTTGTTCTGGAAGTGAACTTCTCCTTTAACCACTAACCATCCCACTTGTACAACAGAACAACAATGGATAAGTTACTATTGCTGGTTACCTACATTTTATATTCAATGATATTCTTCAAAATGAGATACTAGTAATATGTTACTGTCGTGGATCATAGCAATCAGAGCGTCTCAGCTGGAAAAAACGCTCTCAAGCGCCACCAGCTCGCTGTTTTCAGAAAAGCGCCGGGCATTTTTTTCAGATGGCTAAAAGCGCATAGGTGGACACACGTCAAAGGAGAAGTCCACTTCCAGAACAACAATTTACAAATAATTTACTTACTCCCTTGTCATCCAAGATGTTCACGTTTTTCTTTCTTCTGTCGTAAAGAAATTATGTTTTTGAGGAAAACATTTCAGCATTTTTCTCTCTATATAATGGACTGATGTGGTGCCCTGATTTTGACCTTTCCAAAATGCAGTTTAAATGCAGCTTCAAACGATCCCAGCCAAGAAAGAAGGGTCTTAACAATCGGTTATTTTAATAAAAAGAATACAATTTATATACTTTTTAATGCCAAATGCTCGTCTTGTCTTGCTCTGTCTGGACTGTTTTTGTTCCGGTTCATGACAGTTAGGGTATGTTGAAAAACTCCCATCTCATGTTCTTCCTTCGAAATCGTCCTATATCGCTGTTTTACCTTTTTTGTTAAAGGGGTCATCTGATGCTAAGTTCACTGTTACATGTTGTTTGAACATTAATGTGTGTTGGCAGTGTATGTACAAATCTACCCTATGATGATAAAAATCCATGCAGTGGTTTTTAATTAATCGGTAAAAATAATATCCCCTTTTTCAAATCACGCCATTCTCAGATGCCTGTCGGTGCGGCGTCACACCCACAGAGGCCGCTCCCACGATAGTTGATTGACTTGAGTGTCTTACCTAAGATCAGCTGTAACAGTCAGACCTCCATATTTTGATGCCGGAGCAGGGATGTAAGTTAGACAAGAATTGAGCAATTGAGGTGTTGTGTTGCTGGATATAATAATGAACATAGTGGTTGTCATTTACTACCAACATCTGAGCCGCTGAAGATGCAGTGGATTACGTTTGTTTGTGAATGGAACGCGCCTCCCGGTCTAACGTTACATATATCCATCTATGTTCGTGCGAATCATTCGTGATCCAGCTTCACTTACAGCAGAAGTGAGTAAAAGGGTTTTTTTATGAATCTTTGCGATTGCCTAAATGCGGCTAATGTAAACAGGCTCATCAATCCACAGAGAGAAGAGAGGGGCGGGGCGAGCAGAGCTCATTTGCATTTAAAGCAGCCTCGACCAGAATGGGATGATTATTGCAGAGCTGATTTTGGCAAGGTAAAAAGGGTGTTGTTTTACACAAACATTGAGATTTTTTCACCAAAGTATATTATAGACTTTTCATTAAGACCCTAAAGAATCATATAAACTTGTGGAAAACGGGCATCCGATGACCCCTTTAAGGGTGTTTGATCTTCTTTGCATGTTCACTTTGCAAAGACTGGGTCGGTACTTCTGCAGCGATGTAGGATGATTTTGAAAGGATTTTTGAAGTTGAGGAAGAAAATACAATTGGAGTTTTTCGACATACCCTAACTGTCTTGAACCAGAGTTCAGGGAGAGAAAGGCAAGATGAGCGTTTGAGATTAAAAAGTATTTAAATTGTATTTTTTTAATGAAAATAACCGATCGTTTCACTAGGTAAGACCCTTCTTCCTCGGCCGGGATCGTTTGAAGCCGCATTTTGGAAGTTCAAACTCAGGGCACCATAGCAGTCCATTATATGGAGAAAAATCCTAAAATGTTTTCCTCAAAAAACATAATTTCTTCACGACTGAAGAAAGAAAGACATGAACATGTTGGATGACAAGGGGGTGAGTACATTATATGTGAATCTTTGTTTTGGAAGTAGACTTTTAAATTAAATTAATATTTATTGTTAGACATATTGCCTATTAATCTTTTTTGCATTTATGCATTATACTGGAATCAAACCTGAGAAGGGAGTCCTCAGCATTTCTGATGTGCACAGGAAGGTCTGTTTCAATCAGATTACAGTTACTTTTTATGGATTACCTAATTTTATATTATCCACGCAATGGCATTACATTATTTACAATTTATTCACCTTATTCTTCAATGAGGAAGTAAGCCTAAGGATGAGACTTCCGGTTACAATGTGCAGAAAACGGTAAAACTGTTTGCACTAGAAACTAGTGTGTTTATAATGAAGATAAAACATTAGAATAATATGGTAACACACCAGTTTGCAATATTAAGCAGCAAAACGAGCTGTTTTGTACATTTTTTGTTTAAAAAATGGCCGCGTCCGCTCTTACGGGAAAAATAAGGTG
The DNA here is from genome assembly GCF_022985175.1 of Labeo rohita. Lineage (NCBI taxonomy): Eukaryota > Metazoa > Chordata > Actinopteri > Cypriniformes > Cyprinidae > Labeo > Labeo rohita. The sequence continues at coordinate 11,087,518 of NC_066887.1, read as the reverse complement.
GATAAACATATATGTATTTCAAATACATGCACTTATTCTATGGAATATTCTGCACTTTATTTCTCTGGATAAAAGTATTTGATTGTGAAAGACTGGAAACATGGATCTACTCGGCAATTAAAAATGTTAGAGCAACATATATAATTGAAGCGCAAATAACTCCACGCAATTAGGTAGTTTCATTTCCTATGCTTCACCATGACAACAATAAAGTAATCATGTACAATTAGGTATTGTAACACACAGTCTAATTAGTGTTATTTCATAACCCGAACACTTACCGTAACCATTATTTAGAGTTTATAGAATGGCAGTTCAAACGGAGCATGCTTTTATTAGCTAGCAAAAGCAACGTATCAAGGGCATAGACAAATTACACAATGGTTGTCATGGAGACAGAACTGTCAATAAGAGGCGTAATTTCTGTTCAGTTACGCTATAATTATGCCGCAATTGCTCGTCTTTTTAAATAGAGGTTTTTTAAAACTACAGAATTGTTTATAGGCACTGGTAAACTTTTAGAAAGATTTACCAGTGTATCTAGATTTGCTAGATATAAATGTGAACATATGCTAGCACTTCATAATCATAACTTCAAAGTGAGGCGTATGATTACTTTATGGCCTGCAGTGATCCTCACAATTACTTACTGATGACTTATAAATGTGTTTGTTTTGCCACAAGAGGGAGTTATGAGTATTATCTCAGGCCCCTTGAGTGATCTCTTTTATTATGGAGGGATTTGCATAATGCACTGATGAGTTTATAGCACATGATCAAATTTTCAGCTGAGGAATGAGGTTTTGGTTTATCATTCACAGATCCACAGAGACCCAGATCTGTCCAAAGCACAGATCCCTCGAATGATGGTTGTCATGGAGACTGAACTGCAAGTGAAGAGACAACTGAACTCTGTGGGGCAATTGTGCCGCAAATACACATAATTATCATAATCATAACTATATGCATTATATGAGCAAGCCTGAGATTTGGTGTAATCATTTACTATAGTCTTATCTGTGAAATGTTTTATTTTAAATCATGGTAACTTACAGTACCAGGAAGGAAGTTTAACTTAACAGCATGACTTGGCACACCCAGAAAAAAACATTAAAAGATTTTCTGTGGTACTCGACAACATGCCACAGATACTATTGACTGGAGTTCAATTACGAAGAAGTGTTTTGGAAAATTCTTTTGAACACAGGTTGTTTACTGGTCTCGTTTTCTGTCAAAATGACGCTTGATACTGTTTAAACATGTACTTCTTTCACATTTTAAAATTAAAGTTCCATTAAAATGGACGTATGGGAGTTACGTAGTGACCAGAAAAAAAGATATATGATATCATAAAAAATTATATATGAATGAGCTTCTGAAACCACAGAAAATGAAATAAATAAAAACAAAAAAAGTTACTGAGGCAATATTTCTCATTTTCTTCTATATTAACTTGACATACAAAAATAACTAAAATTGAAATAAAAATGTTACAGTGTAAAAAAAAAAAGTTGTTTCAACTTAAAAAACTAAGTGTTTATGCTGCCTTAAAGGGGTCCTATTATGCTCTTTTACAAAGTCTTGATTTTGTTTTAGGGGTGTACTAGAACATGCTTTCATGCTTGGTGGTTAAAAAAATGCATTATTTTTAACATAATTTACATTATTACAAAACATTTCTCCCAGCCTGACACATAAGGCTTGATTAGTTCTGGGTTTAATGAAGGCCCGCCTTCCGAAAAAACAAAATGTGTTGTGATTGGTTAGCTATCCCACTGCATTGCGATTGGCGAACAGCTTAGACCGTATTTCAGTACTGCCACGCCCCTTGTCAAAGAAGCAAGTTCCGTGTACAACTGTTAGCGCAAGCTAGATTAAAGTGATTCTTACGTTTTAAATATGGATATTTTTCTTACAAAAATGCATCGATTCGCAACAGGAGGCTTTTATTAACCCCCCTGGAGGGGGGTCAATAAAGCTTGGTAATGCCAGGATAAATTTTAAAATAACTCTGATTGCATTCATCTGACAGAAGGAAGTCATATACACATAGGATGCATGGAGGGTGAGTAAATAATACGCTACAGTAGTGTTGGATCCTATCATCAGCCTTGCACGATTGCCAATACATGATATTATCGTGCTAATGTATTCAGTTTACATACTTAGTTTGATTGCCCAAAACCAGCTCCAGCAGCTAAAAGCAGCCTAACATTATCAAAGAACATCATCACTGATTAGCCTAGCCTAGTCTAGTGTAAGTTTATGCATTTTAAAAAAACACTGTATGATGAATAAATCTCTTACCACACACTGTAGCGCGTTATGGCTCCTACGTGCAACCAGAGTAGATCGGCATGTGTTTCGACCCCCTGTACTGCACACGTCTGGGGCGCATTACAACTCTGAAGTGGCCACTCTAGTCAATGCTTTTGTTTATACCCACCATGCTGCAGCTCGTTGAAGCGGTTCTCCGCGCTGCAACATTAAAGTTTGGCTAATCCCCCACCTCATCCCTACCCTCCCTCCAACAATTCAAATTTCCGTGGGCAGGATTAAATTTAATGATATTCTAATGGACCGCGTTGTGACATCATTGCATGTGGAAAACAAACAAACGTTCATTGTAGTTCTTGAAAAGGGATTTTTTAAAAAAAGAAATATCTCCTTTTGGAGTGGACTTTAAGATTTGTAACTTTGTAGATCTTTTTTATGCCCAACGATACACACCACACACTGACTAGAGTTGAAAAAGCATAATAACTTAAAATTTTTAGTTTAGTCAACATGAAATGTTAAGTTGTACTACTTAAAATATGAATATTTGAGTTGAGTAAACTTAAAATTTTAAGGCAGCATGAACACTTACTTTTTTAAGTTGAAACAAATTTTTTTTTAAGTTGTTTTTTTTTTCAGTGTATAGACAAAAATAAAAAAGAAAACTGAAAATATTAAATTAAAATACAATTTAAAATAATAATAAAAACTATAATAGTATGTCAGTGATACTGAAATTATCACAGTTCATAGGTTCAACGGCCTCTTCTGGTCATTTTGTATATTACCGTTGACAAGCTCACTAGCTTCAGCTGGGGCTGAACTACCCATTGCAGCCTAGCGCTACTAAGGAAGCCTGCCACCAATGCACCCGCGACCATCTGCTTTCGTGACTTCGCTTGTCCTGATTATTGTAAATAAACTATCATCTGAATTTGCACTTAAATCCATTTTGTTCTTCCTGATAGAAATAACACTGGTCTAGATCCAAACTCTGTCTCCACTAACTTACTACACTGTAAAAAATAAAAAAACACAATTTGTTGAGTCAGTTTATAATAATTTGTTACCCTGCTGCCTTAAAATTTTAAGTTCAGTCAACTAAAATAAGTTTAGTCAACTTGAAATGTTAAGTTGTACTAAGTACCAACTTAGATATTTGTGTTTGCTAAAATTAACAGATGGGTAAGTAACCCAGCTGCCTTAAAATTTTAAGTTGATTCAACTCAAATATCTAAGTTGTCACTTAGTATAATTAAACATTTCAAGTTGAATAAACGTTTTTTGAGTTGACTGAACTTAAAATTTTTAAGGCAGCCAGGTTACAAATTATTTTAAGTTGACTCAACAAATTGTTTTTTACAGTGTAACTAACTAAATAAATAAACTTAAATCTATATATATATTTTTAAAAGATATATTGGTAACACTTTACAATAAGGTTCCATCAGTTAATGTTGGTTAATTTATTAAAGGGGTCATCGGATGCCCATTTTCCACAAGTTGATATGATTCTTTAGGGTCTTAATGAAAAGTCTATAATATACTTTGGTTAAAAATTCTCAGTGGTTGTGTAAAACAACACCCTTTTTACCTTGTCAAAATGAGCTCTGCAAAAATCATCTCATTCTGAGGGATTGTTCCTTTAAATGCAAATGAGCTCTGCTCGCCCCGCCCCTCTCTTCTCTCTGTGGAGTGACGAGCTGCTCGGAGAGATTGTTTACTTTAGCTGCCAAACTTGCTAACTAGCACATTATTAGTAAAGGTAATTGCAGAGATATATAAAAACCCCTTATACTCACTTCTGCTGTAAGTGAAGCTGGATCACGAATGATTTGCGCGAACATAGACGGATATATGTAGATCGGGAGGCGCATTCCCTTTACAAACAAACGTAATCCACTGCATCTTCAGCGGCTCAGATGTCGGGAGTAAATGAGGACCACTATGTTCATTATTACATCCAGCAACACAACACCTCAATCGCTCAATCTGAGATATTCTTGTCTAACTTACATCCCTGCTCCAGCATCGAAACAACAGAGGTCGGACTGTTACAGCTGATCTGAGGTAAAACACTCATGTCAATCAACTATCGTAGGAGCGGCCTCTGTGGGGGTGACGCCACACCAACAGGCATCAGACAGGATATTATTTTTACAGATTAATTAAAAACCACTGCATGGATTTTTATCATTATAGGGTAGATTTGTACATACACTGCCAACACACAATGTTCAAACAACATGTAAAAATGAAGTTTGCATCTGATGACCCCTTTAACTAACATGAATAAACAATGAGCAATACATTTATTACAGTATTTGTTAATGTTATTTGATTAAAATAGCCATTCATTGTTTTAGTGCATTAAGTCACATTAACAAACACTTTTGTTTTTATTTTAATAATGCATTAGTAAATGTTAAATTTAACATTAACTTAGATTAAAAAATGCAGTAGAAGTATTGTGCCGTCTTAGTTCACGTTAACTTAATGTTAGCTAAATTTATATACATAACTTTTGCAAAGAAATCGGCATAATTATCTTTTTAAAAACATGTATAAAAACATGCATTATCATAAATAATTGTCCTTTGGAACATTTTTAAAACTTTTTTTTGCACTTTTGTTTGGAATGATCATATAGCCTGAAAGTTTTGAACCCTAATTTGTATGGATCTAAGAGGCACATGCATCTCTAAATGAACTTTAGTGTGTGATGCATATAGTGGTCATATAACATCTGACAACTTGTTGCATTCAGTTTGTGCAGCGCTGCAAGAGAGCGAGAGAGAGAAAAATGTGTGTGAAGAAACAAAAGCTGACTATTTTGTTTGTTGCTGTAAGTGTGAATGCAGCTGTTTACCAAGTGACAACCTGGTCTTCTACCATAGGCAAATTTGGTCTTAGCGACACACAAGAACCATGATTCACAGCACAACATATAGCGCATATGAGTCCTGCTTCTTTAAGTAAAATGTTTTATGGGTAAGGCACTGATAATGTGGCCATATGACATATTTATTTGATGGAACAGCTGATAAATTATACAGTAAAGCGGATATACAGAAAACAGCACTTGGTGAGTCATTCCACATCCGGTGTTATTTGTTTTGTCTTAGACAAGATGATTTGAAAAAATGATTTAACAATAAATAATAAATTTAACAATAAATGCCAGCCTTTACCAGCTATATATATATATATATATATATATATATATATATATCATTAATGGAATCTTATATTAAATGGTAAATAAATGGCATGGTTTGCACCATATGTAAGTTTTAAAAAAAAATGTCAACAATCTACTACAAGCCTTCTGCCACTAGGTCTAGGCCTGATGCAGGCGTGGTTTTTGATGGTTTGGTTTGACAGGCTTGGTCTACATATGGTTTCTTTTCTTTTATTATACATTTCATATGCTATTCTCTTTGCATAACATGCCTTAAAATGACAAGTCACGTCTGGTTCCCTCATCACCAGGCAGTTATCCCTGATCATTTAAGTACCTGGCTTGTTGGGTGGGGTATTAAACGTTCTGACTAACTGTGGATGCTTCATTCACACAGGTTTACCACTATCCTCTGCAGGTTAATCAAAGGTTAATATCTTAGAACACTCTTTGATTGCAGCAAACATCTGTACAGTATATGACAGTTACACCCTTGACTTCCTGAGAGATGCTGAAGAGCCAAAAATACCAAAAGTTTCCTTTTTAGTCACATGGGTAAACCATGTGTCAGTGCAGGATTTGCTCCATGAATTAACTGCTTGTTTCTTGTTTAGAGTGAGACCCTTCATCGTCCATTGTCGTGTTTTTCCCAGTGGTTTTTATATTTTTTCTACCTAACCTAATTTAACCTCAACCCCACCCATCTTACTGAATGACTTTTTCCAGCTGCAGCTGAGATATTTCCAACCTATTTTATGATATATGTCCAGTACTGATGGAAAATAAGCTATGACAGTGTCTTGTCCGCTATTAATTGCGTATTTATTTTTCTCAGAAAAAGTTGTAATGCAAAATTTTTATGGGGCTCACTATGGTAGATGTGCATGTATTTATACAAAAAATGAGGTAATGTGGTAGTGTATATATCACAGCGTGCAAAATGTGTGAGATTCTTGTTGTGCAACAGTGTGTGAACCTTTAAGGCTCTGTATATATTTAGGATTTGGCAGTATCCCATGTGGGAGCGTGTTTCTGCCACTGAATATTAAAAAAAATAAATAAATCTAAAATAAATCTAATTCTGATGTTTTTTTTGTTTTTTTTAAATTGTGTGATATATTCTGACTTTATTTCTCACAATTGCGAGTTTATATCTCACAATTATGAGAAACAAAGCTATAAATTGCGAGAAAAAACTCAAAATTGCGAGATACAGACATGCAGTTGTCAGAATTGTGTTTATATCTCGCAATTCTAAATGTATTTTGTGCAATTGTGAGTTTATATCTCAATTCTGAGAAAAGCAATAAATTTGCAATTGTGAGAAATAAAGTCAGAATTGTAAGATACAAATATGCACTTCTTAGAAAAAAAGTCAGAATTGTTGGTTTATATCTCGCCAATTCTAAATTTATTTCACCCAATTGCGAGTTTATATCTCACAATTCTGAGAAAAAAGCCATAAACTCACAATTGTTAAAAAATGTCAGAATTATGAGATATAAACATGCAGTTCTGAGAAAAAAAAAAAAAATTTTGAGCTTATTTCTCACAATTCTTAATTTATTTCACGCAGTTGTGTTTATATCCTGCAATTCTCACTCTATATCCAACTATCCTTCTCAAAATTTCGTGATGACTTTATTTCTCGCAATTGTGAGTTTATATCCTGCAATTCTGACTTTATAACTCATAATTGCGAGTTTCTAACAATTATAAAATATCTAACAATATCTGACAATACGAATATCTAACAGTTCGGAGACAAAAGCTATAAACTCACAATTGCGAGTTCTGAAATTCTGAAAAGTCAAAATTGCAAGATACAAACAAGCAGTTCTTAGAAAAAAAGTCAGAATTGTGACTTTATATCTCGCAATTCTAAATTTATTTTACGCAACTGCAAGTTTATGTCTCACAATTCTGAGAAAAAAAGCTATAAATTTGCAATTGTGAGAAAAAAAGTAAGAATTGCGAGATACAAACACAGTTCTGAAAAAAAAAAAGTCAGAATTGTGTTTATATATACACAATTCTAAATTTATATGACGCAACTGCAAATTTATATCACACAATTCTGACTTTATATCTCGCGATTCTTCTCAAATGTTTTTGATATGATTTTATTTCTTGCAATTGTGAGATACAAACGTGCAGTTCTGAGAAAAAAAAAATTGTGAGTTTATATCTCGCAGTTCCTACATTATTACTCACATTTGTGAGTTTATCTCAATTCTAAGAAAATAGTCAGAATTGCAAGTTTGAACAATTCTGAATTTATATCTCGCAATTCTGTTTACATTTACCAATTCTGAATTTATTTTCTCTAAATTAAAAGTTTATATCTCACAATTCCAAATGTTTTTTTTAGAAATGCAATTCTGCAGTTTGACCAGGACACACAGGTACAAACTGCACCGGGACCGTTGGAGTAGAGTTGCGTCAATAAATTGTTGCATTGCAACGATAAATCAACGCTCTTCTTCATGAGCATTTGATTATGCTGTTAATAACTAGATTAGAGTGCCGTGTGCTGTTAAAAACTAAGCTCAGAATCAATTCCAGAGAAAACCTTGATGCATTAGGAAAATCTCAGAATTGATTGACGAATCGCGATACATCGATTTATCGTCGCAACCCTACTTTGGAGGGTGTCCAGTGGCTTGGAAGTCTTTTGCCATTTTTTACAGTTCCAAATGGTAGACACTTATCTACCAAATAGAGAAACGAATGTGCTATAAATGTAAATAAATAAATAGCTATTTAAAAATATATTCTCCTTCATATAGGAACAAACTTCACATCATATGTACTTCAGTTTGTAAATCACTTCCGACAGCACTTTCTGTTAATTTCATTTTTATTTTCATCAAAGTCCAATTTAAGTTGATTAATGGTTTGATAAGATCGAAAGGAAAAGACAAAAGGGAAATGCAATAAAACAATTGCACATATATTACTCTATCTTTTTATGCTCTGCTCACTCTCTCTCTCTCTATGCGTGTTTAACTACTTCACCTACTCTTTCTGAACACGCCCACTTAAAGTGTCATTAGAGACATCTGCACACGGCTGGTATTGATTCAGTGCTGTCAGAACACAGCAGTACACTGTCTGTCTCTCAACACTTCTGTATCTGACCTCTCTCAGTCATGGGGCTTAGCCACAAAGAGTTTGAGCAGGTTGGCAAGCAGTCCGGTCTACAGATATGGAGAATTGAAAAGATGGAACTGGTCCCTGTGCCTGAAAACCTACACGGGAGCTTCTATATAGGTGATGCCTACCTGGTGCTCCACACTGTCAAACAGAACAACTCGAGCTACTATGATCTGCATTACTGGCTGGGTAAGCAGTTGATTTTCTGTCATTTTTAAAAGAGCGTAAGTCTTCCGAATCAACTTTTTATGTTTTAAATACTAAGGGTCTCAGTCATTTGAAAGCTGAATAAATAAGCTTTCCATTGATGTATGGTTTGTTAGGATAGGATAAGTGACAGAGATACAACTATTTGAAAATCTGGAATCTGAGGCAAAAAAAAAAAAAAAAAAAAAAAACAAAACATTGAGAAAATCGCTTTGAAACTCGTCCAAATTAAGTTCTTACCAATGCATATTACTAATCAAAAAATATGATATGATATATTTATGGTAGGGAAATTACAAAATATCTTCATAGAACATGATCTTTACTTAATATCCTAATGATTTTTGGCATAAAAGAAAAATCAATAATTTGACCCATACAGTGTATTGTTGGCTATTTCTACAAATATACCCGTGCTACTTACAACTGGTTTTGTGGTCCAGGGTCGCATATGTACTATGTAGACAAAGTTTTTTATTCAATATTGCATGTAACTCACCAGTTACACAGTAAAATGACTAATCTCAGTAGCTTGACTAATATAGTACCTTAATGTATTCACATAACTATACGAATGATGATTTCAATGTTATTTAATTTTTTTTTTTTTTTTTTTTTAAATCTCAGTCACTATTTAGATGGTTGAGGCAAGACAAAACAACAAATGAACTGACATGACATGGTGCACATTGTAAACACGTCAGCAGATAGACTCCGCAAAGTACAGTATATGGCCCCTATAGAATGACGCTTTACTATTTTGAAGGTTGTAAAGTTTATTCTTAAAAGAGTGTACTGGGTCACCTGATATTAATACTAGACTTTTATCTAAAAACCTTCTCTGTGATAAGCATGGTTTAATTTCTGAATTAAAATTCAATTTGATATTTTGAAGAGCCTTAGTAAATAAACATAACCTGGCATATTCTTTTAATGTTAATTTCTAACAAAACAAACAAAAAAGCTTTACTGATAAGTAAAAGTTAATAAGTCATGTGGTCCAGCTATACATGCACAAAAAATAAATAAATGGATAAAAATGCATAAAATAAAACAGGAAATAATGCAGACCCTCAATGTGACATAGGTCTAAAAATAAAACGCTTAAAATAACAGTTTGACCTTTTCATGTCATCAAAATGTCATGTGATTTTCAAAATCATGAATAGTACATTACGAAAATATGGCACACTCTCATTTGTCATGCTTTTGTGTTGGAGGGCATTGTTTTGTAATAATTTTACTGGAGATGCCTCAGGCATATATGCTCTGGTTGCTTTAAATAGCTGTGTCCAAAAACAAACTTTTGTGGTCAAGTTCCAAAAGAACAGAAAGCAGGAGGCTCATGAAGATGAGAATGGTTTATGCATTTTACTCTAGCAAAGTCTATGAGAAAAATATGACATTAAAGTTCTGTTAATGTCACCAGTTTTCTCAACGATTCACAGAAATTTAGAAGCCATTTGCCAGAAACCACGTGTACTTAACACAGTTTCCTTCCTCTGCTGAGTGAAAACACTTTCTTTACTCCATTAGATGTTTCAGAAAAGTCAATATCACTGAGATGTTTTGGCCTTGAGTGTATTTGTGGCTGTAACCACACACAGACACACACACAAACACACATACAAAACGGCTTCCATTATGAGTCATTAACCACTTCCAATGTAAATGGATTCCTTAATGATGTTTCTGCCCAACATGTCATTCTTGCCAAGTCATTTACCCTAAAAAAGCCTACAACAAAATGGACAGATCACACAGAAGAGGCATTTTACCAGCAACAGATCTGTGGTCACAGGCAACAGCTAATATAGCAGGCTTTAAAGTGTAAAAACTGATGCTGCATGGGTAAAAGAATAAGCACTCCTGATATCGGTTGACATCAAGTGTGAAAACAAACAGCTCTATGTGGTTTGCAGATGCAATGTTCATGCATCTGATGAGCTGAAAGTGTGCAAGTAAAGAAGAAAGCACTCATTTAATCATTAAACTAAACATAAAAATGATGAATAGGCCACATAAGTAGATGATTCTTCTTTCTCTTTTTCTAGGTAAGGAGTGTACCCAGGATGAAAGCACAGCAGCTGCCATCTTTACCATTCAGATGGATGACCACCTGGGAGGAAAACCGGTCCAGTACCGTGAAATCCAGGGTTTTGAGTCCACCAACTTTACCAGCTACTTCAAAGGCGGGATCACATATAAGGTTAGTTTTTGTGCTCCACTAACTCACAACAGCATATTATTCTTCACTTTATTTCAGGCCTGTCTTAGGGTAAAACTACTGTTTAAACTGATGGAAAAACTGACAGCTGCTGCCTTATTTATTTTCAAATTGAGAAAATGTTTCCCAAACTTACAGTGCAAATCTAGGACTAGTCTTTTTGTTTACAATTTGGGTGAGGTAAAACCTGCTACTCCAATACCTTCCTCCTGTGTATAAGACCTTATGTTTCTTCCAAATGTAAACATGTGGTCTTAGAGGATGTTGTGTTTTAGCATGTGTTTGGGGACATCCATACTCCTCAGTGTTGCAACTGGCCGCAGAATGAAAATGACTCACGGGTTTATAAATGGAAAGGGTTTAAAATTGGAAAAGCACGAAGAAAGAGCAGGAAAATTGAAAAAAATATTTTCCTACCTCCTCAGACTGGAGGTGTGGCATCAGGGTTTCATCACGTGGTCACCAACGATCTTACTGCCCACCGACTCTTCCACATCAAGGGTAGGCGCGCTGTCCGGGCCACAGAAGTGCCTCTCGCCTGGGCCAGTTTCAACAATGGCGACTGCTTCATAGTTGATCTGGGAGCGGTAAGATCTGCACAAACATACAAATGGCTGTGTTAGGCCTTCATGTCGCTCCACATGTATTATTAGACTTTTTCTGTGGAACATCCATGGAATTATTTAGCAAATTATCCACACTGAACTTTTCCATAAACAGCGAAAATGGAAAAAAAAACTGCTGGTAAACTGCGAAAAGAAAAAATCCACTATATTTCAACTCTTCTGAAATCAACAGTGTGTGTGACACACAAAAATCTCAAACTCACTGCAAATATCATGCAATGTTTAAACATTACCAGTATGGGTACATGATGACAGATTTTTAAGTAACCTGTTAACATTAAAGGGACAGTTCACTCAAAAATGAAAATTCTGTCATTAATTACTCACCCTCATGCCATTCCAAACCCCTAAGACCTTTGTTCATCTTCTGAACTCAAAATAAGATACTTTTGATGAAATTTAGACGGTAAGTAATTAATGACAGAATTTTCATTTTTGGGTGAATTATCCCTTTAAGACAGAGGGGAATCTACTTTGATTGCTAAATGACATACCATTTTTTTTTCTGCCACTGAATAAAAAATAAAAAAGGGAACTTCAACATTTTATCTCACAGTTTAGACTTTTTTTTTTTTTTTTTAAATTGTTTACATCTTGCAATTCTGACCTTTTTTTTCTCAGAATTGCATGATACAAACTTGCAATTGTGAGTTAAGTCAGAATTGTGAGATATAAACTCGCAATTCTGAGAACATTTCATTTTTTTTTTTACCTCAAAATTGGTTTTTATAACTCACAATTCCGAGTTTATATCTTACAATTTTGAGAAAAAAGTCTGAACTGTAAGAAAAAAAGTCAGAATTGTGAGATACAAACTCGCATTTGCAAGAAAAAATTCAGAATTACGAGTTTTTATCCCACAATTCTGACTTTTTTCGCAATTGTAGGTTTATATCACGCAATTCAGACCTTATAACTCACAACCGCAAATTTTCATCTCATAATTTTGAGAAAAAAAGTCAGAATTGCGAGTTTGTATCAGAATTCTGAGAAAAGTCATAATTGTAAGATACAAAAAAAAAGTCAGAATTACGGGTTTTTATCTCACAATTCTGACTTTTTCTCGAAATTGTGAGAACAAAGTCAGAATTGTGAGTTTATATCTTGCAATTCTGACTTTATAACTCACAATTGCAAGTTTATATCTCACAATATCAGTCGTACAACATATCAGTCTTTTTCATCCTCAAAACTGGACTTTAAAAATAACAATTGCGAGTTCATTTCTTACAATTTTGAGAAAAAAAGTCAGAATTGTGAGATACAAACTCGCATTTGCGAGAAAAAAAAGTTTTTATAATCACAATTCTGACTTTATAACTCACAATCGCGAGTTTATATCTCACAATTCTGAGAAAAAAAACGTATATGTGAAATACAAACTAATTTGCGATTAAAAAAGTCAGAACTGCGAGTTTTCTCTCACAATTCTGACTTTTTCTCGCAAAGATACAAACTCATTTGCAAAGAAAATAGTCAGAACTGTGTTTATATCTCACGATATCAGTCTTACAACATATCAGTATTTCCCCCTCAAAATTTGACTTTATATCTTGCAATTCCGAGTTTATATCTCACAATTTTGAGAAAAAAGTCTGAACTGCGAGAAAAAAAAGTCACGACAAAATTGTGAGATACAAACTTGCATTTGCAAAAACAAAAAAATTCAGAATTGCCATTTATAAATACAGAATTTTGAGTTTATATTTTGCAGTTCTGACTTTGCAACTCACACTTGCGAGTTTATATCCCAAAGTATCAGAATTGCGAGGTTGCATCACAGTTCTGAGAAAAAAAAAAAATAGAATTGTGAGATACAAACTCTTATTTGCGAGAAAAAGTCATTATAGCGAGTTTATATCTCATTATTCTGAGAAAAAAGTCAGAACTGCAAATTTGTATCAATTCTAAGAAAAAAAGTCACAGTTGTGAGATAAAAAGTTGCAATGACCTTTTTCATTTTTTTGTTTAGTGGCAGAAATGGGTTTCCGTAGGTTACATAAAAAGAAAAAAACAGTACAGTCTCAGTTAGGATAACCCAGATACAATCCCTAAAGAAAATTACACTTAAGTTTTCAAATTTATTTTCCATAGACAATAACTGACTGGTTCACTTGTGCTGCATGTATTTAGTATCCTCTTCTGTATGCACTTTGGGTGTGTTTGGTAACTAGGTTGCTGTCAAATGACTTTGACTAATATAGTGCAAATGTTATGAGAGCACAAGGGCTGAACCACATCTAACGCCTAACAGATGCATCTTTTAAGCACTTAACAGGCTTGTGATGGCCTGGAGTTACATAGGATTGTTTACTGGAAGATTATATGTGACAATACCATTTGACTAAAGTATTTGACAGTACACTTAGTGCTGTGCTCTCTCACCTCTTCAAAGGAATTTACAGACCACTGTCAAATAAACAAAAAAAAAAAAAAAATCCTTAGTAATACCATACCACAGTGACAGTGTAAAAACAATTATACGTAAGCATTTTCAAATGCAGAGGTGATAACAATGGATTCTTAAGAATTCTTGTAACCGATAGAATTACCAAGAACAAAACCGAGGCCAGTGTCTTCCTAGGAAGTCTGCTATTGTACATGTAAAAAAATATGAGCACGTATTGCTAGGATCACCACCAATGTGGTTAAACTGATTTCTGTAACTAGGTAATCTACCAATGGTGTGGGTCTAAGTGTAACAAGTTTGAGCGCCTCAAAGCTGCACAGGTAGCTACTGGCATCCGAGACAACGAGAGGAGCGGACGGGCCCAGCTGGTGGTTGTAGAGGAAGGACAAGAGCCTGCAGCGATGATGGAGGTATCAAATAAAAATAAGAATTTGCGTGTGACACAGTCTTAAAGCATCTGGTAGAACTTATTAGAGCTTATTTTTACTAGTAGAGCTTATCTTTCACCACTACAAATTTTACAGCTAAACCAATGTTTGCTATAGGCAGTACGATATCAGGTTTACCCGGAAGGTCTGACATTTTTATACCTCGCCTTTGCACATCACAGGTTCTTGGTGAGAAGCCTGAAATCCCTGAAGGTGACGATAATGAGGATGTGGTTGCAGACATGTCAAACAGGAAAATGGCCAAACTTTACATGGTAAACAAGTCTATAATCTAACAGTTTATTTAGTCTACATGCTAATTCAGTAGACACTTGCACACACACAATGGAAATGTAACAGGATATTATTTAAACAGGTATCAGATGCAACAGGGAAAATGCAGGTGTCTGTTGTGTCAGAAGAAAATCCGTTTAACCAGAGTGACCTGTTGACTGAGGAATGCTTCATTCTGGACCATGGAAAAAGCAAAATGATCTTTGTGTGGAAAGGTACTAGTATACTGAAGATGAGGAGGTTGTATAACCATCTTACTGAGATTCACTGACCTTATTTTTTGATGATATAGGCCGCAACGCAAATCCAAATGAGAGGAAGGAGGCAATGAAAACAGCTGAGGGCTTCATTAAGCAGATGGGATATCCTGCCAACACCCAGGTTCAGAAACATTAGATATGTGTATACGTTTTGCTGCATCATCATTTATATTCACTTGAATGAGTGAATCACCATAGTTGGACGTAGCAACACTGTCAGAAAAAAAACAAAAAATGTACAAGAGCTTGTCTCTGGAGCAGTACCTTTCTGTCTCTTACTGAAATATGTAGTAGAAAACCCATGAAACATTTACATTTTTTTTTTTTTAAATGCACTTTTTTTTCAGTGTGGACTTTATTTCAATGACGTGAAATGGTTGCACTCAGTGAGCTACTGAAAGAGCTTACAGGTGGCGATGGATATAAGCATAGGCTTAAACCAAATGTCGTACCATTGATTTTTCCCCACAAGGAGTCTAAACGCCCCAGGATATCGAGTGAAATCCACACTGAGAAACTCCTTCAGTAAGTGTGGCGTCATGACAAGCATCAACATCTTTACATCCTGCCAGGATGGCATCTAGTGTTTCTTGTCTCTGCCGTTTGGTCTACTAAAAGCCTCAAAGGCATTAGGGCAAGAGTGGAGAGAACAAAGACGCGGGTCTTTAGGAAATTTTATCCTTTTATCTTTTACCTTTACTGGGTAACTCAGTTGACAGGTAACTTAGTTGACATTTTTAGTGTTTTGGGCCTATACTCAACATGGAAGCCTAGAACTACTGAGCATATGGTGTGTTTAGAAATATATTTTCATAAACAAAACATAAGTTTTAGTTAAATTGTCTTGTTAAAATTTGCGGTAATAATACTTGTGTAACACTGTTTGCTAGTTTAACCAATATTAGGGGAAAGAGAGAGAACATAACTTCTAGTGTTTTATCCATGTGTTTATAAAGGAAATATCATCATACCATTCGAATTATGCGAGCATGGGACAAACCATTCCTTTTGAGCGGGGGGTTTTCTAGTGGGTAACTTAGTTGACAAAGGTTTTTTGGACACAAATAAAACAAATTATATTACAATAAACACTTATTATTTTTGAAGCGCACACCCAAATGTCTTGATAACCTAATCTAACTGAAAGCAAAACTATGAAATTCATTTAGATTTGAGGTAATTTTCATGCTTAAATGCAGAGTAGAATGAGCAACTTTACAAAATCAGACAGCTGAATACCAGGGTTGTATATGATATAAACATAATTTTTTCGACAAAAGGTAAGGCTTTTTCAACATATAGTAGTGTGATTGGTAAAAATATTATTGCGTACTATAAAATTAGGCATCGGGGCTTTATATTGATGAAAATATATTAAAAATATACTTGATGGACATGAGTTGTACCCACAGTTATAGAATGACCCAAAGACTTCTTTTGTTGCCCTTTGACTGAAAGTTGCAACCAAAAGCCACACAATGTGGCATTGTATCAGTATTTTGAAAAAATTCCACATTTTTTGTGGCAAAAATAGCAAAATAGTCCAAAATATATATAAAATTATGTGGATTTTTTTAAATAACAGAATTTTTTTTTGGGGGGGGGGGGGGTTCTACTACATATTTCAGTAAGATACATAATTGATGTTATTTTAAGCCATACAAGTGTCTAAACCTGATCCTGGAGGGCCAGTGTCTTTAAGAGTTTAGCTCCAACCCTATTTAAACACACTGAACCAGCTAATCTAGGTCTTTAGACCTTCAGAAACTTTCTAGGCAAGTGTTTTTTGCTGACTGAAGCCAAAATCTGCAGGACTTTGGCCCTCCAGAAGCAGGATTGGACAGCCCCGCCCTAAAAGGTTCATAGTACAACTTTAAGGGTACATTAGCGGTAGATAACTGCTCCCAGATGTACAATTTTTGCACATTTGTTTGGCAGAGAAAATGTATAATATTCTTTGGGTCACCCAGGACTTTTTGCCCTTGCACACAGATTCAGGTCCTTCCAGAGGGTGGAGAGACGCCCATCTTTAAGCAGTTCTTTAAAACCTGGAAAGACAAGGACCAGGCTGAGGGTCTAGGCAGAGTCTATGTCACCGAGCGGATCGCCAAGATTAAACAAGAACAGTTCGATGCCTCCAAGCTGCACGAGTCTCATCAAATGGCAGCTCAGTACAACATGGTCGACAACGGCACTGGAAAAACCCAGGTCACAATTTGCATGCAAGAGATCAGAGATTGTAGAAGTTTAATTGTGATTGCATTTGGCATTTGATGAGCATCTTACAATCACAATGTGAGTCAAAATGAAACTAGATAAAATTCTGATAAGCTGCTAAACGACTTTTGCACTCTACAGGCGTGGTCACGTTTACCACTGCTCAGTGAAATGCACTAATTTTAAGATGTCACCATGCACATTTCACAGCAGGTTCAAGTTGGTCACACAGATTCAATGTACTGACCAAGAAAAAGCTGCTTGATTTGAAAGTGACTCCTTTTTTGCCTGTGAAATTTCATTGTAGTTCGAGATTGTTCAGAAGAAATCACAGAATGAAATCCAACTGTTCCAACGTGAATCTGCTTTATAGATATTCTTAATCTGGTTTTGTTTCACAGATTTGGAGGGTGGAGTGTTGTACTAAGACAGGTGATACAAAGGTTCCTGTTGACCCGGAGACATACGGCCAGTTCTATGGAGGGGACTGCTATATCATTTTATATACCTATGCCAAGGGAGAAATCATTTATACCTGGTAAGCCTCATAGAAGTAGATAGTTTCCAGAGGGGGAGTCAAATCATACACAAAGAGAAATCAAATAAGGCTTATCGCTCTATGCTTTCACCCTCAGGCAAGGTTCCAGCAGCACAATAGATGAAGTGACAGCTTCAGCCTTTCTCACTGTTGAACTGGACCGTACGCAGGGAGGAAAAGCTGTACAGGTGAGTGGGATTTGAATTTTATCTATGTACTAATTTACTGACTGTATCTGGGACTGGATTATGAACTAGATAAGTAGGGCTCCGAAGATGCATATCCAGAACCATTTGGCGTCACTATTTAACACATAGGGTACCCCTTTAGCATCATTTTTTGACTTGCAGGGTCCTCCATGGCTTTAAATAAGAACACTTTGGTGTCAATATGCAGATGCGAAAGATACTGGCAATTGTATCGTCATGATTAAATTATATATTGAGTAATAATTTTGTCATTATTGCATATAGGTTGGGGTGTGATTATGCAATATAAACCGTCACAACAAGTTAATTTACAGTACACTAATTACACATTTATGAGCATGTAACCCAACTGTGTGTGTTTTGTGACCGACTATATCATGTTAATGTTCGGGAGTATCTTTTTAAATGAGATTTGAGCTCTTTAAAGGAGCGGGATCATTTTCAGCGATTAAAAAAGCATATAAATCTTTATGATTTACTTTCTTCTTTGCCTAAATATATTGTATGGCTTCAGAAGACTGCAACGTTTGTAAAACATTTTATGCGTTTTTTTTTAAGGTCAGTTTTTGCAATAATTACCGTACTTCTATTTGATTGTTATGTTTTATATTGTTCAGAATTGGGTAGGTTTAAGTGCTCCAAAATATCTATGAATATATAAATTTATATAAAATGATTTCTATTTTTACAAACGCATGCAAACCATTAAATGCGTCTTGATGTGACGCATACACTCTTAAAAATAAAGGTGCTTTAAAAGGATCTTCGCAGTGATGCCACAGAAGAACTATTTTTGGTTCCACAAAGAACCATTCAGTCAAAGATTCTTTTAAGAATCTTCTTTTTTGTGAAACAGAAAGGTTCTTCAGATGTTAAAGGAACCATTTACACAAAACACACAACACACACCTTTATTTTTAAGAGTGTAAGGCAAACAACTGAAAGCTAAACTAAACTAAAGCTAAACTACTAAAGCTAAACTACTAAACTAAAAGGGTAGTGAGAATGTGTTGCGAAAACACAACTCGGCTGGTGTTGTCATCTTACCGTTGGTTTCATTCTATGTCCATCCAGGTGCGAGTGACTCAAGGAAAAGAGCCACCACATTTGCTGAGTCTCTTCAAAGAGAAGCCTCTGATTGTGTACAAGAACGGGACTTCCAGAAAAGGAGGACAGGCACCCGCACCTCCAACACGCCTCTTTCAAGTGCGCAAAAACCTGGGCACCATTACACGGATTTATGAGGCGAGTCCTGGTCTCCATACGGAGGGAGACAAACTCTGGTGAAACACATTGTCCAAAGTTTGGTCACATGAATTTATTAAGAAAAGAAAGCTCCAGAACCATGTTTCCATATCTAACTCGGTCATTTATACTCAGTAGCTGGTCCAGGTTGGTTTAGATGGCTGCTGATCTAGACTACAATGTGGTGGAGCTGAGGTTGACTACCTAGGTCATTCTGATTAGCACTGGCAGATCATCTAGACCAAGATGGTGGAAATCTGCTTGATGTTCCAAAACACTGACCTATTTTTCAGTTTAGATATGTCCTTTGAGTGTGTTGGTTTGTGGTCTAACAGGTAGATGCTAAAGCATCAAGTTTGAACAGCAATGATGCCTACCTGCTGAAGTTACCTAACGGGGATGGGTACTTGTGGAAGGGGAAGGGGGCCAGTGAGGAAGAGGAACGAGGGGCAAAATACATGAGTGAGAAGCTGAAGTGCAAAATCAATTTAATTACTGAAGGAAAAGAGCCAGGTATGGCCACTGTGTGAAAATTCAATTCATTCTCTTCATGCTTTATACTCACACATGGTTAGGAGTGACAGGAGTGGAACTTTTACATACTTGTTGCTCATTTTCTCATTGAAAGAGGACTTCTGGAAAGCTCTGGGTGGAAAGACGACATATCAGACATCTGAGATGTTGGAGACCGAAACTACAGAACATCTTCCCCACCTGTTTGCTTGCTCCAACAAAACTGGAAAGTTCATTGTGAGTATCCTTGACCTGATAAGAGAGAGTAAAAGTCCAGGTCGGTTTCACATTAGGCTGTTGCATTCAATACAAACTCTGAATGGGAGACAAGGCTGTGTTAAGATACTGCTACATAACCAAACTATTGTTTAGCCACTAAACATGCATTTTTACAACAGATTGAAGAAGTCCCTGGTGAGTTTAACCAAGATGACCTGGCGGAGGACGATGTCATGCTATTAGATGTTTGGGATCAGGTAAGCAAAGTTGTCTCTCTCTAGGACTTTCTTTCAAGATTATCTCTAAGATTCAAAGAACAGCAGTTGCCTTTGATTAGATTATCTGACAATCTTTGTTTTAGTATTCAGAGATATCTCCTAACTTTCATGGATTGG
The DNA here is from genome assembly GCF_022985175.1 of Labeo rohita. Lineage (NCBI taxonomy): Eukaryota > Metazoa > Chordata > Actinopteri > Cypriniformes > Cyprinidae > Labeo > Labeo rohita. The sequence continues at coordinate 11,067,116 of NC_066887.1, read as the reverse complement.
CAAGTGATATGTGCCAAACTGCCAATGATCTTTGATTTCATCTCTCAGGTGTTTGTGTGGATTGGAAAGGATGCCAATGAGGTGGAAAGGACTGAGTCTGTAAAATCCGGTGAGATGCCTCAGGCACACATTCCTTAATACATTTTTTCTAAATAATCTGAATACAAACTGAAACCCCACCTCAACAGGTTTAACAACATACTTGAAAAAAACACATTATTCAGACATGCAACAGCAAAAGATTATGCAAACTTCATCTTTTGATTATGTTCTCTCGTTGTAAACTAATACATATAGTCATTCAGATTTTTTAATAAGTATTTGTACCTTTGCAGCAAAGATGTACATTGAGACGGACCCATCAGGACGGGACAAGGACACACCCGTAGTGGTGGTAAAGCAGGGACATGAGCCCCCCACCTTCACCGGCTGGTTCCTAGGGTGGGATGCTACTCGATGGGACAGTGACCTCATGGCAAGAGCGGTGGAAACACTGAAGGTTAAGTGAAATCCTGAAGAGTTTACTGGAAAGATAAAACGGAAAGTTGTTCTTGAGGCATGATAAGTGATTTGCATTGGATTATTCCATTAAAATCTTTAAAAAAAAGCCACATGTCCAACATGTAAAGTTATTTGATATATGTCTGATCTGAAATTGTGTTTTTCTCTTAGATTTGTTTGCACAGATTTATATTTCTGCTCTGTGATTTCTGTAAGCATGATTTGAAATCGTACAATAAAGAAATCAATACATTTTTCAAAAATGTCTCGTCTTGGTCAATGCAGCACACAAGAGCCCCCTAGAAAAAAAAAAAAATGAATTACAACTGTAACACTTGGGATAAACGTTCTAGATGTGATGTTGTTGTTTTGCTGACCACCAATACACACAAAATATACTATGGATAAGGTATAAAACAATACCATGGTACTAAAATTCATCTACTGTGACAAATGTCATATGCACAAACACACTGATTATAATTTAGGTAAAATTCATCACACCCAATTAACTATCTGTGAATATTTACTTTATTTATTACATACAAATTGTAAGTATTTGATCTTTGTGGGATACAAAGCTGTACCATTATTTAAAAAGCAGCCTGAACAGGCTAACAGGGATTTTTAATATTAATTACTCAATAAATATTGGAACATTGGTTAAATGGATGTTGAGTGCTTGTAATGATGATGCCTTGGACAGCTAAATGGCTGAAAAGTACATAATACACTTGTAATTAAAGTCATTACAAAAGGCAGGAATCATATGATTTCATTATGCTAGAGAGAAAATGCCACAGACTACCATTATTTGTGACCATGGACCACAAAACCAGTCATAAGTAGCATGGGTATATTTGTAGCAATAGCTAACAACACTTTGTATGGGCCAGAATTATCAATTGTGCTTTTATGCCAAAAATCATTAGGATGTTAAGTAAGGATCATGTTCCATGAAGATATTTTGGAAATTTCCAACCGTAAATATATCAAAACTTAATTTTTGAGTAATAATATGCATTGCTAAGAACTTAATCTGAAGTCACTTTAAAGGTGATTTTCTCAATATTTAGATTTTTTTGCACCCTCAGATTTCAGATTTTCAAATAGTTGTATCTCGGCCAAATATTGTCCTATCCTAACAAACCATACATCAGTGGAAAGCTTATTTATGATTTTATAATAAGTGAAGTGACGACCTTTTAATGGATTGGGATGTGATATGTGCAAAACTGCCAATGATCTTTGATTTCATCTCTCAGGTGTTTGTGTGGATTGGAAAGGATGCCAATGAGGTGGAGAGAACTGAGTCTGTAAAATCCAGTGAGAAGCCTCAGGCACACATTCCTTAATACATTTTTTCTACATAATCTGAACACAAACTGAAACCCCACCTCAACAGGTTTAACAGCATACTTGAACAAACCACATTATTCAAACATGCAAAAGTGAAAGATTATGTAAACTTCATCTTTTAATTGTGTTCTCTCGTTAACTAATAAATATAGTCATTCAGATTTTTTAATAAGTATTTGTACCTTTGCAGCAAAGATGTACATTGAGACGGACCCATCAGGACGGGACAAGGACACACCTGTAGTGGTGGTAAAGCAGGGACATGAGCCCCCCACCTTCACCGGCTGGTTCCTAGGGTGGGATGCTACTGGATGGGACAGTGACCTCATGGCAAGAGCGGTGGAAACACTGAAGGTTAAGTGAAATCCTGAAGAGTTTACTGGAAAGATAAAACGGAAAGTTGTTCTTGAGGCATGATAAGTGATTTGCATTGGATTATTCCATTAAAATCGTAAAAAAAAAGCCACATGTCCAACATGTAAAGTTATTCGATATATGTCTGATCTTGAAATTGTGTTTTTCTCTTAGATTTGTTTGCACAGATTTATATTTCTGCTCTGTGATTTCTGTAAGCATGATTTGAAATCGTACAATAAAGAAATCAATACATTTTTCAAAAATGTCTGGTCTTGGTCAATGCAGCACACAAGAGCCCCCTAGAGACAAAAAAAATGAATTACAACTGTAACACTTGGGATAAACGTTCTAGATGTGATGTTGTTGTTTTGCTGACCACCAATACACACAAAATATACTGTGGATAAGGTATAATGAAACAATACCATGGTACTAAAATTCATGTACCATGGTACTTAACACCATGGTACTACTGTGACAAATGCCATATGCACAAACACACTGATTATAATTTATTTAAAATTCATCACACCCAGTTAACTATCTGTGAATATTTATTTGATTTATTACATACAAATTGTAAGTATTTAATCTTTGTGGGACACAAAGCTGTACCATTATTTAAAAAGCAGCCTGAACAGGCTAACAGGGATTTTTAATATTAATTACTCAATAAATATTGGAACATCAGTTAAATGGGTGTTGAGTGCTTGTAATGATGATGCCTTGTACATGGACAGCTAAATGGCTGAAAAGTACATAATACACTTGTAATTAAAGTCATTAAAAAAGGCAGGAATCATATGATTTCATTATGCTAGAGAGAAAATGTCATAGACTACCATTATTTGTGACCATGGACCACAAAACCAGTCATAAGTAGCATGGGTATATTTGTAGCAATAGCTAACAACACTTTGTATGGGTCAGAATTATCAATTATGCTTTTATGCCAAAAATCAGGATGTTAAGTAAAGATCATGTTCCATGAAGATATTTTGGAAATTTCCAACCGTAAATATATCAAAACTTAACTTTTGAGTAATAATATGCATTGCTAAGAACTTAGATTTTCAAATAGTTGTACCTCGGCCAAATATTGTCCTATCCTAACAAACCATACATCAATGGAAAGCTTATTTATGATTTTATAATAAGTGAAGTGACGACATTTTAATGGATTGGCATGTGATATGTGCAAAACTGGGTGTTGAGTGCTTGTAATGATGATGCCTTGTACATGGACAGCTAAATGGCTGAAAAGTACATAACACACTTGTTGGCAGGAATCATATGATTTCATTATGCTAGAGAGAAAATGTCATAGACTACCATTATTTGTGACCATGGATCACAAAACCAGTCCTAAGAAGCATTTGTAGCAATAGCTAACAACACATTGCATGGGTCAGAATTATCGATTGTGCTTTTATGCCAAAAATCATTAGGGTATTAATTAAGTAAAGATCATGTTCCATGAAGATATTTTGGAAATTTTCAACCGTAAATATATCAAAACTTAATTTTTGAGTAATAATATGCATTGCTAAGAAGTTAATTTGAAGTCACTTTAAAGGTGATTTTCGCAATTTTTAGATTTTTTTGCACCCTCAGATTTTCAAATAGTTGTATCTGGGCCAAATAATGTCCTATCCTAACAAACCATACATCAATGGAAAGCTTATTTATGATTTTATAATAAGTGAAGTGACGACGTATTGTCAAGAATGGTGACCCATACTCGAAATTGGTCCTCTGCATTTAACCCATCACGAGTGCACACACACAGCAGTGAGAAGTGAACAGTGGGCAGCCATTGCTCCAGCGCCCGGGGAGCAACTGGGGGTTCGGTGCCTTGCACAAGGGCACTTCAGTCATGGTACTGAAGGTGGAAAGAGCGCTGTTCATTCACAATCCCCACCTTCAATTCCTGCTAGTGCAGGAATTGACTTTGTGTTACAAGCCCAACTCTCTAACCATGACTACCCCCAAATAATAAGCTATATTATATATATATATTTTTTGTGGTCCAGGGTGACATTTTTATATTAAGCTAATCATACTTCTACTGTCCTAATTCACCCCTACCCTTAAAACTAATCCTCGTCTGTACACTCCATTACATTATATATATATATATATATATATATATATATATATATATATGAAGAGTTCAGATGCAAAACCAGCTAAATCCATCTGACGTCTTTCTTTTAAAAATGCATTTTTATCAGGCTCAGATGTATAGGTTACTATGTAAGTACCGGTACTTCTGATTGGGCTGAGGCTGGTATTTTAGAAAAAGTATTTGATGGACGTATAATATGTGACCCTGGACCACAAAACCAGTCTTAAGTCGCTGGGGTATATTTGTAGCAATAGCCAAAAACACATTGTATGGGTCAAAATTATTGATTTTTCTTTTATGGCAAAAATCATTAGGAAATTAAGTAAAGATCATGTTCCATGAAGATATTTTGTAAAAATTCCTACTGTAAATGTATGAAAACTTAATTTTTGATTAGTAATATACATTGTTAAGAACATTAATTTAAGAACTTTAAAGGTGATTTTCTCAATATTTTGATTTTTTTGCACCCTCAGATTCCTGATTTTTAAATAGTTTTGGCCAAATATTGTCCTATCCTAACAATCTACACATCAATGAAAAGCTTATTTATTCAGCTTTCATATGATGTATAAATCTCAATTTTGAAAAAATGATCCTTATGACTGGTTTTGTGATCCAGGGTCACATATGTGCCGAGAGCATTCACTTAGTATCATTATCTCATGTTTGACCGAGATGGCTTTTAGCTGGTTTTGCACCTGAACTCTTCATATTATATATATATATATATATATATATATATATATATACACATACACACATATATACATATATATATATACATAGAAATAAAAAAAAAAAAACATCATCTGGAACATTTTAACTTGTGTCACTAGTCGGTGTTCAACAGGTTTCAATATATAGTGAGGACATTGTCACACATGTAGGCCTATACAAAAGATTCCTCTGCCTCATATAAATCACTATCAGAACAACTGTAAACATAACATAACAGTTTGATTCGCATGCTAAAATTGTTACATCTACAAAATAAAAGTATTCCGCCATGACTGTTTTTAAAAAGTTTAAGTCATTTTAAAAAGTTTTTTTGACTCTGTAAATTATCACTGGTTACAGTTGTGACCAGGAATAATACGTTCAAATAACTTTCAACACCACACGATGGCGCACAAGTCAAACAAAACGTTTTGTGCGCACAAAATCCATCACTGGAATTTCACATAACTGTTCATCCAAACTATAGGTTTACATGAGTGCTGTTTAATCTATAGAAATGCTACTTTAAATAAATATTCAAAACAGCAAGCGTGTTACCCTAAATTGTTTGGTTGTAAGAAATTATAGTTAGTTTTTCATTTTTGAAACGCATTTGTGCATATTTGTTAAACTCTGTTGAATATGCATATTTCACTAGATGTATAAACACTGGTTCTAGTGTCATCATTTTAAGTGATAGACTAATTTGTACTGACTCGCCAAGCTTATTAAGAAGCTCAGACGAACGATTGTTTGAAGACAGGCAATCATGGTAGTCTAGGGTATTCAGTAGTTAGATCTCCGGTGTATGAATGGATGTGTGGCGTACGTGACAGCACGTCCATCACGAGCTAATTGTGTATTGATGGCACCGCTAATTGTTCTGACACTTTGATATACCTCCTTCCTTTGACAGCGGTAGCTCACTTATGTTTATTGCCTTTGCTTTGCACTAGATAGCAATTCAGTTTTCACACGTTGAGCTTTTTTTTTTACTTCCTTTAAAATTAAAGACTTTTTTTATTTTGGGCCGCCTTTTGCACACAAATGTTAAGTCAATGTGTTTCGTAATTTCTTTCGTTCTTTTGTTAATCTGTTAGAATCAGAACCAGTGATGTGATTGTCTGAATAACTGAATGAATCTTTTGACTCGGTTCTTTTGAATGAATTGCTCGAGCACGTTAACAAAACAGATCGGTTCGTTATTCAAACTGAAAGATTCAGAGCTCTTTCCCACTAACTATTTTAAGCGTCCAACTCAGTATTTCCCAATAATACATTGAAACAAAACCCACACACATCCTTTTGGTTTCCAGCGAAATAAGTAAATTACTGACAACCCGCTCACCTGTAAGCGCGTCTCTCAAACTTTAAACGCCTTGAGCGACAAGAACAGGTGGTGAGAGAGGTGTGTCCAAAAAGCCGACAGACTTGACTTTTCACCAATCAAACTCCAAGAAAAATAACACGCTCTAACTGAACCGAACCAATCAGCGCGTTGTTCCACACAGTGGGCGGAGCCAACCCTGCTAGAATGAAGTGGAAGGCAGCCCGCTGTAGAGTCAGTGAAACAGGCGCTGTTACAGGGAGTGGATACACTTGTCGGCTCAGCTGATCTGAATGGCAACAAAATTTTGGAAATACTCGTAAACATTTTCATCTAATGAGCTAACGCAAGGATCGCACTAAATAAGGTGGGTGCCGAACCAGATTTTATTTACATCCGCGGGTGCTTCCAAAGCTTAAATTGTAGATAAAATAACATTATTATGTGTAATAATGTCTTTTAGAGTAACTTAATATTTTGGTAATAGATCTCTAGCGTTCTGAGGCCCGTTAAATATATTTAGCGCACAAAATAATAATGATTCTCATGTTGAATCACTTGTTGGGAGAAAATGATGACAAAATTCATGTCTTTATGTATGGAGATGAGCCCCTCCTAAAGCGCTTTTACAGATGGCCATAGAGATCTGCGACAGACTCGTGTTTTGCTCGTTTACATAGGCCTGCTTGTGCGTTTTTCCCTATTTGCAACTGGCAACTACTGTTGAACAATAAAAAGGCATGAATAGATGGACAGGAGCCTTTGCGCACTAGGATTTTTACCGATGCGTAATTCTGGTGCCCCTGTGGCGCTACATGTGCAAATGGGCTTCCTGCTGTTTCATCCTTCATTCACCATCACTGGAACTGAATGACACCCAGCTAGGTTGAATCTGTGTGCCTTTTAGAATGACAAAGAGAGAAGCATGCTCACTTAGAATGAGCAGCCAAGTAAAGGAGAGCTGTAAAACTGTGTGTCATGGTGCTCCACTGCTGGCCTCATTGCATCATCTCCTTTTTCTTTTGGTTTCAGGTTATAGCAGCAGCTTCTCAGGGGAACGAGAGAAGCCTTGTGAATATTTGGTGAAGCATCAGCGGCAGCAGCGGCGACACCTGGTCTCCTGAGTCTCCGAGTTCGCTTTCATCCTCATCAGAGTGGCGGAACAAGATGGGGAATGGATTATCAGAGCCCCATGCCATCTTTCCCTGCCTGCCGTCCTTTCAGGCCTTGCACATTGTTATTCTCGGCTTGGACTGTGCCGGTAAGACTACCGTGTTGTATCGGCTTCGCTTTAATGAGTTCGTGAACACCGTTCCCACCAAAGGCTTCAACACGGAGAAGATCAAAGTGACTCTTGGTGGGAAAGGCCGGACTGCAACCTTTCATTTCTGGGATGTAGGCGGTCAGGAAAAGCTTCGGCCGCTGTGGCGCTCCTATACGCGGTGCGCCGACGGCCTCGTGTTCGTAGTGGACTCGGTAGACGCCGAACGCATGGAGGAGGCCAAGACGGAGTTGCATAAGATCACACGGCTACAGGAGAACCAGGGGGTGCCCGTGTTGGTGGTGGCTAACAAGCAGGACCTTCGCAGCGCGTTGCCACTGGGTGAGGTCGAACAGATGTTGGCACTGAATGAGCTTGGCTCTCATACACCTTGGCACCTTCAACCAGCCTGTGCTATCATCGGAGAAGGTCTACAAGAAGGCCTAGAACGTCTCCACTCCATGATCATCAAGCGGAGAAAGATGATGAGGCAGCAGAAAAGGAAAAGATGACTGTTTGGTGATGTTTTTTGAGCTGGATGTGGTGGTAGGCCTCTGTGATGGCTCTGCTGGTGACATGCCATAGGCCGTTGTGGCCCTGCGCTCCTGGAATTATTGTTTCGGCGGGCTGAGTTTTATCAGTCAGATGGTTCTGGATACAGTTCAGAGACCGCAAGAGGACAGTATTGATTTACCACTTCGGTCTTGGGTTGTAGCAGCGGTGGGACGATCACATGGAACTTTTACATCAATACAAGCGTTACACAATGTCAAAAGGTCTTGTGGTACATTGAGTTCTCATGAAGAACAACACTGGACATGAACTTGTAAATGACAAAGACCGATCGCTGAAGTCTTTGCGTCTGAAGTGTTACACGTATCTTAGCCTCCTAGCATTCATGTAAAGTCTTGAAATGGAAGGATTGATTACCAAAGCTGCCATGGACATCATGAAAAATCCAATGTATACATTCAGGTGATATGTTTTCCCCCATCGGTTTTATCCAGAATGGCCAACCGTCATTTTCCCTGGGTGTTTGTTGTGTCGGTGGTCAGGGGAACCAGAATAAGCTTTATGGATCACTTGTTTGGGAATGCACAAATCAGAGTCACGGAGAAGGGTATTTCGTCAGCCACTAACACAGTTCAACAGGTGAATGTGGTGTACTACCCTTCTCAACAGCAGTAGCTTCTCCAAGTTTGAGGACTACTGGTGTCATTTCTAGCTTGGTGTGCTTCCCTCAACGACAAGAGATGTTTAAATGCACTTTAGCAATTCCCTTTTCTAATCTATGAACTTGCAGCATATGATTTTTTGTAAAGAGTTTATCATGCTACAAAAAAGACGTAATGTATTGCTTCGAGTGAAGCGCTTTTGTTTTTGTTTTTGTTTTGTTTTTTTAATATCCACTGTTCCACATTCAAATGTGTCAGTTTGTCACTCAGTGCTTGTGTGTTGGGGGATGTTCATATTTACGTGTCAGAATTTGTACACTTTGAATAAATCCACAACTACACTAAACATCATGTTTGGAGTCCTCTTTACTACCTGTTGCATGACACACTCATGGTAAATATCAAAGTTTATAACCTGACAACGTTTCTAATTGCATTTTTAGTCTGATAATCGCTGACGCACTTCACAGTTGAGTCATCGTAGGTTGTTCCTTTGTAGGGTCATTAGGACATGCAAAAGAGGTAACATGACATGAGCTGTACGTGTCCTGTTCAAGGTATGCGACCAAACAGGACTTTGTCCTCAAATCTGTTGTCAAACACGTATATAAATGTTAAAGGTGCTGCGTGAGTGCAATTATTGCATCTCCATATTGAATGCTGAAATTTCATTTGTACATTTGTGGTGTTTAATTTTAATTATGCATTTCAGAGTCAGTGTTTAAGGATAAAATCCAATTATTTTCTATGCATTTATTTATGTACATTTATTTATTTATGCATGAATTTCCAATGAATGCAATTTATACAATGAATTTAAGGTCTATATTGAATTTTGTCATAAAGTTAAAAATGTCAGGATGGTATCATACTTAAGAAAAAGTCATTAAAAGAATTTTATTCTCTTTTATTCTCATTCTAAAAGAAAAACATTTACCTAGGTAATAATTACTAACAATAATGAAAAATACATTTCAGAACTGTTTTTGGAAAAAATGATTAAGATGTATTCAGGGTGTAAGGTAAAACAGGTTACACTAACATTAAGTTTTTCGACATTTTCAAGTTTTTCATAATTTGGAAGCAACATAAAAGCATTTAAACTAGTTTATTATTAGAAATCTAGTATATTGTTTATTGTTTAATATTTTTCTTCATCATAGGCACTCTTACTTGTATAGAAGCCCATTTCTGCCACTGAATAAAAAAATAAAGGTAATTGAGAGTTTTTTGTCTCACAATTCAGATTTTTTTCCTCGCAATTACATAGTATAAAGTCACAATTCTGACTTTTTCCTCAGAATTGTGAGATATAAACTTGAAATTGCAAGTTATAAAGTCAGAATTGTGAGATATAAACTCACAATTCAAACTTTTTCAGAACAGCATAATACAAACTCACAATTATGACTTTTTTCTCAGAATTGCATGATATAAACTTGCAATTTCGAGTTATATAAACTTGCAATTCTGACCTTTTTTCTCAGAATTGCATGATGTAAACTTGCAATTTCGAGTTATATAAACTTGCAATTCTGACATTTTTTCTCAGAATTGCGTGATTATAACTCCAGTTCTGAGGGGAAAAAAAGACTGATATGTTTTTAGAATTTTGAGTTTATATTATGCAATACTGACTTTATAACTCTCAACTGTGAGTTTATATCAAGCAATTCTGAGAAAAAAGTCAGGATTGCAAGATGTAAACTTGCAATTGCAAGAATAAAAAGTCAGAATTGTGAGATAAAAAGTACCTTTTTTAATATTTTTAAGTGGAGGAAACAGGCTTCCATATACTCGTCATTGACCCTTAAAACCAAAAACACCAAACTGTTGCATAACAAGCCAACCGACTGAGAGTTAATGCTTAATTAAACATCAAAAAAGACTGCACAAATAGAATTTGCTCTTTTACAAACTGAGATACGTAACTGCTCTGAGTTTTTGAACACAGCTGGCTTGCCCGAAGCCCTACTGAGTCGCATGTTGTGTTTGGAGAGGATCTGGCACAGCCGGTTCTAACACAAGAGCATTTTCCCTGGGAACAATGAGGCTTTAACACAGCGAGAGAGGGGCCTGTACACCAGCTGACCAGTTCAAACAGGAATCCTTCGCTGGACGTTGGTCTGATGACAGCTGGATGATGGACGTAGATCACATGATACCGACTTCAGAGATAATAGAGGTGGAATTGGCTTCTAATTGGGTCTCAAATCATGAAAAATGCAAACACATCCACCACAAAAGCCGAGGCACCATACACAGTGTAAAACCTGCTGTTTTGGTGCTCGCCGGTACAAAGAGAATTCACAATTTAGCATCTAAAACATAGTTGCTTGCTTTAATGTATTATATCTTGGAGGGCAACAACATCAAGACTTAGTAATCCAGCTTGGCTGGGCACGAGGCTTTGGGGAGAGGTGTGATCTGGCTGTCTGACTGTCTGCTTTGATTTGTTTGAGAACAGCACTTGAGAATTATACCTGACAACCTCTGCTTCACAAGCCATGTAGATGAGCTGAGGAATTTTAATGAACCGGTGTGCCGTGCCTTTTGTCTTCGCATGAAAGTACAGCTCACTTGTATTAGTAATGCTGTGAGGGGGGCTGGCGTTATGCCCAGCGCCCCACGGTCTGTTCCACTAAAACATCATTTAAGCAGGGCAGAGGTTAAGCTTGTGTGCCGTTCTCATGGCTGTCTAAGCAAAAAAGCCCGGTTTATCAGAATCAAACTGAGGTTAGCAGTTCCCATACTCCCCTATCGCTCCTGACCCTTCCTGTACGCTGCTGTGACCCAGTTCGGGCCTCTTTACTTATGATCCTGTGATATAAGTGACGTGGGACTGAAGGGCCAGTGTCGGTAGAGATCAGAAATCAGCGCAGGCTTCCTGTCCGCTCCACCCTAGAACACGCTGAGTCAGGACATGGCATTGAACACTCCCTTCACCGGGCGTCCTGCTTGTCTCCACACTGCTGCACGTCATAAAAGAGCCACTTACGCTTGTAAAACTGTAGCTTACGGTCATAAAAGGTGCTCCGGGCCATCATTAAAGCCATTTGGGAATGTAGAATCAATCTGGAACACTAAACATTTATGCACAGCAGATGTTTACTGTAATTTGGTGTTCCCGTGACTTGGAGATAAATGTTTCTAATGAGCAAGTTTATATATTTCCTTGGTCTAATGGCCACATATTGTTTTGGCAAAAATTATGTTCGTGAGGAGTTATGACAGAATGGATCATGAATGATTCTGTATAATGAGGCAAATATGTATTTGAAATAATTATGTATAACTGAAAGCAATCAATCTAAAAGTTACAAGTTTTAAAGTAGAAGTCACAATTGGTTAACCAAGACAGACTTAAAGGGATAGTTCAACCAAAAAAGAAAATTCTGTCATTAATTACTCACCCTCATGTCTTTCCAAATCTGTAAGACCTTGTTCATCTTCGGAACACAAATGAAGATATTTTTGATGAAATCCAAAAGCTTTCTGACCCTGCAGAGACAGCAATGCAACTGACACGTTCAAGGCCCTGAAAGGTAGTAAGGACGTCGTTAAAATAGTCCATGTGACATCAGTGGATCAACTGTAATATTATGAAGCTATGAGAATGCGCTGTTGTGCACAAAGAAAGCTAAAATAATGACTTTATTAAACAATTTCTCTTTCCTGTCAGTCAGTTATTTAATTTAATTTAACAAACATGACATTTTGAGCAACTACATTTTGAAAATGAGTTATACACAATAAGTGGAATTATGTACATGTTATCCAAAAATGTTTTATGACATCTTGCGCATGTACAGTTGAAGTCAAAAGTTTACATACACCTTACAGAATCTGCTTGTAAGAGGGATCATACAAAATGGATTATTTTTTATTTACATTATTTTTTATTTAGTACTGACCTGAATAAGATATGTCACATAAAAGATGTTTACATATAGTCCACAAGAGAAAATAATAGTTGAATTTATAAAAATGACCCCATTCAACAGTTTACACACATTCGATTCTGAAAACTGAATATCGTGTTGTTACCTGAATGATCCACAGCTGCTTTTTTTATTTTTATTTTTAGTGATAGTTGTTCACAAGTACCTTGTTTGTCCTGAACAGTCAAACTGCCTGCTGTTCTTCAGAAAAATCCTTCAGGTCCCACAAATTCTTTGTTTTTTCAGCATTTTTGTGTATTTGAACGCTTTCCAGCAATGACTGTATGATTTTGAGATCCATCTTTTCACACTAAAGACAACTGAGGGACTCATATACAACTACTACAGAAGGTTTAAATGCTCACTGATGCTCCAGAAGGAAAAACGATGCATTAAGAGCTGGGGGTGAAAACTTTTGAACAGAATGAATGTGCACATTTTTCTTATTTTGCCTAAATATCATATATTTTTTCATTTAGTACTGCCCTTCAGAAGCTACAGAAGATACGTACATGTTTCCCAGAAGACAAAATGAGTTCAATTTACCCTGATCCTCAAATTCCAAAAGTTTTCACCCCCCGGATCTTAATGCATTGTTTTTCCTTCTGGAGCATCAGTGAACATTTGAACCTTCTGTAATAGTTGCATATGAGTCTCTCAGTTGTCCTCAGTGTGAAAAGGTGGATCTCAAAATCATACAGTCATTGTTGGAACGGGTTCAAATACACAAAAATGCTAGAAAACCAAATTTGTGGGACCTGAAGGATTTTTCTGAAGAACAGCAGGCAGTTTAAGTGTTCAGGACAAACAAGGGACTCATGAACAACTATAACTAAACAAAAAAACACAGCTGTGGATCATTCAGGTAACAACACAGTATTAAGAATCAAGTGTACATAAACTTTTGAACAGGGTAATTTTTATAAATTTAACTATTATGTTCTCTTGTGGACTATATGTAAACATCTTTAATGAGAAATATCTTACTCAGGTCAGTACCAAATAAAAAATAACATGCGTTTTGCATGATCCCTCTTATTTTGGTAAAATAATTAACATTTTTTCAGATTCTGCAAGGTGTATGTAAACTTTTGACTTCAACTGTATATAAGGCTTTCAAGTCCCTTGATCAGATGATTGATTTTATGTGTAATTCATAACCAACCGTCAAAGGTTAACACTCTTGTTTTAAAGAAGTGGCTGATTGACAGATGAGTAGACAGTCCTACAGATTAGCACTTACACTAAATTTAGTGTTTTGAGTAATTAGATCACAAAATGCCTTGGACGTCACTTGAAATGGGCAGTAGTACCAGAATCAAAGAGGTGCTTCAAACAACACTATGATCATCACTTTCATTTGTGATCCTGTTTTTAGATACCTGGCAGAGTTAATGTTTAGGCCGTTAAATGGTTGGCAGTAAAAGTGTCTGTCTCATTCTCAGAGCTTGAATTGTGATTAACATATGTTTGAAGTCAGTGCATTTATCTGTGTTGTCTGGCTGCAGTGGGGAGGTGTGAACGTCTGAGCGCAGGGGTGAGTGTGGTGTGAACGGGCGGGTGGAGGATGATAGGCCTGGGTGAGAGGGGAAAGCAGAGCGAGATAAGTGCTCCACCACTCCCTGCCTTTCCTGAGAAGCACAGCGGCTCCCGCCCTTCTCAGCACACACACCAATTCATGATGACACAATCATTCATTTTATTCATCCCTTTTATAAAGGAAGTCTTTCCCTTCTCTTAAACACACTCTGTCTGGATAACTTTTATTGACGTTCAGAAGTAATTATGTCCTGGGGATAGTTACTTGGAAAATACAATGCTGTTGTGCTTTAGCACACTGCAAAATTCAAATGATAGAGCTGAAATATAAGAATTAGACAAGGACCAATAAATGAGACTTTTTGTATCAAAACCATCAGAAACTATCATAAACGTTTAGTGGAAACATTTGTCTTTATATTCTTTGTGTTTAGGATTGTTATGATTTGAATGATGCTCGGTAAGTCTTATGCAACTGGTGGGCTTTGTGATCATGGGGCCACCTCCCAGTGAGGTTGTTTAAGAGATGTTTTCTTGATATCTGTATTTTGTAAGATTTTGTTTATGATTTAAACAGTGTAAGCCAATGTTTGAGCTCATATCAAACAACTGTTTACAGTTATGCTGATTTAACTGATTCTTATATAATAGGTCAGGGTTGCATCATGTTTCTCTTACTCCCTTTATTTTAGCCCCCAAACTCTCCCTTGCAGATCATACTTAATAACTATATTTCATTATATTTTTAATTTGGTAGTAAGTATTGCTTGCAAATAAAATAAAATAAAATAAAATAAAATAAAATAAAATTAGTAAGTATACTTTGTTGTATTAAAATTACTTAATAAAATAAAATATACTTACTATTAAAATAAAATAAAATATACTTACTAATAAAATAAAGTAAAAGATCGATAGATAGTAATAGCAACATAATTTAAAATTCAAACTTAGTATTTTATTTTATTTTATTAGAAAGTACTTTAAAATAAAATAAAATAAACTAATAAAATAAATTTAACTAACTAATAAAATACACTTACTAATACATTTGATTAAAATAAAATACTAATAAAATAAAATAAAAAAATAATAAAATAAAACAAAATAAAATAAAATTTACTTACTGATAAAATAAAATAAACATACTAATAAAATAAAACAAAACAAATCTTACTGATAAAAAAATAAAATATACTTGCTAATAAAATAAAATAAACATACTAATAAAATAAAAAAATAAAATATACTTAGTAAGTATATTTTATTAGTAAGTATTACTTAGCAATAAAATAAAATAATATACTTACTAATAAATAAAATAAAATAAAATAAAACAAAATATACTTACTAATAAAATAAAATAAAATATACTTAGTAAGTATATTTAATTTTATTAGTAAGTATTACTTAGCAATAAAATAAAATAATATACTTACTAATAAATAAAATAAAACAAAATATACTTACTAATAAAATAAAATAAAATAAAAATATACTTACTAATCAAATAAAATAAAATGTACTTACTGATAAAATAAAATAAAATAAAATATACTTGCTAATAAAACAAAATAAATATACTAATCAAATGAAATAAAATATACTTTGTAAGTATATTTTATTTTATTTTATTAGTAAGTATTACTTAGCAATAAAATAAAATAATATAGTTACTAATAAAAAATAAAATAAAATAAAAGAAAACAAACTTTCAAAATAAATCAAGAGGGGAGTTATAGCAAAAGCATAGATAGATAGATAGATAGATAGATAGATAGATAGATAGATAGATAGATAGATAGATAGAAAGAAAATTTAAATAAATCATGGAAAAAGATTGAAAATAATAAAAACCATGGGCCAGGAGTAATAGCAACACAATTTAAAATTCAGCATTCATATCTGTGAGCATACGAGAGGAGGCGAGGGAGAGAGAATGAACAGAGAAGGAGAGAAATGAAGAATACGTGTGTAAGCGAGTATCCCTCAATATGTCTGACAGTTCAAAGCCGGGCTGCACTTAAAACAAAACCTCAGTAGAGTTGTGTAAGTATTCAGTTTGAAGGTGCTCTTTCACTGTCCTCCAAATGAGCTCTCATGAACTGTGATTCTTGACAAATGCCATCATTAATTCATCCAGAGACTGATGATGAGCCTGACCTGATCTATAAAGTGTATTTAGCAAAGTGCTGTTCTCTCAACCACATAATGAAGATGAAAAAGCCCCATCGTGGTGCAATTCACAGGTGTGATCTTTTACAGACCGTCCTTGTCAAGAGTTCGCATGTGTTTACGTGGTATCTTCTGAGACTGAAACAAAATAAAACATTATCAGTGAAATATTATGTAAATAAAACAAACTATAAACTCTAATATTAGAACAACAGTGTTCGGTTTCTTCATATTGTTTTTCATTCTCATGTCTTGGCCAAAATCGGCGCACACTGTATATATTTTTGAAGTCAGATACGGTGTGGCTCCAGGCTGTATCATCTAGTTTAAAACATGAATATAAATAGTATAAAGTGTTTGTATAAAGTTCAACTGTTGTCTTTGGATGGGGTCCGTCTGGCTAGAGGCATTAGGGTAGGTTGAGGAGGGTGGGAGAGGATGACAGGGCAGTTGCAGTGGACAGGAACTCAACTGTTGTGTTTTGTCTAGAGAGCTTTTGTTAACAGAGGGTGTGGGTGTCCAGGGCTTCCTGTCATGGTCTTGAGAGGGCTGTACAGGGCCAGTTCAGATAAGACTAAGTCAAACAGAAAGGCGAAGAAAATGGGTGGAAGAATTTAGTGTAGAGCAGTTCATCAATCAAACCTCTCCAAATGCAATTTGGCTGCAAAATCAGTTTATATTTGAACTCAGCTGGAACAATGTTGAATTTCAGATAGGAGTTAGCATTATTATATAATTTATTATTTTAATAAAAGACCAATGGTGCACATGCAGAGTGCAACAGCAATATATATATATATATATATATTTTTTAACTGGCTTAATCACAAAAACATCACCCAATTTATTTGATCTTATTTTATGTAAAAATATTATTTTTCCTTTTTAATCATTAATCAATAATTTTTGTATTTTTCCTAAATAATTGAAGAATATATAACAATGTAACTGATTATATTTTTACACGCCAATGCAAAATAATATAAATATGCAAAATATTAAAATAAAAATATATGAAATACAAGTATCATGATATTTCAACAAAAACCTCAACTATGTCAGCCAACTGGATAACATTAACATGGTAATATAAAATAGAACAATTTGCAACAACAACATTCAATTTGTCACAGAAAACCAAATGTTTAAGTTTTGAAAACAAATGTATAATAGCAACAATTATAAGATGTAACTGCAATGCATGGTTGCAATTCCAACACATTCTCACTTGCTGGCAGTTGCAGAATAAAGGTAAGTACAGGATCTAAACACAGTTCTCCTGAACAGAACAACCAACGAACATGCAACAAGAGCTGGCAAAGAACAGAAGAAAACACAGGGCTTAAATACACTGGAACAAACCAATCAACTAAATGAGTAACAGGTGCAAACAATAACGAAACCATGAGTAACCGTAAATACGTATGAATACATACAAAGGAAACTGATCTAGAAACAGTAACAACAAAGTTAAAGTAAAGCAAGCACAAAACACAGGTGAGTATTTCCATTACCCTGCAAATTGAAATTCAGAATTGAAAATACCGCCCCCAAAAAAAAAAAAAAAAAAATATATATATATATATATATTTTTTTTTTTTTTTTTTTCAGGCAATTCGAAAAAGGAATATTTCGCAAAACTGCAATGGAAAGTGTTTTTTTTTTAAATTTATTTACAGGTCACCTGGTGTGCTTAAAAGTCACATGATCATTCTTATAACGCACTATAACCTCAAAGAAACACCCCATACATGGTCGCTCATGTCTGCGGTGCATTAAGCCTCCAACACGGCCACCGGAGCTGATCGCAACCTCTCCAATGCTGCTTCGCTAAGGATACATGCCTGTGTCTCCTCTGATTAAAAATAATAGCTAGTGTGGTGGCTGCGCAATATTGTAAACCTACCAACATCCATTGCCATGCCTTATAGTGAGAAAAAATTATGTTTTCTTCACATAACATCAGTTAATGGAAACGCATCATTTTGCAATAGTTTTTTTATTGACATCTATAAAATATCACAAAAGCAAATCTGTAATGGAAACACAGCTAATGAAAACTAAAAGTCCAACTAATGCAAACAAAAACCATTACCCTTCAATTGTGTAAACTGAAATTACAAATTGAAAATATGCTTATTGAAAAAAACATACATTTCAGTTTTTACACTTGCATGAGGTGTTTTTTTAGGCAATTTGAAAAAGGAACATTTCACAAAACTGCAATGAAAACAGTTTTTCTTGCATTTACAGGTCACCTGGCATACGATACGTAAAAGCCACATGATTAGTCTTTAATGTAGGCGCATTAGTCTGTGGCGCATTACAGCTCCGTCATTGCCACCGGAGCTGATCGCAGCCATTCCAGTGCTGCTTCATTAAAGATACATGCCTACGTCTCCTGTGATTAAAAATAATAGCTAGTGCAGTGGCTGTGCTATATCGTAAACATCTGTTGTCATGCCCTATAGTGAGAGGAAAAAATTGTGTTTTAGTCACATAACATCGCCATCATTTCGCTAGTGAAAACTAAAGGTCCAACTAAAGCACAAAGCACAAAACACAGATGCCTGTAACAGTAGCTGCATTTCAATTACCCTTCACATCGCGCAAACTGAAATTGCAAATTAAAAATACGTCTAATGGAAATACATCAATTGCCAAAAACTCCAATATACCACAAAGAAATTTTTATGCTCACGAGGTGGTTTTTCAGGTTTTTCAATTCGAAAAAGGAATATTTCACAAAACTGCAGTTGAATCAGTTTTTTTTTCTCACATTTACAGGTCAGCTCATGTACGTTAAAGTCACATGATCATTCCTTAATGTACTATAACCTCTAAGAAACACCTCATACATGGCTGCTCCCATCTGCGGTGTATTACGGCTCCAACACGGCCACCGGAGCTGATCAGATTGGGACATCTTTAACGGTATGCCCTAAAATGGCATGATTTAAAACTATTTTCAACTAGTTTTCCTGGAAATGTACGGCTCCTTCCTCTTAAAACTTACGTAACCTTTATTTACGCCCTTCCATCTCACCCTGTACAACGAGCCTCTGCCATGTGCCCTGTCATCCTCTTTATTAAACATTTAGACATTTAAATAAACACCTCAGCACCTCCATCATGCATCCACTCTGCTTAAGAGCCTTTCACTGTCTATTCTCTCCTTGCTCATCTACGCTCCCCGTTCGCGTGCCAAACCTTTTCCAGAACACCTCAATCCCTCTGATCTGCCTGACAACAATCATGTCTGGAAATTATTTAACGTTTCAGTTCCCATGCACATCAGTTATGCTCACACAGCCAGAGGAAACACAGGCCTTACTGCTGCATTTGCGCAGAAAATGCCTTGGGGTTATGCAACTGTTGGCACAGCGCTTCGACAGACCTCTGTGAAAACACACAGTGTGGAGATAACGCTGAAACCTGTGAGAGTTAGGCTGCTGTAGAGCCACTGTAAATAAACCTCTGAAAGGCGTCAGCTCCGATCTGAGGCAGACGGAGCACTGAGTGAATGACAGCTGTCAGGAACAGGGGAGTTTGGAGAGGTGTGTCTGAGAGGAACAGCGGCGTACGGCGGATGTTTACTTGAAGGAAACCAACAAGATTATCCTCTCAGCAGGTGAAAGTCTCAGAGCTCCAGCTCATTATCGCCACTGATGCCACGAGGATACAAGACGTTGTGAGACTGTAGACACTCGTTCATTTGAACAGTGAAATACACCTCTTCTAGGTGATCTGATTTCAACATTAAATACAGGTGTAAATAGGGTCCAAAATGTTTTATGACCACATGACTCAAACCACAATTGAATTAAGTCAAAAAATGTGACCACTAGTTTAAACAGCTGCAGAATCCCATTTAAAGGATTAGTTTACTGCTGAATTAAAATGACTCACCCCCATGTCATCCAAGATGTTCATGTCTTTTTTCTTCAGTCGAAAAGAAGTTAAGGTTTTTGAGAAAAACATTTCAGGATTTTTCTCCATATAGTGGACTTCAATGTGGATCAACGCAGTTTCAATGCAGCTTCTAAGGGCTCTACACAAACCCCAGCCGAGGAATAAGTGTCTTATCTAGTGAAACGATCGGCCATTTTCGAAGAAATAAAATAAGAACTGATACACTTTTAAACCACAAGTAATCACGTTGGAAAGGTCATGTGTAACATAGGTGGACGTACCCTCCCAAACCCTGAGGTCAAAAGAACTGCCTGTAGAGTTCAGAGACAGGATTGTTTCAACCCACACATCTGGGGAAGAGTTCAGAAAAATTTCTGCTGCTTTGAAGGTTCACAGAAGCAAGTAGTCTCCATTATGCACAATGGAAGAAGTCTGGAGCAACTAGGACTCTTCCTAGAGCTGGCCTTCTGGCCAAACTGAGCAATTGATGGACAAGGGCCTTGGTTAGACTGGTGACCAAGAAGCTGATGGTCACTCTAGTTGAGCTCCATGATCATATGTGAAGACAGGAGAAACCTACAGAAGGGCTAACATCACTGCAACCCTCCACCAATCTGGGCTTTATGGCAGTGTGGCCAAAGTCAATCCTCTCCTTAGTGAAGACACATGAAAATCCACTTGGAATTTGCAACAAAGCACCTAAAGAACTCTCAGACTGAAAAACTAGATTCTCTGGTCTGATGAACCTCAATTTCAAGCATCAAGTATGGAGGAAGACAGGCACTACTTGTCACCAGCACAGTAGCATCCCAGAAGTAAAGTGTGGTGGTAGCAGCCTCATGCTGTGGGGCTGTTTTTAAGTGGCAAGGACTGAGGGACTCGTCAGAGTAGAAGTGAAGCTCAACACAGCAAAATATAGAGATAGCCTTAATGAAAACCTAGTCTAGAGCATTCAGAACCTCAGACTGGGCAGGTTCACCTTTTAACAGGACAAAGACTCTAAGCACACAGCAAGAGTGACTTGTTAAATTCAAATCCACAGCCTGGGCTTGAACCCAATCAAACATTTCTGGAAAAACCTGAAAATGTCTTCCAGCCCCCATCCAAGCTGACAGAGCTTGAGAGGTGACGAGGTGAGCAGAAGAATGGCAGATAATTGCCAAATGCAAATGTGCAAAACTTGGCGCACCATACCCAAAAAGACTTGAGGCTGTAAGGGTGCTTCAACTAAGTGCTGAGTTAAGGGTATGAATACCTATGCAATGTACTTATTTCAGTGTTTTATTTGTAATAAATGTGCAAAGTTGTCACAAATTTGTTTTGTACTTTGCATTGCATGGAGTGTAGACTGATGTGGAGAAAAAAGTCATTTAAAGCAGTTTAACATAAGGCTGCAACATAACAAAACATGAAAAAATGAAGGGGTATGAATACTTTCGCAAGGCACTGTATATTTTCAAGATTCTTCAATGAGCGGAAAGTTTTGTAACAAAATAAAAGGTTTTGTTTCAATCAAACATAGTGAGTGATATATTTTCTAAATATTTTAGGAACATTTCAGTTGCATGTTCATACCAGGTGCAAAAAAAACCCCAGACTAAACAAAGTTATCCAACTGTTTCAGCACATTACGTATTTTGGAGGTGTCTCAACAACTTTTTTAAATGAATCCAAACAGCTGGACTGGAAAACTCCCACTTTCTGGCAGAGCTGCTCTGACACTGGCAGAGACAACAACACAGTCAAGGCCGGCCACATTTGAGCAGCAATTCCTCACAGGTTACGTAAAGCTTCCACCATTGTCCTCTGTGTGGCCACAGCACCGTGCTCCTTATGCAGATGAAAGCTTGATTCTGCTCCAGTTTGATCCACCTGTGCTGTTATATGACATAAAGGTCATTTTGTCCCTGATCTTTTGGCACAGATACACCAGCAAAGCATTTAAGCCCCGAGGGGACAATCATCGCCCACGATAATGTTTGGGATGAAGCTGGCTGTGAAGATTCGGGCACGGTGACAAGACTGCGGTTAGCATTACATAGAGTACATTATAAACCCGATTACATAAACCATGTGCCCTCTGGGAAGGTTGATAAAACATTGATGGCGTGTCAAAGAAAAATTAAGAAGCTGTTTTTAGATATTCATTAATGAATCTCTGCTTTTCACACAGAATATATGAGGGATAACTTTTCTCTTTCACTGATCAGATGTGCTAATATATTCACAGAGCTTTGAAATCTAAAAATAGAACGCATGCAACCACGAGTTGAATGGCTAACAGCTTATGCAAAGTGTGTTAGGTTTTGGCACACTCTTTGAATACGCTAACAAAAGCACACTCACAACTGAGCTATTTTGAGATGCCTCTACGTCACAACGCCATATGGAAAAAAGCCAGAGTAAAATTTCCCCAATTTTAATGTCATATTAGCTTCGTCTGTCCATCCCATCATCCTTTGCTCTTTTTCCTGTGCGCCAACTGTTATCTTTGCTCTTTCCTGCTCGCTCATATTCCATCCTCATACCTTTTCCTCTGCCGTCATTTGCACACATCCATCTGCTAATTTACTTCCAGTGCCTTCCGTGCTTCCTTAGCCCTTGTTTACATCTAAGATGAAAATCTATCATGTGATCTGATCGCAAATGATCACGTCATGGAACAAATAAGAACATAAACCATTCACAGGTTTGGAGTCTGTAAGATGTTTTTAATGTTTTTGCATTTATTTGATTAAAAGTACAATAAATATGAACGAATGACTCAAACCCGAAAACTTGTCAGATAAGTGGTGAGGTGAACTAATCATAGACTAAAGACCCAGGTAAACAATGAATTAATCTTTTTTGTTTCTTATAGCATTACAGTTTTGTCTTGTTTGTAGTGTGATCAATGTTTGTGTAAGCAGTAGATGTGTTAGGGAAATAACACGTGACATTTTAATTATATTTTGCTAAAATGAATGAAATGATTTAAAAAAGATTTGTTCATTTTGCTGAACGAGAAGGTCCAAGCCGGTAAAATGATCCGAACTTCCCATCACTACTACGAATCACGTGTAAGTTCATCGTCTGTGTACTCCGGCTCAAAAAGGTAGAGTATGCTGAAAAACTCCATGTTATTTTCTCCTACAATTTCAGAATCGTCTGACATCGTTGTAGCTTTTTGTTTGTAAACAGCGTTTGACTTAACGTTACTTGCACTTTCTTAGTCTTTGCGCGTTTGCTTTGTAAACACTGGGTCTGTAGTTCCGCGTGACCTTTCGATGTGATTCAATAGTACGTAAATAGTGTCGGGAACGCGCATCCCAGAGCCTGTGCTACACAAGGTTTTGTGCTTAAAAAGTATACACATTTTTATTTTTCGAAAAAAAATTACAGATCGTTTCGCTAGATAAGACCCTTCTTCCTTGGCTGGGATCGAGAGCCTTTTGAAGCTGCATTTAAACTACATTTTGGAAGTTCAATATCGGGGGCACAATTAAAGTCCATTATATGAAGAAAAATCCTGAAATGTTTTCCTTAAAAACCATAATTTCTTTACGACTGAAGACAGAAAGACATGAACATCTTGGATGACAAGGGGTGAGTAAATTATTGTAAATTGTTGTTCTGGAAGTGGAGTTCTCCTTTAAGACTGGTTTTGTGGTCCAGGGTAACATTTAAAATCAGATCTAAACAGAGTCTCGGTTTCCTAAACATCCCTTTCTTTGCACACCTTTTTCTCGCTCACTTAATTTTTTACATCCTCTAAAGGTCTTGTTGATATGAAGTTAATTGGCCTGAGGGTGGGGGAACAATAGCAGGACAAAGGTTTGCTTCCCCCCGTTCAAAGCACACCCCAGGGGTAGGATGTTGCCAGGGGGGCTTTGTGTGGTGCCAAAGCCGACGGTCAATAGTGTAATTTGTGACGGATGACCAGTGGAGTGGCTGCTCAGTGTGAGCCTGTTGCTTTTGCATTAGCAAAAAGGCTAGGAACCTTTTCAAATAGTGATTTTACTATTGCAAATGAGTCTTCAGGGCAAAGTACAATAAAAAACAACAGTAAGAACAAAAGAAGAGCATGACTGATTATCAGACCTTCATTTGTAAGGCTTACAAAAACACCTTAAGCTAAATCTGTTTAGCATTAACTTCTGAAAGATTGCTCAGCTGTACTTCCTGATATTCTCCACCTGGCTGTGATCAGTGAACTATTAGTTCCTCAGTCTCTTTTGGACCAGATGAGATCGCTGGACTCGGCTTACACCACAAACACTTGTGGTTGTGTAACATCTGCAGTTCCAGTAAAAGCATAAAAGACAGTGAAAAAAATAGATGGAGGGAGGGAGCTTTAGATCTGTCTGTTTTTTCACCTTTTAGGGTGAAGAAGGGCTGTAATTTTATGCTTTTACCCAGCAGTCTTTGAGGTGCTAACTCAGTGCCAAAGAGACAGGTGACAGGTAGTCTCAGCCTCAGACGGCACGACCCGTGCACTGCAGACAGTCTGTTTGCTGATGTCTGATGCATATTGCATCCATTGGTAAAGACAGCCACAGAATTATTTAACTTTTTTTTCACAGCAGCCTGTTAATGTGATAAAGTCCATTTCAGACAAATCCAGTCCTGAACATGAAATGAAAACAAAACAGACTATGGTTGCTCACTTTCACCCCACAGTGTCTTTGTGTTTTTGTTTTGTCTATACAATGAAAGGAAATAGGGTTCAAAAACATTCTTAAGAATATCTTCTTTTGTGAAGAAAGGATGTTTGGAAGACAGGTTTGGAATTTTCTGAATTTTATTTTTGGGTCAGCTGTCCCTTTAAGAAACTCAGGCGTAAACAAAAGCATGCGTAAATGTTTTAAAAACAATAACAGGGACTTCTGGAATTTGCTGGAGTGTGTGGTGTGACGGTTATGCTTTCTAACCCAGATTTACACCAGGCACTATCACCACAACCCCAGAATAGCTCTGTATTTCGTTTGAACATCAGCCGCTCTGCTGCAAGTCAGTAAAGAATATAGAGGCCAGAACAGTAATATTCATGAGAAGTCCTTCTAAAAATTCAGGCCTAATCCCTTGTTGTACTGTCATAAATGGGATGCGTTCTCTCTTCTGCCTGAGGCCTAACAATTATGCCAGTTCCATCACTGAAGTACAACCTGATGCCAAACATGAGAAAATGCTTTGTTACACAGAAATAGATGATATGGAACCATATTTGACAAATACTACATTAGTCATTGATTTCTCCCTTTTTGTAGCCTGTGTGATGCACAATTCAAGAAGTTTTACTGCTGTGGTAATAAAGTTGTAGATGAAAGCACAGACACCCTCATCTCCCCATGGAGATAAGATCATGTCTGTCATCAGTCATTCCCATCTGAGCAGCACAACCTCTCCCGGCTGCACTGGGAACACTGAAGGAGGTCTAGGAGTGTGCTGAACGAGCACAAGAGGAGTGTGTTTGTGAAGGAGACAGTGCAAGCGCATACACAAGTAACACGTAAAGATTTAGATAATGTGTGAAGATTTAGATGATGTTTGTAAATGCCTCAGAGTCACTGTGAGGGATCTTTCTGATTCAATCTACCATTATGTAAGAGTCACACACCCAAATCCTAATACTGTGGAGAGCACTGGACCACAACCACAAAGTCACACAATACAACCGACAATTGTGTATGCAGCGAAAAAACGAAAACAACAAACTAAAAATTAACAAAAACAAAGTAAAACACATAGACAGACCAAGATGAAACACAACACAGAGAAAGGTGAAAAGAGACAAAACATAGAAACAAACAAAAACACAGGCAGGCTGAAACAAAATAAAGCACCAAGACAGGTCAAAACTAACAGACAAACAAAACAAAACACAGAATGAGATAAAAACAAAATACATAGGCTGAAACAAAACAAAACACAGAGACAAGCCACAACAAAACTAGGTTCAAACTAAACAAAACGCCAGGACAAAACAAGAAAGAGACAAAAACAAAAAAACAAAGGCTGAAACAAAACAAAACACAGAGACGAAACTTCAAAAAACACACTAATAGACAGGTTAAAACAAAACAAAAAACAGAAAAAGACAAAAACAAAAAACACAGGCTGAAACAAATCACAGAAACATAAAAAAAAACACAAAGACAGGCCAAAACACAGTGACTGACCAAACACACACACACACACACACACAAATTAACTATTCAGAAGTAAACAATAGTTTGTACAAATCAAAGGTTGTAAGTGCTGTAAGTGACCCCATAAGCTGGCTGTTCCAGTTAAACATTCTTAAGAGCTGTAGTGTGTTCAGGTGGAGAGACGTTTGATGTGTTCACTGTCTAGCCATATCAGTGCATTGGTAACCAGTAATGACTTTGCTGTAGCAATGGCACCTAAACTAAATATAGACAATGAATGACTTTGACACACAAACATACAATAGATAGACTCCCTGCATGATGTAATAAAGCCTTATGACCTTTATAAAGATGTGCACATAAACCTGGAATTTAACTTAAATGAACTGTTGCTTTCAACAACTGCTCTGGATTTGACCCGTGGCTGAAAGGCTTACATCTCAATTTACAGCTCCACCCATTTTGGACCTAAACCTTCCAAAGGCTGATTTTCAGTAGGAGTTTCCCATTTCATTCCATATCTTGAGCTAACAGAGTCATCTTTGGCTTTGAATGCTAAACCACCTCTCCAAAACATGTGCTCTTCAGCTCCAGAGTGCAGATTAGCAGCTGCTGCCTAAAGGGGAAGCAGGCCTGTTTAAACCCAGAGTGGGAGTCAGTGTAGCCACATGAACCTGGCACCTCCACTTGATGAGCCAAAACTCAATCAGCGTGAATCCTTTTTAAGCCATCCCAAGAATGCAAGCAGACACCTAAAATAATCACAGTAAAAATACCTCATCAACATAGCCACAGATGTAAAAACACAGCTATATTTAAACCCTATGCAAACACTTCACACCTGGTATGTGTATGTTTCAATGGTTGTCCATCAGTGTGCAATTTTGTGTGTTAACTCAGATCAGACTTTCTAAAATTAATTTATCATGTGAAAAATAGCATTTGAAGAGCCTGGGGTTGGAGTGTGACCCAGTAAAGAGACTAGATGGAGTTTCTTACGTCTGTATGTTTTAGGCCTGCATCTGTTCCTGCCTTCATCACCTATCTGAAAATTGGTCTTTAATTAACCTCAGACTTAAAATATCTGCTCTGCATTATTTAGCTGTCTTCCTCTCACACACACACACAGACACAGACTCTTCGGCTTTCGTTTTAGTATAATACAAAACAGAAATTTACAGAAGCTCACAGTTACTCTAAAATGAATATGAATGAAGAAAGCTGAATCTGTTTTGAATATCATATTTGAACTGAGTGTTTAACATTAGGAAGAAAACATAACTGAGCAAATCTGTATCTGTAAAAATGTTCAAAACAAGTTAAAAGCTCCATCTATAACATTTGTTGGAATAATGTTAATAATAATATAAATAATAAAAAAATTAAGAAAAAAGATTAAACACATCATGGCCGTAGCCAGCTTTGAGGTCGCCAAGGTCAGTGGTACATTTTTCAAGTTCAAAAATAAAATTTGTTCTCTAAATAGCTAATTTGCTGTTTAAAAACTTTTCATAAGAGTGTCTGCATGAAAAAAATAATCTCAGACAATTTGCAAGAATGTTTACCATCCGTGGTGTGAAAATGATCGCTGCAAGAGGCTGGTGGAGTAAACAAGGCTTTAGAGAGTTGTGACTGAGGGCGCATAAGGGTTGCCAGGTTTCCACAGCAGAACAGACCCAATTGGTACTCAAAACTATCCCAAAACTAGTCCAATCACTTTTCAGGGAGCCCCCCTGGTAAAAATCACATTTCGGGGAGTAAAATACACATTTCTTGGCGTGGCTCCCCTGGTAAAATTTCCATTTCAGGGACTAAATATCACGTTATTGGGGTTGCTTTAACTCGCAGGCAAAAAAAACCCCCAAAAAACCACAGTGTTAAAGTAGCCCAATTCCATTGAAAAACTGCAGATTTGGCAACACCTGGCACGGATTTAGTCTCTGTGTTGCCGGATCAAGCTATTATAAGCATCTTTGGACTTGTCTTTTACACTTAATTTTACACTTAGAAAGTTAATAAAGTGGTAAATTGCAGTTTAAGGTTACCAATATATTTATTTTTTTTATCTTATTTACAAAAGATTTTAACTAATTGTGATTTATTTTATATTTGTTTTCATAGCAATATCTGGCAACACAGCAATGATCGCAGGCACTTACACTGACAGTAATCAAAAAAGCCCACGGAAAGGTTATTGCTGACAGGATACCACATCCTTGCAAATGCAAAAAACACCATGTTATCTAGCAGAAACATTATCAACGCTATCAAAAACAGTAGCATTTAACATTAGTACACAGATCTGTAGAATAAGTAGGTTACAGAATGAAGTGAAATATGGAAAAACTAGCCACTTATTATAGCTCAATTCTTATTGCAGTTATTTAGAGGTTATTAAGCTAATTTTATCTCACTATAGTCTCATGTGAGCATGTATAATGTTTATGGGTTTATTTTTTTTAACTTTTTATTCTAGTGCAAGGCCTTGCCTCATAGACTTCCATCGTCAAAATCATTTTCTGTGGTCACAGATGCTGTCAATAGAGCTTAACTTGTGTGCAACCCATAACATTCCTTTAACCGTTAACAGTTTTATGGTTTCTGAAAGACCAGCGTTTAGCATTCACTGGGAATCCAAGTTGTGTGTTTCTATGGATGTTTTGTTCATAATGTCTACATGCAGAATCCCCGAGGCTTATGCATTTTTCAAATTCTCCAGGTTCTGTACATTTCTCACATGATTTTTGGCAGCAACCGAGCAACGATACGATACCACAAACAGAGCTCGCTGAATGGTCTTAATTTAGATCGAGCACTTTTGGGTTTATCTTTAACCACGCAATCACAAAATCCCTCAGTGTTTCCAAGAACGCTCCCAGCACACCCCATTCACAGTTATCAGCTGCATCTCATTAAAAGAAGTTTTTCTGAAATCTGCATCACAAATCTGTTATCCACATGGTCTAATCTCCATTTAAACAGCAACACCACACGCTGAATATTTCGCAAGAGTCTGTACTGTTGCAGGCATAAAAAAAAAATTGAGAATCAGTTGCAAAATGGAAAATAAAGAGGAGAAAAATTCTGTTAGCTGAGACCAATGGGGAGAATTGTGTTCACATTACCTTAAAATAAAAAGAACATTTTTGTCAGTGGTGGTTCACATTATATTCTTGCTACTGTAATATTCACCTTAATGTTGTGTTCTGGTCATTCTGGACCCAAAGAGGATTTTCTTTTTCACAAAAATGCTAGTTAATGTAGGACAGAAAGTTACTTTAATGACTGTTAAAAAAAGCTGTCAAATCTATTAATTGCAATCAATCACATCCAAAATAAAAGTGTTTGTGTTTATATGTATGTGTTGGCATACTATATATATTTTTATATAAATACACACACATACATGTATATCGTGATTAATCACAGCCAAAATTGTATATATTTGGTTGTATTTATAAATTTATACATTTAAGGAAAAAACAAAAACAAAACACATACACACTATTATGTAAACAACCTTTTATTTTGAATGCAATCTGACAGGACTAATCCAGATTTCTTGTTATGCTATATTTGTCATGTGTATTGCTGGTCAGAGAAGCACATGACCAATGGGGTAATCAAAAAACAAAACAAAAAAACAACACCACACAACAAAAACAACAACAGTCATTAATAATAAACCCAAGGGAAACAAACAGAGAACTCAGGAGCAGATCAAACAGCATGCATGTCCAAATAATAACCGGCAAAACAGAGATCAAAAGGAGGAGAATTTATACAAAGACAAGAAAGGAACTAATAACTTAACTAGACTCAGGTGAACTGAATGAACTAATAAGGGCAACTCAGTAAAACTAGGTCAAAGCAAGACCAAGGCAGGAGAACAGAAACAGCAAAACACAAAAAGTCCATGACCGTTACAGTTCGCCCCCTCCCGGAAAGGTGTATCCTTGCGCCAACAAACAGTCCCACAGAGGAGGGAGGGTGGGGGTTCAGGAGGAGGGCGTAGAGCAGGAGAGAGACAGGGAGAAAACAAAACTGAAGGAGTCCATGGGGGAGTGGAGGGTGGGAGGAGCCAGGAGCAGGAGAAGCCTCCAGAGACCAGCCAGAACGGAGTCAAGGGAGGGAGGAGCCATGGTCGAGAGATGGCAGGCAACACCCTGGGGACGAGCGATTGAGACAGAGCGGCTGGAGGTGGAGACCCAGGTGGAGCCGCGCAGACGAAGAGCCTGGGCGACACAGAGGATCTGGTGGGGCAAGGCGGAGCCGGAGCGACTGAGGACGATGGTGGAGCCAGAGGGAAGGAGGAGCCTGACAGAGCTGGAGTGACAGAGTGACAAGGCGAAGCCAGAGGAGTGGAGTCCCGAGGTGGCGGATGGTCGACGACTGACCAAGGCAGAGCAGGAGGGACGAGGGAGCCCGATGGAGCTGGTGGGATGATGGGCCATGGTGGGGATGAGGGAGCTAGGAACCAAGGCGGAGCAGATGGGTCGAAGGCTGGAGGTGGAGACGGGATCTTCACGCCTAGGAAGCCTGGAAGTCTTGAGGCGTATCAGAACGCCCAGATGGCGCTGACTGAGGGTGAGCTGAAGGACTGACAGGCACTGGTGTGAGAGAAGGCAGGAGAGAGACTTAGGAGACAATGGAGGTTCAGGGGAACTGGGAACAACCTCTCCAAACCAGTCTATCAATTTCATCTCAAAAATGTCCAAAAGTTCCTTAGAATGTAGTCCAGGTTCACCCTCAGCGACAGGAGTGTGGGCGGGGCTTCCCTCCAAGCCCTCGATTTCCACCAAAACTCCCTCGGGGACGAGTTATGTTGCCGGCACACACCTGGTCAGACGGCTCTTGAGGCTCAGGCTCCGGGGTGATGCTCGGCTCAGTCACTGGTTTACGAGCTGGCTCACGTGTCGCGGCAGGCTCAGGCTCTCCGTCTGCGGTGGGCTCAGGCAATAGCTCTGTGTCGTGGGATGACGACTGGCTGGTCTTTGGTTTGGGAGTGGGGCTGAAGATGTCCTCCTCAGCGGGGCAGACGGAGAAATACAGTCCATTTCTCTCCAGCACCCACTCCACAAAAACTCTGGGATCGTTCGCTGGGAGGCGTGCCTTACATTGCACTGCTTCCGTTTGAGGATTTGATGATAATATAGCATGATGACAGATTTATAAGCTATTTTTAAAAAGGCAAGGCATTTCTGACTCAGAATACTAAATGGATTAATACTAAATGGATAACTAAAGGATTTTCAGAACAGATTTTTTTTTCCATTTAAATCAGTATCAGTTTAAGGCAGTGAAACAAGTCGCTGTCTTACAAAATGAAGTAAATTACTGTAATTATAGTAAAATACTGTAATTTTTTCAACACATTAAATTATTTGTGTTAAATACACAATTATTGTTTTCATAATACAGTATTGCATTTTTTTTATTATCTTAATGAGAGTAATACATAATTCTGTCTTAAATATCATAAAAATAATACCACTTAAATGTATTTAAAAATGGACTTCATTGCAAAATGTCAATTCTCATTTCTTTCATGATTTACTTGAAATAGTTCAAGTCAATCACATTTTCATGACCAGTTTGTGAGATTCACCCAATAGTAATATTATTCTTTTATTCTTTTATTTGTTCTTCTGCACTGTGAAGTGATGTACCCTGGTAAAACCCCTGCAGAACACCCGCTCACATAAACACACATATAAGGGCATAAGCAGTATATGCTACAGAAGAGCTGGATGCACTCCTCCATAAATATCCCACATAAAAAAGGAATCCTTCATCTACTGGCTATTAATGGCAGGCCTGCTGCACTAAGTTCCTCTTCCACGCCCGCTCCAAATCAGCAGCTCGTTAATCTTCAGATGAATACATCGCCCCGTTCTGTCCCCTCCGCCCGCGTCGCTCTAAGGGCCTTTTAGAGGAACGATACTCCATCATTTCGCTCATCTTTAATTTTGTCGCCTGGTTCTTCTCTATTTGTCCAATTAGATGAATCATGCATTTTAGAATCCGAAGACAGAGGAAGAGTATTTGACTGTAATTTCCTAGAGTCTCTGTGCTTTTGTTTCATTAACTTCAAATAAAAGAGCGTATTGCTCACTAATATTCAATATACTTACATGCGTGCTGTTTACATCCACGCTTTCCTTCACAGGTACACAAGAACTGAGAGACACACAGCATGACGATGTTTTTTTAGGCCATGTCGCATGCAAACACAAACTCACATACAAACAATCAAAGTGAGTTAATTCCATCACAGCCAATCTCAGCGTGATTACTGTCTCTCACATCACTATTTTCACAACTGTTTGATGAAGAAGGCGAAACACAGAGAGCAAGCGAGAGAAGATGAGTGAAGATAATGTGCTGAAAAAACTAATTAAAGAAGAAGGCCGTGGCCCGTTATCAGTTATCACAGCCGAGCCTGAGTCACCCATTATAGATCAAACAGAAGTTGCAGCATTTCAGATTTCTTGTGCTCGTACAAAGCGAGACGGATCAGGTGAACGCCGTTTGAAGTGGAATGAAATCCTACACGCTGGGTGGCAGATTGAACCCCAGACAAACCCCATTCCCAACCTCATTAGCTGTGATGCTTCGATTGGACACACATACGCAGCTATAGTTTTGACAATGTGTGAATAACACAATGAGTTTCTGGGGGGTCGGATTATCAAAAGGAATTTTACAAAGCTGCTAAATGACTAAATAATTAAGTAATTTTCTGTGCAATGCAAGCTGACTGACGATAGAAGCACAATACCAATTATTTAAAAGAATATAAAAAGAAAACTACTGTTGTGTTTTAGATTTATTTGTGATACGTAAATATATACTAAATAAAAAAATAGATTTTTCCACTGTTAACTAATCTCAGCATCCTTGATTAGAAATTGCAAGAACTGTGCAGCTGTACTGGAACATTTTAAAACCCTGTTAAAATGAATACACACACTAACATTTAAAACATTTTGAAAGGGGGTATGCTCACCAAGTCTTTGTCAAAAATACAATAAAAACAGTAATATTGTGAAATATTATTGCTGTTTAAAATAACCGTTTTCTGTTTGAATATATTGTGAAATGTAATTTATTTCTGTGATTGAAAGCTGAATTTTCAGCATATTTACTTCAGTCTTCAGTGTCACATGATCCTTCAGAAATCATTCTGATATGCTGATTTGCTGCTCAAGAAACTATGGAAGCCACTGAATAAAAATAAAAAAGGTAATTGCAAGTTTTTATCTTACAATTCTGACTTTTTTTTCCCCAGAATTGAGTAATACAAACTTGCAATTCTGATTTTTTTCTCAGAATTGCATGATATAAACTTGCGATTGTGACTTTTTCCCTTGCAATTCTGCCTTTTTTTCTCAAAAAAGTAAGATATAAACTCGATATAAACTCGTAATTCTGACTATTTTCTTGCAATTGTGACTTTATTGTTTTTATCTCACAATCCTTACATTTTGCCTCCAATTCTGACTTTTTTTTCTCAGAATTGTGAGATATAAACTTGCAATTGCAAGAAAAAAAAGTCAGAATTGCAAGATACAAACTCGCAATTCTGACTTTATTATTTGTATCTCACAATTCTTAAATTTTTCCTCCAATTCTGACTTTTTTTCTCAGAATTGTGAAATATAAACTTGCAATTCTGACTTTTTTCCTCAAAATTCTGACTTTTTTTTCTCACAATTGTGAGATATAAACTTGCAATTGCAAGAAAAAAAGTCAGAATTGCAAGATATAAACTCGCAATTCTGACTTTAATGTTTGAATCTCGCAATTATGACTTTTTGTTTTTATCTTACAATTCATACATTTTTCCTCCAATTCTGACTTTTTTTCAGAATTGTGAGATATAAACTGACTTTTTGTAAGATATAAACTCAGAATTTTTTGTTTGTAAGATATAAACTTTTTTTCTCAGAATTGCAAGAAAAAAATTGCAAGAAAAAAGTCAGAACTGTAAGATATAACCTCACAATTCTGATATAAACTCGAAATTATGAGGGGGAAAAAAAGACTGATATGTTTTCAGAATTGAGAGTTTGTATATCACAATTTATCACAATTCTGACTTAATAACTCACAATTCTAAGCCAAAAAGTCAGAATTTTGAGTTTATATCTTGTAATTCTGACTTTATTTCTCAGAATTGTGACTTTACATCACACAATTCCAAAAAAAAAGTCAGTTGCGAGATGTAAACTAAAAATTGTGAGAAAAAAAGTCAGAATTGTGAGATAAAAAGTTGCAATTAAGTTTTTTTTTTTTATTCAGTGGTGGAAACAGGCTTTCATAAACATTTCTTACTTTGATAGTTAAAAAGAGAACATGTGCTTGTAAGACCCCAATTTTTAACATCTTTTGAGAGGGTCTGATACTCACAAGCCCCCATAATCCACTGCTTGAGTTTTGATCAGTTTCATCAGAACTGTCCTGTGTGTGTGATGACATTAAGGTAAGTCAAGATGACAGCAGAGATCTCTTTGTCCCAGTTTTACATGTCCTTTGTTTGACCTATGAACCTTCACCTTGTGAAATGCTGAATTATCTGAGGTGTCAGTGTGAAGGGTTGGGTGTGAGTAAAACGTGTTGGAGGGAAAACAAAGTCACGGGTGACAGTGCGGCCAATACTTTCTGACAACATTGGCAGTGTTTTTCTCCAGCAACCCACTGACCTGAATCACTGAATCCCTCTCCATTTGATGTGGAAATCTTTTCCCATCTCTTTCCAACAAGAATACATGAATATACAATCAGCAGCAGCGTGAAAGACATTTTTAGGTCTCCACTGGAATTGACTTTTATTAAATTGTTTATTTATAAAATATTATTATTTATTTTTTAAATAAAAAATAAAGATAATAGAGCTTCTCAAATGTAAGGATACAGCTTTAAATTTGTTTTTCACATTATCAAAGACATGTTGTCACATCTAAAACTATTTTAAACAGCATGTTAATTATAATTTTAGCTTTTTTATTATACAAGCAGGTACGTGACTCATGAAAAATTCATTTATCACACCACAGGACCATTTAAAATGAACTAGTGATTAATGACGTGTTAAATAAATGAATACATAAATTAACATGCAAGTAAATAAACATAAAATAAATAAAATAAAATAAAGCTAGAAAAAAACAGACAGGTAAATAAATAAATTAAAATACATTTGTATATAAATACATAAATATAACGTGTAAATGAATGAATGAGTACACAAGTAAATAAATGTAAAATAGAATTGAAAATATATAAAGCTAGAAGAAAATAATTAAAATGAATACACGAGTAGATAAATATAAAATAAACTAATTAAAATAAATTAGTATATAAATATATAAATATAAGTGAGTAAATGAATGAATGAACATGTAAGTAAATGCATATAGAATAATTTAAATAAATAAATAAGTAAATAAATAAATAAAGTTGGAAGAAAAAAATGAATACGCATGTAAATAAATATAAAATAAATTAATTAAAATAAATTAGTATATACATATAAGTGCATATTGAATGAATCCACAAGTAAATAAATATAAAATAGAATATTTAAAACAAATAAATAAAGCTATAGAAGAAAATTAATTAATTAATTAATATACAAGTAAATAAATACAAAATAATCAAAATAAATGAAGCTAGAAGAAAATAAAAAAAATAAATGAACATAAAGCTAAATAAACAGAAATAAATAAATTCAAATAAATTTATAATAAATGTATGTATATAAATATAAGTGCATAAATGAATAATTCCGCAAGTAAATAGATATAAAATAGAAAAACAATATTAATTAAAATATTTAAAACAAATAAATAAAGCTATAGAAGAAAATAAAAAATTTACACACAAGATAACTATAAAATATATAAATTAAAATAAATTATTATATAAATATATAAATATAAGCACATAAATAATGAATGAATACACAAGTAAATAAATATTAAAAAAGTAGTATATAAATATATAAATATAAGTGAGTCAATTAATGAGTAAATGAATATGCAAGTAAATAAATCTAAAATAGAATAATTAAAAAAATAAAGCTAAAACAAAATAATTAAATAAATGAATACACAAGTAAATAAATCTAAAACAAATTACTAAAAATTCATTAGTAAATACATATTTAAAGATTAAATATGTAATAGAGTAAATATATGACTGAATAAATAAATAAATGAATAAATGATTGAATGAATGAATAAATAAGATTCACAAATGTATATATTCCCCTATACATTCATCTACTGTAAATCTGAACCCATGACACACTATGTCAGCTATCCCTGACCTCAGAGTCATTGTTTAGCCATCACAATACACATTGGGATTTTCTCCAAACAACTAGTCTAAATTTATCATTAGCATCACAATTACAGACAGTAGCATCAGAGTGTTTATGTGTGCTCATCTGTTTATGTTTGTGTTTGGTCTTAGTCTGTGTTAAGTTTTATAACTGCTGTTGGGACACAATAGTCTGTCAGGTGAGGGGAAGAACAGCTCGTTGAATGGAAGGAAGAGAGGCGTGGAGACAGGAAGCACACCAGCCTGAGGAAACACGCTGCAACATTATCCTTCTACACACACACGGCCCTCTGTCTCGACACTCGACACACACAGGAAACACAAATACAGAGAAAGAGAGAGTAAAATACAGTGAAAGAGCAAGACAAAAAAAAAGTCACAGAGTATGAGAAAATGAATTAATGTGCATGAGTGAAGAAAGTGTGTGTGTGAACATGCTATATGGCTGTGAAAATCTTTAAAAACTTTAAAGACAGTCAAAGTTTCCAATATTGATAATAATAAGAAATGTTTCTTGAGCAACACTGTACCGTATATATATATATATATATATATATATATACACTGACCAAAATTATAAATGCAACACTTTTGTGTTTGCCCCCATTTTTCATGAGCTGAACTTCAAGATGTAAGACTTTTTCTATGTACACAAAAGACCTATTTCTCTATCTGTCTAAATTTGTGTTAGTGAGCACTTCTCCTTTGCCGAGATAATCCATCCACCTCACAGGTGTGGCATATCAAGATGGGGGGCATATTGGGGGGTCCGGGGGGGTCCGAAAACCAGTCAGTATCTGGTGTGACCACCATTTGCCTCACGCAGTGCAACACATCTCCTTCGCATAGAGTTGATCAGGTTGTTGATTGTGTCTTGTGGAATGTTGGTCCACTCCTCTTCAATGGCTGGGCGAAGTTGGTGGATATTGGCAGAAACTGGAACACGCTGTCGTATACGCCAATCCAGAGCATCCCAAACATGCTCAATGGGTGACATGTCTGGTGAGTATGCTGGCAATGCAAAAACTGGGATGTTTTCAGCTTCCAGGAATTGTGCACAGATCCTTGCAACATGGGGCCGTGCATTATCATGCTGCAACATGAGGTGATGGTCATGAAAGAAATAATCCAACAATGGGCCTGAGGATCTTGTCACAGTATCCCTGTACATTCAAAATGGCATCAATAAAATGCACCTGTGTTCGTTGTCCATAACATATGCCTACCCATACCATAACCCCACCGCCACCACGGGCCACTCGATCCACATCGTTGACATCAGCAAACCGCTCACCCACACGACGCCATACACGCTGTCTGCCATCTGCCCTGTACAGTGAAAACCGGGATTCATCCGTGAAGACAACACCTCTCCAAAGTGCCAGACAACATTGAATGTGAGCATTTTCCCACTCAAGTCGGTTACGACAACAAACTGCAGTCAGGTCGAGACCCCAATGAGGACGACGAGCATGCAGGTGAGCTTCCCTGAGACGGTTTCTGACAGTTTGTGCAGAAATTCTTTGGTTATGCAAACCGATCGTTGCAGCAGTTTTCTGGGTGGCTGGTCTCAGACGATCTTGGAGGTGAAGATGCTGGATGTGGAGGTCCTGGGCTGGTGTGGTTACACGTGGTCTGCAGTTGTGGGGCCGGTTGGATGTACTGCCAAATTCTCTGAAACGCCTTTAGAGACGGCTTATGGTAGAGAAATGAACATTCAGTTCACAGGCAACAGCTCTGGTGGATATTCCTACAGTCAGCATGCCAGTTGCATGCTCCCTCAAAACTTAATAATCTGCATTCAATAACTTACAATTTTTCTCTAATATTTACCTTTAGTAAGAACAGAAAGCCCATTATACTTGAATTTGCATGACATATTGCAGTATGACATGTCTTTCCCCAAATGTACCCTCTCACAGGCACTAAACTTCTACTTTCACATTCAATTTTGTGAGCAAAGATGCTGCATTCATATGCAGACAGACAGAAAACCCCTGCAGGTGCATTTGTGTTACACAACCATCCAGAAACAACGGCGGCCAGCGCCAGCCTGTTATTTCCAAGGGCTTGCCTAGCTTATGTGTGTGTGTATGAGATTGTCAAACCTTCCCTAGTGACAGTTAAACATGAAAGCAATCTCTGACCCTAAATTCAGCTCATCAGTTCAACAGGTAACCCGGTCATCCTTCAACCAGCTTACTAAAATGATGAAGTTTCTGCTTTCAGGATGTTTTTGAGAAGGGTACATAAGGGTTTCTCGTCTGTTTGGTGCATGTTTATATGGGTGTGTCTGAGCGGTGCGGGGAAACTGAGGGTTGCTCTGTGCTGTCAGATCGAGTGTGTGTCTGCAGCTGCTTGAAATGATGTTTGTGAGTGTGCGCACATGTGTATGAGTGTGTGTCG
The DNA here is from genome assembly GCF_022985175.1 of Labeo rohita. Taxonomy (NCBI): domain Eukaryota; kingdom Metazoa; phylum Chordata; class Actinopteri; order Cypriniformes; family Cyprinidae; genus Labeo; species Labeo rohita. Next base: position 11,027,840 of record NC_066887.1, on the reverse strand, counting down.
TTTGCGTAAGTACAATAGACATGTCAGAGCAGTGAACGCCCGACAGACAGACACACTGCGATCTCAGTACACAGCCTTTTGTGAAGGTTACTTGGAAAACACAGGCAGGGTACAAATGAGGTTAATCTCAACGGGCAGAAGCTACCAGACCCTTGTACAAATATAGAGTCACTGCTAGGCAGAATACGCCAAATCTGATAGATGACTGGCTTTAATTTTTTAATTAAATATGGACACCATTTAGGTGGTGATAATTAAAGAGTGTATAACATATGTGTGCATGTATATATATATACTTTTGTTGATACAGCATTTTACTGCAAACCTCAAAATGTCTGACAGCCAAAAAGGCCAACACAGTAAAATTAGATACTGTTTGATTCAGCATGCCATTCCAATTTTTGCCCAAACTGGTCAGTTATAAGCAGGAAAGTAAATATTTCATATCTTTTGACCAGTAGGTGGTGCTGTGATGAAACTACTTGCGTTCCCTCAGGTCATGCTTGTTATAACACATACCAAGTTTGGTCAGAATCCACTAAAGAGTTACAGAGATATAGCCTCATGCCTCATGCTAGATAGTTTGAGTAAGAGACTCCAAATTTGCTATGGTTAAAGGAGAAGTTCACTTCCAGAGTTACAATTTACAGGTAATTTACTCACCCCCTTGTCATCAAAGATGTTTGTGTCTTTCTTTCTTCAATCAATAAGAAATTATGTTTCTTGAGGAAAACTTTCCGTAATTTTTTTCCATATAGTGGACTTTAATGGTGCTCTCAAGTTTGAACTTTTTTTGTAAAGGGCTTTTGATCTTCTCTGCATGTTTACTTTGTAACACTGGGTCGGTACTTCTGCAGCAATGTAGGACAATTTTGAAGTTGGGAAAGAAAACGAGATGGGAGTTTTTCAACATACCCTAACTGTATTGACTGTATTGAACCAGAAAAAACAGAGTATACGCAAACTTAGACAAGACGAGCGTTTGAGGTTAAAAAGTATATAAATTGTCAATTTGTTTCAAAAATGACTAATTGTTTCGCTAGATAAGACCCTTCTTCCATAGCTGGGATCATTTAGAGCCATCTGACGCTGCATTTAAACTGTATTTTGGAAGTTCAAACTTGGGGCCACCACGGAAGTCCACTATATGGAGAAAAATCTGGGAATGTTTTCCTCAAATAACATAATTTCTTATCGACTGAAGAAAGAAAGACATCTTGGATGACAAGGGGGTAAGTAAATTATCTGTAAATTTTTGTTCTGGAAGTGAACTTCTCCTTCAGCCTATTGGTGGTGCTACAGACTTTGAGAAACTTCAAAATTTGCTATGGTTAATATTGAGACTGTCTTCTATCTGTGTGCCAAATTTCATAACTTTTGCACAAGCGATTCTATAAGATTCATAAGATTCATTATAATATGTTAATGCATTTGAAAGAGTCAGCATTTTACTACAAAATTCAAAACGGTTCACGCTCAAAATGGCTGACACTGGAAAATTTGGTATGCTACTCCGCATCAAACGATATCACTCTTAAGATTTTTGGTAAAACAGGTTGATCTTAGACCTTACGGTTTAAAAGTTATTAGCAGAAACATGAGTGCAAATTTGGCCACGAGACTGTCCTGGATCTGTGTGCCAAATATTGTAACTTTCCTGCAAGCGGTGATGTTGTAAAATATTATTTGAATTTAGACAATTTTTTATAATTATTTTTCATTTTGATATTTTACATAAACAATATATATTTTAAAAAGTAATTTATTTACTCCAGTCTTAAGTATCACACAACCCTTTAGAAATCATTCTAATATAGTGATTTTTAATACATTTATTATTATTAGCATTATTCATCTTGAAAAGAAAACATTTTTGCAGTTTTGTGGAAACATAATTTTTTTCAGGAACATTTAATAGACAAAGGTACAAAACTGTATTTATTATACATAAATACTTTTTATATGAATAGTTGTATAAAAATACAATTAATAGTATTAGTATACCTTCAAATAAACACACAACATTATATAGGCATAACTAAAAAACTATTGATCCTAAGGTCAGGTGATTCTACAAAAGGTCAAAGCTCTGCTGAACTGAAAATTTCTGTATATATTTGGCAATGTGAAATATTATCTTCTTAGCAAATGATGCTTGTTTTTATAGGTAGTTTATAGTCTCTAAAGGAGATTTATCTTCATAAAGTCTGGTATTAAAACATACATTCAATAAGTGGGTCATGGCTTGCTTAGTTACTGTCCTGTCAGCAATTTCACGGAGGAGCTCCTACTGTATCTCTGGCTCCTGTTGTGAGAATGCTTATGAATATCTCACTCTCTCTCCAGGCTATTAATAGCAATGACAGCAAGTGCTCTGCCCTGTGCTGTAAACCCAGATACCTGATACAGGGTTCAGGCACACTTCCTTCCCATAATGCAGTAGGTAAACCGCACGGTATATTATTAGCAGACCTCCAAATATCTGACTCGAGAGATAAAAATGTAACGAAAGAACAAATAATTTGATACATCTTTTCAAACGAGTGCAAGCTTTGTTGTTTATTTCAAATTTGTGATCACTAAAAACAGAATTCTTTAACTAAACACGCAACCTTTATGTTGAAACTGTAATGAAAGTAAAACTAAAGTTGAGTTTCAAGCTTCTCTCGCAATCTGTGTCAGGTCTGTGTAAAGATGAAGTGTTTCTACTGAGACGCACAGAATGTTTGATATCAAACAGCGTGAGTCGAGGAGGTTTCGTGGAGCTGCATACTAACTGGGTTGCGGTGTGTTTACCAAAATCCCTCTGAGGAAATTTCCGTTGTGCCAATGTGAGGCTGAGGGCATGGATGAGGAAAGTCAGAGATGGAGGATGGAGGATTCCTGTAACCCAATGCTATGCAGGCAAGCAGATATCTGTGGAATCATGCCTACTGACAGACTTATCCATGATCTCATCCTCAGTATATGAGTGTATCTGCTGTGGCCCCCTGCCAGAAGAGGAATGAAGTGTGTGATGAAGTACTCATGCTGTTGCTCACGCATAATTGGCTTAAACAATTTAAGCGCTCGGCATTTAGATAATTACCTCCAATCAAAGAAAATATCACACGCACTTGTGATAGTGAGCAACGGTAATGAAATGCAGAAAGATTGCAAAACTGGTGTTAGCCAACACGCTTTAATGTTATGGCATATTAGTCACTGAGCACTTTAATGCCATCTGAAAAGGCTGCCATTTAAAGGAATCATAGTTCTTTCATCATTTACTCACTGTCATCACTCATCTTCCGTGGAACACGAAAGGTGATGTTGGGAAAAGTTCACACTGCTGTTTTCCATACAATGAAAGACAAAGGTGACCGAGGCATCAAATTTGAAATTTAAATATGCACGTATTTAAATTTGCCAATTGCGACTGGGTACAGGACACATGAGAATCAATGATGTTTGCTATCACTGAAGTCAAACATGGTGTGATCATGATCCAGCATATGTGAATATATGAATGTTAATGAGATTTTACAGAATATTAAAAAAAAAAAAAAAAAAAAAAAAAAAATAATAAAGCACTTGACTACTAATGGAATAGTATGTACTACTTTTATAGTGCTTGTTGTCATTTTTGGAGCTTGACAGTCTCAGTCCCTATTCACTTACACTTAACCGATATATATATCTGATTTAAAGTGATAGTTCACCCAAAATTGAAAATTCTGTCATTAATTACCCTCATGTCGTTCCAAACCTGTAAGACCTTCTTTCATCTTCAGAACACAAATTAAGATATTTTTGATGAAATCCAAGAGCTTTCTGACCCTGCATAGACAGCAACGCAACTGACACGTTCAAGGCCCAGAAAGCTAGTAAGGACATCGATAAAAAAATCCATGTGACATCAGTGGTTCAACCATAATTTATTAAAGCTTTGAGAATACCAACATAGGCTCATTGGAAATACGTGCCTCTATAAGCATTTCTGCAAAACTGAAAAAAAAGGTACCTATATGTACAAATCACTGCAGTTTCCAGAGGCTGCCTCACACAATGTATGATTTACACACTGAGTTTCGATTAATAAAGCCTAATTTACACACAGTTACTTGCAGAATATTATATCATGGCTTCGAAACAATCCTAAACTTCTAAACATTGTTGTCACATATACAGTTTCATATGCATGAGTTTTCTAATTCAGTAGGTTTGCTCAGTAGCTCATGTGATATAGCATTGCACTTGAGTGATGAAGAGCTCCGGTATGAACCCTGTGAAACTACAATTCGACAAAACAGCTCAAATCTGCATAAGGTAGTTAAAATAGCACGGCAGCATCATCAAATGCATTTTTATATCACTTTTGTATTTGTTAACACTATAGGCTTAGAGTTGGGTTAAATCTGTGTGTTTGTAATAAATCCATCATTAAGATGCTTTTAACTTTAAATCATCGCTTCTGGACAAAATATGAGCCCATAATCCAAAATAATGCTTCCATCCCCTGTTGTTCTCCCACCTCAAAATCCACCAACATATTTGTTTAGAGGTGTTTAAAAAGTTTTTATTTGTAAACAGAGTTTGATCTGTGCATATTTCTCTCCTGATTCAGACAAGTTGTCTTTTTCACTGCTGAAAACAATAATATACATAGAGGAGGCATATTTTGGTGAGCAAGTGATGCTAAATTTCTCCAAATCCATTCTAATAAAGAAACAAACTTCTCTGCATCTTGAACGGCCCAAGGGTGAGTAAATTTTCAGCAAGTTGGATAAACTCTTCCTTTAACTAAAGTTAACAGGTACAACCTTAATGTAAAGTGTTACCAAAAATGTTGCTAAATTTCTTCGTATTTCCTTTTGCATTTAATAAAGAAAAACATCATGGTTTGGAATGACTTTTAAATGAATAAATGGCAGATGTTTCTTTTTTGGTCAACCTTTTTCTTATGTTTATAGCCGATATATAAAATGTGATATTTTGCTGATGATGGAGGAAAGCAGAAAACCCTTCAGAACTCCCACTGAGAGACAGCTATGATTCTCTCTCTCATCACATCTTTCCTCTTCCTTATCTCCCTCTCAAAGACGTGTGGGACGCAGCTTTGGAAGTAGGTCAAATCTGTGCGGGAAAACAGTGATCCTGGCAGACAGAACCGGCTCGATAGTGTGGAGCTTGTGGTCTTTTTACCTTCACGCCTTAAACCGAATAACAAAAGCAAAAGGCGTCAAGACAACTCCAAGTTTTCAGGCACTCGAATGTAAGCGCTCAGTTATGCAGCAAATAATCAATTAAATGCTGTCAGGAAGTAAATGATGAGCCAGTGTATAAGTGATGCATTTTGCTGTGAGATACTGGTAGTGTACAGATGGTACACTGGGAGATCTTGCTGTCATAGATGTGTATAGTAATGAGCTGATATCTATCCTTCTCTGCTAGAAAATCTGTCCACATTTCCTCTGATTGGGACTTCTTTTTTCTCTTTCCAACTCACCATGTTAAACGCATCTAAAATGGGCCTTGACTTTATGTGTGTGTGTGTTAGATACAGTAGGAACAGATGACCAGAGAAAGCACTGGCTCGTCTCTGCATTCATGGTCCTCCTGAGTTGTCATGGAAACACTATCGCCTGAGTGTGGTAGACCAGTCCTTGGCTTGTGTTTGTATTCTTGCGCTGTATTTAGACCAATCAGGGGATTGTGATCCAGTGATGTGATCACAGGAACATCCTTTCATCTTCACCCTTTATTTGTTTGTTTTAAGTTACACTCACACACCTACTATACGTAAACCAGCACGTAAATGACTGATTTGGTAAGATATTTTTAGACTGTAGTTCACTCTACTATTTGAGAGTCATAGTAATTAAAGCATAATAAAATTAAGCAATAATTACATGAGAAAATGTGGTGCTGTACTTGAATAATACCTTCAAATATTGCCAGAGGCTGAATCATGTTAATATTCAAACAGCATGCTGTAAGTGTGACATTGCTTTTATACAACTTTTCAAAAAAAAACTGGTAAATGATGAAAATCTCCCAATAGGGTGATAAAATAAACAGAATTAGGTGCCATATGTCTAAAATGTAAGTCACCAAAAATTAAAAATATGTGAGCATTAACCACAAAATCAACCATAAAGGGCAATTCTTTAAAACCATGAATTTATACATGAATAAATAAGCTTTCCTTTGATGTATGGTTTGTTAGGATAGGACAATATTTGGCCAAGACACAACGTTTTGAAAATCTAGTTCACCCAAAAATGAAGACTTGATGTTTATCTGCTTACCCCCAGGGCATCCAAGATGTAGGTGACTTTGTTTCTTCAGTAGAACACAAACAAAGATTTTTAACTCAAACCGTTGCAGTCTGTCAGTCATATAATGGCAGTCAATGGGATCCATGGCTTTGAGAGTCAAAAAAACATACACAGACAAAACCAAATTAAGTCCTGCGGCACTTACTGAACAGTATTTATATAATTTTTTACCTCTGAATTTAATTTCATTTCATGTCAAAATATGTCATTTAATCTTAGTACTATTTGTTTATGGGCAGGTTATGAAGTCAGTCACAGCATCTTTCCCCCGGCAAATAGCAGTCTATGACTGGCTTAGATTTCGGCACAAGAATTATCACTATTTTGGTGAAAAGTAATTACAGAGAACAGTTGAATACACTTAAATTAAAATGCTAGTTTTAAATGTTATTTTTTTTTATAAAATGCTTGTTAAAGGAGAAGTCCACTTCCAGAACAACAATTTACAGATAATGTACTTACCCCCTTGTCATCCAAGATGTTCATGTCTTTCTTTCTTCAGTCGTAAAGAAATTATGTTTTTTGAGGAAAACATTTCAGGATTTTTCTCACTATATAATGGACTGATATGGTGCCCCGAGTTTTTTTTCAAAATGCAGTTTAAATGCAACTTCAAATGATCCTAAATGCAGTTGTAAATGATCCCAGCCGAGGAAGAAGGGTCTTATCAGGCGAAACGATTGGTTATTTTCATTTAGAAAATACAATTTAAATACTTTTAATCTCAAACGCTCGTCTTGTCTTACTCTCCCTGAACTCTGTGTATTCTATTTCATGACAGTTAGGGTATGTCGAAAAATGTATTTTCTCCCTCAACTTCAAAAATCATTTAAAAATCATCCTACATCACTGCAGAAGTACCAACCGAGTCTTTGCAATGTGAACATGCAAAGAAGATCAAACACCTATAACAAAAAAGGTAAAACAGTGACATAGGACGATTTTGAAGTTGAGGTAGAAAATACGGTCAGAGTTTTTCGACATACCCTAACTGTCATGAACCGGAAAAAGCAGAGTTCAGGGAGAGTAAGACAAGACGAGCATTTGACATTAAAAAGTATATAAACTGTATTATTTTTATGAAAATAATCAATCGTTTCGCTAGATAAGACCCTTCTTCCTCGGCTGGGATTGTTTACAACCGTGTTTGGGATCGTTTGAAGCCGCATTTAAACTGCATTTTGGAAGTTCAAACTCTGGGCACCAAAGCAGTGTTTTTTCCTCAAAAAAAAAAAAAAAAAAAAAAAATTCTTTACGACTGAAGAAAGAAAGACATGAACAGCTTGGATGACAAGCGGGTGAGTACATTATCTGTAAATTGTGGTTCTGGAAGTGGACTCCTTTAAACGAGTTTAAAATGTACAGTATGTAATATTGTAAACTATGCTGTATTCACCCTAATAAATTAAATTTGTCTTATATTTTTGCCCATTGGTGTTGTTGGTTAGTAATAAATGTTCATCTTTTGATCATTACTGTTGCCTCTACAATTCTGTGTGTGATTTTTAATTTTCAGCCCATTTTAAGCCAGCAATGTAATATTTTTAAAACAGTAGTTTAGTTAACCCTTTAACTGTCACTTCCGTTTTTGAACACAGACATAAAAATGCACTATCCAGACTTAAATTTTTATGATTCATGAATGAAAAAAATTTGTAATATGATTTTGATGTACAATTTCCATGGTAATGCAATGTCTGATTTTAAAATGCCTTTCAAAGGATGAATTTTGAGATTTTAAGTTTTGAGCTGATATATAATTTCTTATAATATCTAAAGCATGATAGGAAAAAAGTCTGTTGCGACAAAGGTCAGGACTCATGTTATGATGTCGATTTTTTGAAGTTGCACTCTTGACATATATTTCTATATTTCTAACACAAAAATATAGTAAAATATCTATTTAGGAGTCTTAGACCTTCCCAACGATGTATAGTTTGTCATGATTAGATTAGGATTTATTTGTAATATGGTGAAGTAATATTACATTTATAATGCTTTTAACCCAGCATTTTTTTAGAGTGTAATGACAGAATTTTCATTTTAGGGTGAACTATCCCTTTAAGATCTAGATATACTTCACTTAAAATTAAAGAATGAAATTCTTTAAAAAAAAAGAAGAAAAAGGGGCCAAACACTGTTTGTTTTGGGAGAAAAAGTTTGCCACAGTGAACTTTCAATAAAAGTTCACACCAGCTGGTAAACAGTTTTGAATTGCCATCGGTTCATGGTGATTAGGTAGGTGTGCTCTGGAGCTCCGTCTTCTTTGATATGGAAATCTTCTTCAGTTTATTGCTAATGTATATAAATCCTCCATAAATAAATAAGATAAATAATTGACTGGAGTGCCAGATTACAAAAGATATCTCACTGCTGTCCTATTTTTTGTGTTTCGTTACTGAAAGAAAAGCATGCAACTTATATTTATACATCTAAACGTCTCTCTCAGTAGCGTGGATGGTTTTGGGGCGTTTGCTAAGTGTATACTGGTGAAAAGGTATGTCAACTTCTTTTTACCTATAAGCGAAGAACAAAAAGAACTTCACCATAAGTACATTGGGGCCTTTAATGATCTGGCCTCAACAGTTCTTAAGCTCACACAAAGCTTTTGCACAGTATGTCGATCACAAGTCATATTGATCATTTTTATGCTGCTTACTTGTAATTTTTGTCTTTAATCAACCAAAACATCATTAGGATTTGAAAAGACATGAGGGTGAGTAAAAGAAAAAAAAAACAGAATTTTCCTTTTTGAGTGAACTATCCCTTTAATATTGAGTAACTTGCATTTCAGGCACAATGTGGCCGGCTATTTTATGTTTGTTCTTTGAAAATAGTTTCAAAAGAACCCAAAGCATGATCAACGGTTATGTGTTGCCAAGCAACACACAGACTGACAGCCTGAAACGCAGTGAACACAGACAGGCGAAGTGACATGAATAGTGAAAACGCCTGTGAAAATCAACCAATCGGATTGAAAGATCAGAACTAACTGTTGTATAATAGGTCCATTTTGACCCTTTGCCTGTTTTAATCACATGTTCAGCTGGTTATGATTCAAGCTTTGTGTAATAAGGAATAAGGAAAAGGAGAGAGAGAAAAAAGATGAGTTTTTAAGGAACAAGAGTAATTGGAACATTGAAAAGAATTAATCTCCAATAACTAAAAATAACACAAGGACAAAAGTTGAAGACCAAATCAAAGCAAAGACAGGAATAATACACACAGAGAGAGATCAAAGTAAAAGCATGCCCTTGTTTTATTAAAATAGTTCAGTCTTTGCTTGAGGCAGTGTCTGATCCTCGGCCAGAGAGATGTTTTTTGTGCACCAGGAGGGACACTTGGGGTTGATGAACCTTCATATGAATGTCTTTTTTTAGGATGTACTGTTACAAACAGGAAACGAAAAGACAGAAAGGGTCTGACATCTCTGTAGGGTTTGGAAATATTTCCACTCCACAATCACGCAAATTTACTGTTTAGGTTAAATTCAACATGAAATCAAAATTCATTTATTTTCTTAATACGCTTTCCCGACAAAGGCATAAGGCAGAACGCAACACTAAAAAGTAGAAAAATATCTTGAGACAAAGATTGACAGTTGAGGTTAAAAATTTACATACAGCTTTCAGAATCTGCAAAATGTTAATTATTTTACCAAAATAACAGGGATCATACAAAATGCATGTTATTGTTTATTTAGTACTGACCTGAATAAGATATTTCATGTAAAATATGTTTACATATAGTCCACAAGAGAAATTAGTAGTTGAATTTATAAAAATGATCCCATTCAAAAGTTTGCATACTCTTGATTCTTAATACTGTGTTGATACCTGAATGATCCACAGCTGTGTTTTTTTGTTTAGTGATAGTTGTTCATGAGTCCCTTGTTTGTCCTGAACAGTTAAACTGCCTGCTGTTCTTCAGAAAAATCCTTCAGGTCCCACAAATTCTTTGGTTTTCCAGCATTTTTGTGTATTTGAACCTTTTCCAGCAATGACTGTATGATTTTGAGATCCATCTTTTCACACTAAATACAACTGAAGGACTCATATACAACTATTACAGAAGGTTTAAACACTCAATAAAGCTTCAGAAGGAAACACAATGCATTAAGAGCCGGGGTGAAAACTTTTTGAATTTAAAGATCAGGGTAAAATTGAACTTCTGGGAAACATGTAACTATCTTCTGTAACCTCTGAAGAGCAGTACTAAATGAAAAAAATAAGATTTTTAGGCAAAATAAGAAACATGTACACATCTCCATTTTTTTTTTTAAGTTTTCATCCCCCGCCTCTTAATGCATGGTTTTCCTTCTGGAGCATCAGTGACCATTTGAACCTTCTGTATTAGTTGCATATGAGTCCCTCAGTTGTCCTCAGTGTGAAAAGATGGATCTCAAAATCATACAGTCATTGTTGGAAAGGTTCAAATACACAAAAACGCTTGAAAACCAAAGAATTTGTGGGACCTGAAGGATTTTTCTGGCAGTTTAGCTGTTCAGGACAAACAAGGGACTCATGAACAACTATCACTAAACAAAAAAAACACAGCTGTGGATCATTCAGGTAACAACACAGTATTAAGAATCAAGTGTATGTAAACTTTTGAACAGGGTCGTTACAAATTCAACTATTAATTTCTCTTGTGGACTATATGTAAACATATTTTATGTGAAATATCTTATTCAGGTCAGTACTAAATAAAAAATAACATGCATACTGTATGATCCCTCTTATTTTGGTAAAATACTTAACATTTTGCAGATTCTGAAAGGGGGATGTAAACTTTTGACCTCAACTGTAATATCCATTTTCCCTAAATCTGAGCACTATTGAGCCAAACTGCCTACACAGGACAGTCTAGCCAGAGTTTCCTAAACTGGGTTTGTGAGGGAAACTGTGAGTTGATGAAATAAAACTCCTCTATTCAGAGTTTAGCTACAATTAGTGCTAAAGGTGGTACAGTTCAGGATCTGTCTACAACTGTAAATGATAACAGTCGTTTACACTCACTGTTAAATGTTAATGTGTGACTGTAGTGTTTTCGCCCTGTTAGTTTTAAATCCTCTCACACGCAATCAAAACTTTAAACTACAAAGTAGTAAGTTCTGTCCAAACCTTAATGTAATGAAACTGTGGTTTGTATGGATCAGTTATCAATTAACACCCCGGATCCACTTTAATTACATCATGATTTGCTAATAACCTTCAACAAGGTAAAAGTAAATGGTTTTTAGTTAAATCTCTTCAGCTTCAAAGGGCGCTTTGTAAATTGGATTTTCACATTGGCACCTTTCATGATCAAAAATGTCAAATACAGCAAAACATTTTGAAAGTGTATACCAAAGCAAGGACACGTGAAATAGCCTTGTAAAATATGAAAGCCATCATGTGTCTCTCCTCTTCCCACCTTTGCGTGTATAAAGGCACTCTGTCCCGACCACAGGCTCTTACCGGTGCGCGTAAAGTAAAGTGCCCGCTCATATTCTGTTTGCCAGGCCACCCACACTGGCTGCGGCTTTCCTGTATCACTTCCAGAACTGTAAAAGCAGTCACGATCTGCCGGGAAATCAACACGTCACGCTTGAGTCAGACTAAACCGCCGGATTCTTGCTACCAGCACAGCCTGTTATGTGTTATAGGTTTACAGAGTAAACACAGAGATTACGCCACTTTCAGTTTCTCAACTTTGTGTACTCGATGGATGGGCTATAAACTGTCCCTACAAAGTTCAGTCACACAGATATAGCTAGAAAACTGACGTCAAAATACATGGAGAAAGCGTCTGTTCCCTTTCCTTTAAAATGCACTTCAAGTGTATTATTTGAAATCTGCTATTTTTGTTCTTGTGTGTTCATTTGAGGATACAGGTTTTTTTTTTTTTTTTTTGGACCCACCTGGGGCAAAGTTATGAAAGTTCTTAAGAAAAATTCCTGGAAAAAAGTTGAATTCCTGGAAAAGTCTGTTTTTGGTTTTCATCCTCTCTCTAAAACCATTTTGGTTGATGTTTCACATAATTAATACACCATCTGTACAGATCAACTGGTACTTGAATCTTTCAGCTCACAGTACCTGATTTCATTAAGTCAGCTTCAATTAGAGTGCCAAGAACAGTTGGATAATTTTAATGCAGAGACAAACATGGCTCAGTCACTGGGTCTGATCTAATGATGTTAGGTTTTAATAAGTATCTGCGTGACAATCTGAGACAAAACAGTCATTATAAAGTTCAGAGGTGCTCTGCGTAGTCTACAATCTCCTATTTGCCCACATGCAGTCACTACTGCAAATGTAATCAGCGTGAAAAGATTTGATATGGAAAGCCCGGTCGTTCACCTCCCCTATCACACAGCACTTGAGGAACATCCACACATCCAAAACATCCTGTGCACCATAGATGAATCACTGATGTGGGACTCACTCAGGCCAGTTCATAAACCTTTGATGCTTTAAATCAAAAGCATGCATAACCATGTAAATACATGAGGCGATGGGTTTGTACAGACATGTTTGTGGATACATGCTGCTGCTGTTGGTTATTGCTGTTGTTTTAGATTATTGCTGCTGCAAAGCAAGTACAGGAACTTGCTACTGCCAGTATATACACCGATACAGTGCTGTGAGTATTTAAAGGGGTCATCAGATGCAAAGTTCACTTTTACATGTTGTTTGAACATTAATGTGTGTTGGCAGTGTATGTACAAATCTACCCTATAATGATAAAAATCCATGCAGTGGTTTTAATCAATCTGTAAAAATAATATCCCCTTTTTCAAATCGAGCCATTCTCAGGTGCCACACCGACAGAGACCGCTCCCACGATACTTGACTGACATGAGCGTCTTACCTCAGATCCGCCCAAAATCAGCTATAACAGTCCGACCTCCATTGTTTCGATGCCGGAGCAGGGATGTAAGTTAGACAAGAATACCTCCGATTGAGTGATTGAGGTGTTGTGTTGCTGGATGTAATAATGAACATAGTGGTCGTCATTTACTCCCGACATCTGAGCCGCTGAAGATGCAGTAGATTACATTTGTTTGTGGAGGAAATGCACCTCCCGATCTACATAAATGCATCTATGTTCACGCAAATCATTCGTGATCCAGCTTCACCTACAGCAGAAGTGAATATATAGGGTTTTTTTTAATGAATTTTCTTTAAATGTGCTAGTTGGCAACCTCACGGCTAAATGCACTAAATGTGGCTAAAGTAAACAATGTCTCTGAGCACAGCTAGTCACTCCACAGAGAGAAGAGAGGGGCGGGGCGAGCAGAGCTTATTTGCATTTAAAGGAACAATCCATCAGAATGGGATGATTTTTGCCGAGCTCATTTTGACAAGGTAAAAAGGGTGTTGTTTTACACTATCATTGAGAATTTTTAAAGTATATTAGAGACTTTTCATTAAGACCCTAAAGAATCATTTCACCTTGTGGAAAATGGGCATCTGATGAGCCCTTTAAGACATACCGCTTCTGCACAAACAGCATATATAATAACCCATAGCAGATCTATAGGGTAGACTGGGTACGGTTGGTACAGGGGTACATTTGAAACAGCTTAAATGACTTGCGTGCACAACAAGTCTGATCTGTGATATTTGCTTCGCACTAGATATTAGTGTCCTCTTCGATCGTGGGAAATTGACATGCATGCGCTTCTCCAGTCCGAAGATATCGGCAAAAAGTTTTTTTTCTAAGGTAAGTTTTTCCTTTCACCACAGCCCTTTCACTTTAAATAACTTCTCATCCTTACATACTGTTACAGTTAACGTACATTTTCGTAAACCTAAAAACTGACATATTGCATGATTTTGTGTCATGCAAGGTCATTGAGGTGGTCAGTGGGGTACAGTGGAGACACAATGTATCATCTATTTATTATGTTTATTGTTATTGTGTTTATTAGGTTATTGTTTGCATTTAATCTGTTTTATTATTGCTGTCTGCAATTGTTCAATTTTTTTTATTTATTTATTTTTTTTGTTTTACTGTTTACTATACTTAAGTTTTCAACTCTTAAATGAACTGAAATTAAATATTGTATCGAAATTAAATATTGTACTGTACAATGTTTTACAAATCAACTACTTCTAACAAAAAAAATAGTCAAGTAAAATACTGAATGGAAATAAAAACTGTTGAATTCTCATTTATATTTTACATTTGCAATGAATTGGTTAGGCAGCTTTACAGCATTACGGATGGGTGTCTCAACTGTACTCTGCTACCCGACATGGGTACAGTTGGAACAAAAAAGCTTCTTGTGTTTATGAGCTAACTGTGGCAAATATGACCTACTTATGGATGTTTAATAATTATTCATATTTTAGTAGACAAGTAAAGGAAATCTCATATAAAAAAATCACTTCTTTTCAGTCCCTAGTTTTTGTTGTGGTAACAGAAAAAGCAAAAAGTGTACCAAAGTCTACCCTACAGGTGGAGCTGGGGAGGTGGAGGGTTTCAGAGGAACTCTAAAAGTGTGCTGCGAAATGCTCTATTGAATGTTAACCAGCCATTTAAATGTAAAGCAGCAAGCTCATTGGCTGCGTATGCAACATTAACCAATCAGCTTGTGCCAAGTTGTTTAACGCTGTGAATATCATCAATTTGCGTTAAGAACCCATCAGCCTGCACCATCTAGAGTTTCACGAAAGAACTTGAACATTTCAGATTTTAAAATGTAATTTATTTCCTATAATGACTATGATGAATTTTCAGCATCATTACTCCAGTCCTCAGTGTCACATGATCCTTCAGAGATCATTCTAATATGCTGGTTTGCTGCTCAAGAAACATTTCTTATTATTATCGATGTTGAAAACATTTATTCTGCTTAATAAGAAACTATGAGACATTTTGCATGATTCCTTGATCGAAAGAAAGTTCAAAAGAACAATTTATCTGAAATAGAAATATTTTGTAACGTTTTAGGGCCCTATGAAATCCGTTTTATTTTTTCCCAAATTCCGTTTTTTTTCCGTTTTAGTTTTTCTGGATTCCGTTGTTTTCCATTTTAATTTTCTCAAGTCCTTTTTAAGGGTAAATTAAATTTGATTAATCAAAGAGCATGTCTAATTAATTAAAATCATGAAACGTATACAATTTCACATCAATTTAATAAAGGTTTAACAAAAATATGTTTAGGGCCCTTTGAAATGTTTTATTTTTTCTCACCATGTTTTATTGTTATCAAGCTCTGTGTTTTAGCATGCCTAATTATTTAAATGCATACTTAATTTATTCAGATTTATTCTTAAAATAGCCTTATGAATGTTTTTTTTTTTACCCTCAGAAATTCTGTGTTGTGTATTTAAAATGTTCTGGTTATCAAATGAAGGCATACAACATTAATTTTATTTATCTTTTAATTATTGAAAATTAAGAAATCTTTTAATAGGGAATTTACTATTAAACTTAAAACTGAAATGTTGTGTGATTATACCCTAAAAAATAATGTTTGTTTAATTTTAGTAGTAGTAGTAGTAGTAATATATTTCTGGCACAATGTCTTCAAGTTAAACTGGACTTTCATTTTGACGGGCTGCCGTGTCTACCTTTACATTTCTGTGTGTATATAATATGATGCTAGCTTTCCTAAAATGGAACGGTCAAAATGCTGAAATCACTGTGAGGGTCAGGTGTGCTTTAGTGTGTGTAGTAA